>NC_072381.2:64183787-64486818 GCF_028885625.2 Pongo pygmaeus
AAACACTCCCCAAGGCCCTGTCTAGTGGCCCTGGGCCAAGCTGCAAGCTGCAGCCTCTGGGGCCTGTGAAGCCCTGAGTACCTCACGGGAACTGTAAATATTTGTCTGGTTAAGAGCCCCAACCAGAGATTCAGCAACAGCTCCTCCATACGCCGTAATCGACACATCTTCCGTGGAGGGCTTAGAGAGGGGAAGCCATCTCAAGTGATGGCACTTCACATTCAGCACTTGACATTCCCAGGCACTCCACAGGCATTAGCTAATTAGTCCTTGAGTCTGTTTAGCCCCCAAAAGAACTCCCAGAGGCTCCACTCATGCCCCATGTGCAGGGAGTTTCACACCCTTCTGAGTCAGGATCCAGAGCACTGGGGAGACAGCCTTGCAGATAGCCACTCGCCCACTCACTCCCTTGCAGAGAAATCAAGTGTCTGCAAGGGAGCCAGGAAGAAGAAGTTTTCACTGTGTCGTATTCTTCCTGGGAAAGAGATAGGAGACGGAAGAAGGGACAGGAGACCAGTATCTACTCAAATCCCTACTAGTAATGCTCACTGCAGTTTATTTTTCTCTGAGCACTTTAAACGTCTTCCCATTTAACCCTCAAAATTATCCTATGATATACAATGTGTTTTATAGATTGAACTCTCCCAGGAGGAGTCACTGGGGCAAGGATTCAGGTGTAAGCAATTTATCTGAGATTTGACCCCAGGAAACACCAGTCAGGAGAGGGAAGAAAAGAAAAAGAAGGGAAAGAAGCCAATAAAGTGTGTTTTGGAGCACTCCACTACTGCAGTCCTGTGAGGTTCCATCACCCTGGGCCACTCTGGCGATCTGCACAGCACACCTCAGTCACCCACTGAGGGATGAAGGAGCTGGGGGATGTATCCTCCAACTCCTGCCAGTCATGGGTTGAAGGTTGCTCCCAGTTGGGAGAATGGATTAACTCCCCCACAATACCTGGCCTGTGCCACGTACACACATACTCAGAACAACCTGAAAGCCCTTAGACAAATATCCACAGGTGCTTGTGTCAGAAGTCTCCAGGTTGGGTACACAGGAATGGTGATTGCCAAGAGATACGGACAAAGCACCAATAGCATCTTTTACGATACCACTATTCCATTTTAATAGATGAGAAACCTGAGGTTCAGAGATGGAACCGAATTTGGCCAAGATCACACAAGTACAAAGTGATGAAACCTAAATTTAGACCAAGCCAGTTTGCCTCCACATCTTGGTTCATTTCACTATGCACCACTATCTTCCAAGCCTAGCTTCCCTCTTTTCCCTTCTTTTCCCTTCCCTCTTTTCCCTTCTTTCTCCTTATCCCAGACACAAAGGACAGGGCTGTCTGCTAACAGTGTCTCCTCTCCCTGAACATGCCTCTGAAATGCCTGACTCTTTCCATCAAGTGTCCTTGAGATAAGGCTTGATGACAGATCTGTCTATTGGTGAAGTCTGAACCAGGTGGAGCACCCTTTCCTCTGCCATGCTTACTGCTGCTTACCAAATCCCCTTATCTTTTCTTCGGCCCTTTAATTCATTTGATAACTTTTAGATGCACAGACCTGCGGGGCTTCAAAGGACAGTAAATTTCCCATCCCCAACACCACAGCCCTTGCTGCTGGGTTTGCGCTTTGTTTTTGCTCGCACAAGCCAGTGGTGAGCATTTATCGCTGGTTGGAGAATTGAATTTGGCAGGAGAGATTTCTGTGCATTTGGGGGATTAATTTGCCAAGCACCTTCGCCAGCAGAAATGCTAAGAATGGCAGCCAAGAGTAGGGTGGTGCAGGCAGTCTGGCAAACGTAGGCCAAACCCTCTTTTGTAGCTGGTTCTCTCTAGCCCTGAGAAAAAGAAATGCAACATCGCTCAGCTTTCACACCCCGGGAGCACGGCTTTCCCTTAGGCACACTGTCTTCTCCTCCCCAAATTAGCACTGTCTCATCAGGGGCCAACCCAACAGGGAAGCTGGGGTTAAGAAGGTGGTGGGGTGGCCAGACAGAATGAGGGGACCTGGGAACTAGGCATGTTCCCTTGGGTGGAGCACATACTTGGGGCCTGCCTACCAAGAATTGCAAATTCATAGGTGTGACAGGAAGTGAGAGAATGAGCCAGGAATGAGCATCAGGTGGGGTCGGCTACAGGTAAGGAGCAAGAGAGTCCCCAGAGGTCTCAGAAATGCAAATAGGTAGAGATCTGGCAAGCAGACTGGTGGGTATAATAGTCATTGTCATTCAAAGGTGTGCTAGAGACAGCTTATACCACTTCTCTAGAGGCAATTGTTAAATTTTCAAAAAGTTTGCAAGCCGGTTGCTAAACACGGCCATTATTAAAAAGTAAATCCTATAAATTTAGAGTTAAATTATATTAAAATCAAAAGTTAAAGGATACTCAAAATATATCACTATGCTTTACTATGATCTATATTGTTAAGTTTACCTAGGAATCCTGTGTCTGGGTGATGGGAATTCTGCACAATGGCGACTGTCACATATACATCTCTTCCCAACCCCAGGTTCAGCGTTGGCACATTGGTAGCTTGAAATTGACCTTATTGGTAGTATTTACACCAAGGAAATCGGCAAACACTAAAAATTAGGACTTTTTTTGTGAAAGTCAGTGTTCAGTAGAATTTACTGGCACACTACTAGCAATTGCTACCCTGAATCAAGGCACTATCTACCCTGCATCATGCTAAATGTCTCACATTCATTATATTACAGCGTAGGCATCACACACCTGTATGGCACGCCAGTCATTAAAATATTGAATTACTTTCACTTTGGTTGCTAAACAGCTGCTGTCCCAAGCCCCTGAGTGTCCTCCTTCCACCTTAGCCACCCCTGCCCTCCTCTGATACCTCTAAAGGTTTGCGCCTAATCCTGTTCTAGGACTGGAAGACTGGCCAGTGCTCACACAATACAGGCTGTTCATATTTTTACCATAATCTCTACTTACATTTATCCTACAAGGTGGATATTATTATCATCCCCTTTTTACTGATGAGGAAACTGAGGCTCAGAGAGAAACCAACTTGCCTTGAGCCACACAGCTAGCAAAATACAAGAGCTGGGATAAAGCCTATGTTGACCTGAGTCCACCCAGTATTCCTAACCATTGGGACACACCATTTCTCAGCAGCATGGAGGTCTGGGGTCTGATGGCAGGGCCTGGGCCCATGAGGCCAGGGCAGTTCAAGAGGTCTCACAGCTGGGCCACTAGACACTGTAGGAGCTGAAGGGATGGCTAGGGAGGGCCAGGAATTAGATACTCCTCCCCTCAATTCCCCTGTCTTGCCTCTCCCCTCCTCTTCCTTTCATATCATCTCCTCCCCTCCCCTTCTGTGCCCAATCTGAGTCCTTAAACAGCAAAGTGTAAAACACCATATCTGCCCTCAGGAAGCTTACAGTCCGAGCTAAGGAGAAACAGCACATACCTATGAACAATATAAATACTAAACATTTGATTACAACACACAAGCCAAGTCACAAAGCAGGTGTCACGGCTGAGAGACAACAGGGAAGCTCTCAGAAACTGAGGGCCAGACACTCTCATCTATTAGGCAATGCAAAGATTTTCCTGTTACTGCAATTCTTAGATATAATGTGCACCATTGTAAGAGTGAATCACTAAATTAGAAGCTTCCTGGAGGAAAAATACTGCCTCATTAAACATATGCAACAATGATAAGAGACATCCTGATTTCAGAAATGTGCATTGTAAGGCAGAAAAATATATCCTCATGCTCCAAGGTCACTAGGACAATGGATACAGCAGAAAGCCAGTTCCCTCAAATCTCCCCTTGTGATTCATTCATTCACTCATTCAACAAATATTTTTGAGAGCCTCGTGCTGGGGACATGGCAGACAACAGTAAACAGGAGACTGGCTTCCTGCTCTCCCAGAGCTCCCAGCTGAGTGGAGCAGACAGCCTTTATGTTAGTAACACAACATATAAATATGCACTTATAAACAGGAATATGTGCTGAGAAAGAACAGACCTGAATGTTGTGAGACAAAGAACAAAGAGGAAGGAAGAGCTTTGAGCAGGTATCCAGGGAAGCCCTCTCAGGAGAAGCTCCCCTGCAAAGGAGGGTGGGTGAGGAATGAGCTCCAGGAAAGGGAGAGGACGTGCCATGGGGGCAAGGAGTCCAGGATGTGCTCCATACTGAAGAAAGGCCAGTCCAGTGAGTGCACCAGAAGCCACATCAGCTCAGCCGTATGGCCATGGCAAGGGGTTTTGGTTTTAATCTGAGTGCAGTTGGGAGAATTTAGGTAAAAGTGACATGCAGGGAAGTGGCACAGGCTGATGCGACTCTTGGAAGAATCCTTCTGGATGCTGGGTTAAGAATAGGCCCATCGGGAGTGGTGGGAGTAGTAGAAGTAGAGAAACCAGAGACAAGGCTAGAGCAGTGCTCCCAGCAAATGCAAACAGTGATGGCAGTTGGGACTAGGATCGTGGCCATAGAGAAGAGAGTAGGTTGAGTCAAGCTTTGAAGAGAGCCTGGGGCATGTTGTGATTGACTGCACATGGGAGAGAGAGAGGTGCTTCATGGGCATTGCCCTCTGGCAGGCGGAGTTGCTGCTCACTGAAAAGAAGCTTGTGTGGGCAGACCTCCTTCTCATCCCATCCCAAGGGAGGTGGAAAAACGACCAAGAAGAGAAGACACTTGCAGAAGCCTCAGGAGAGGCTGAGAGAGCAGTTACTGTTGCTAACTGAACCCTTCACTTATTTGTCCTCTATGCGGCAAGACCCACAATGCAGGCTCCAAGGAGTAATATACAAAATTAATGCTGTACAAGCATATAAGATGAAGAAAACACAGCTCTGGTGTGGTCCTGGGAGGCTTCATGGAGGAAGCATTTTCTCTCCTAGATCTAGAAGGACAATAGAATCTAAATAGGTGAGGAGGATGGGAAGGGCATGCCCTGACAGAGGGAACAGTGGGGGAAAAGGTGGGCAGGTACAAAATGAGGGACATTGGCATTGGAGCCAGTAGTCTGTTCCATCTCTCCCTCTTCCCCTGGACAGCCAGCCACTTTCTTGGACTATTTTATCTGATCCAGGTGCTGCGGTTAGAGTCTTATCATCTCTTTCTTTTTTAACAGCATACTTAGGACATATAATTGACATATAATAAATGACACATAATTAAAGCGTACATTTTGGTAAGTTATGACATATATAGAAACCCATGAAACCATCACAATTAAGACAATGAACATATCCATCACCTCCAGAAATTTCTTCCCACCACTCACTGCCAGCCCCTTGCCCTCAACCCCGAGGCAAGCACTGATCTGCTCTTTGTCATGATAGACCAGCTTGCATCTTCTAAAATTTATATGAATGAAATACATATCAAACTAAGTATTACTCTTTTTTCTGGCTTCTTTCCTTATGCATAATTATTTTGATATTTGTTTATATTATTGCTTATACCATTAGTTCATTCCTTTTTATTTCTGAGCAGTGTTCCAATATGTGGACACATCACAGTTTGTTTATGTATTCACCTGCTGATGGACTTTCAGGTTGTTTCCAGTTTTTGGCAATTACAGTAAAGCTGCTATGAACATTTGTGTACAAATCTTTGTATGGACACGTGCTTTCTTTTCTCTTCAGTACATAGCTAGCTGTGGACTGGCTGGATCATAACTGTAGGTACACATTAAACTTGATAAGAAACAGTCAAACTGTTTTTCAGTATTTTACTTCCCAGTGGCAGTGTATGAGAGTTTCAGTCCCCATATTCTCACCAACACCTGGCATGGTCAGTCTTTTTCATTTTAGCCACTCTAATAGGATGTATAGTGATATCTCATTGTGATTTCAGTTTGCATTTCCCTAATGACTAATGATGTTGAGCATCTTTTCATGTGCTTATTAACCATTTGCATATATTCTGTAGTAAAATGTGCATTACAATCTTCTGTTTGCTTTTAATTAGGTTGTCTTATTTTTATTGTAAGCTGCTTCTATGTTATAGAAGTTCATCAGATACACGATTTTTATGTATTTTCTCCCAGTTTGTGACTTGCCTTTTAATTCCGTTGACAGTATATGTCAAAGAGCAGAAGTTTTTCATTTGGATGAAGTCCAATATATTAATTTTTTCTTTTATGGATTATGCTCTTGGTGTCATATTTTAAAATTCTGCCTAAACCAAGGTCACAAAGATTTCTCCTGTTTTCTTCTGGAAGTGTTATAGTTTTAGGTTTTACATTTAGATTTGTCATCCATTTTGATCTAATTGTTACATATAGTGCAAGTTATGGATCAAAGCTTTTTTTTCCATATGAATATCTAATTTTTTTATCATCATTTGTTTTAAAAAGACTATCCTTTCTCCACTGAATTGTCTTTGCAACTTTGTCAAAAAATCGGTTGTCCGTATATGCATGGGTCTATTTCTGGACTCTCAGTTCCATTTTGTTGATCTATTTGTCTATCTTGATGCCAATACTACACTGTCTTGATTACTGTAGTTTTATAATAAGCTTTAAAATCAGGCAGTGTTAGTCCTCCAACTTTGTTCCTTTTCAAAATTGTTTTGGCTATTCTAGGTCTTTTTCATTTCCATATGAATTATAGAATCAGCTTGCCAATTTCTACAATTTCCATACTGCTGCATACTCCCTCTTTCTACTTGGATAAGAAAACAAATAAGAGGGAAAATCTGAGCTGGGTTGGATACCATGACTCTAAACAAAGCAGATACTCAGGAAGACTGAATTGAACTGAAGAGGCGATCTCCGCATCTCCAAGGTGGAACAACAGTGGTTTTGTCTTTCAAACAAATATCATGCAGTCAAAGATGTTGGATCCATAAGCCCTCAGCAAGGCTGTCCCCTTCCTGAGAATTGCCCCTTTTTCCTCCATCAGAACACACTTTCTTCTGCTCTAGTCTTTCCTGGCTGTTGGGTATGGCTCCTGCCCCTAGAGAGCTCTCAGAATGTACCTGTTATCTTCTACATCTGGGTAAACACAGACTTCAGAACAGAAAACCCAGTCCTCAGTGGATACTGGGGGGAAAAGATAGAAAGAAAAGGAAGAGTGTGCACTGGGAAATCCAATGGAGTACTAATTGAGGGGCATTGGCTTAGTAGCTTTAAGAGTTTGTTTTTATGGGTTTCTAGAAAAAACAATAGTGGCTCCCACGTAGAACATGCCAGGCTAAGCTATGCTTTGCATGAATTTTCCCATTCAGGCCTCAAAACATCCAGTGGGAGACAAGAATAGTCATGCCCATTTTCCTGATGAGTTGAGGCCTACAGAGATTAAGCAACTTTCCCAAGTCATTGCTAGCAATGGCAGTGCTGGAGCATGAATCCTGGTCTCGTCTGACTCCAAAGTCCACACTCTGGACTAAACCCCAGGGTGATTCTGCCTTCAGGGGTGGGAAATGGTAAATCCCCATAAATGTATGCAGTCGGATTATTAACATGATTTAATGAGCCACTACAATGAGCCAGGATCATACCCAGGACCATCTGACACCACCATATGTGATTCCACACCCAGGGAAGATGCCTGACTCTCCTCTAGCCAGCCCGAGAAGCTGCCCCCATGAGAAATGGGAGGCCTTAGGTGATGGATTTGAAAACAGGGAGGAAGACCTGGAAGGACCACTTCCTTTGAGAAGAGGGTCATCTAGCAGAATCTTAACCCCTGGAGGCTTCTCTAACTGGCTTAGGCACAGAAGAAGATCCATTGTTTCAGGTACCAAGTGGCCAACATGGTATAGCTTTGGGCACGGTTGGATCAGGATGGGAGTCCTTCTCATCAAGTTCTTTCCAGGTGACAAATACATAGCCACCCACACCTTCAGGCCTACATTTCCCCTGCTTAGAAGCCTCCTTACTTAAAGAGAGTTCCAGCAAAAGCCCCAAGTCACATCCTTTTTGTCCCAAGTAGGCTCATTTCACAACCAATCCATGAGATGCTATTGGGCCGGGCTTGAGTTCTACATCCGCTCCTCAAGGCAGAGGACAGAAGCCAGCCCAGTCTAACCCCACTGCCTGAGAGCAGGCAAGTGATGAATTCCCAAAGGAAAACGGAAACATCATTGCCAGAAGATGGCAGCGCAGCAGGCAGAACATCAGATGTCCCCTCTGACTTCTCTCTGACCTGGATATCCAGGGCAGATCTGCTAGGTTCACAATGCATCAACCACTAAAACTGTGTTTGTTTTGTTGGCCACTCCCAGTATTGATTTTCACCAACTCTGAGACTTGCCATCTTCAAATTGTGTGATGCTCCTTCTCTGTCCTCTTCCAGCCGACGAATTTCAAGTCTGGCACCTGCAACCTGCAGAAGGCAGGGGCTTCTTTCTGATTTAACAGGGATCCTATTTCCGATGTACATATTTCTGTCCTCCATACATAAAAACTGTATTTTCTTTCCTAGAATTGTGGCATATAACTTGATCTGAACTTATAGATACCAGTAGGGATGATGAGACGAGGTATTGGGGATTAGAAATGTATCCAAGCACCTAGGCTGCATGGTCACTATACCCATTGCCCTCTACCTGGGAAGCATTTGGACACGGCCAGGAAACAATGCTTGCATCAGCAAGTTCTTAACCCTCTCACCAAATGTCCTTGCAGAATTGCCCCTTGTTCTAAGCCCTAACAGGGCTGAGGGGTTTCTCCAAAAGCTATCGTTGGCTCCAATTAACCGGCCAATTTAACAGGACAAATGAAACCGAGTTGACCACCTGGACATCCATGATGAGTGACCAGGCCCAAAACTCCTGAGTCTCCTCGGACCCACCGCTGCCCAGCCTCCAGGGCAAAGAACCCCAAACAGGATGAAGCAGATGCTTCCCTCCTGGAGAGAAACGAGTGTGTAAGATCTTTCACATGCAGCAGCAGTAGCCACTGCAGCAAAAAAGGCAAGTTCAAAGGTAATTGGATGAGGAGTTTTATGCACGGCTGTTCCCGTAGCAAACTGTTTCATGAATACCCATCGGGATCTGTCCATATGGACAGCAGAAGGGTTCCTGCTGTTCTTTTCCTAATAAAAACTGTTGTGATTACATTTCCAGTCCTCTTGGAATGGGGCCTCCATGGGGCCGCAGCGTGACGTGCTGAGAATGTGTCTTCCAGACTGATGGGCACACCGCTCCCTGCCACAGAGGGGTGCAGAGATTCGCGCCCAGTGCGTGCAAAGGGAGGGTCCTTAGGGCAGTGTGGGGCTGAAGAAGTGTGTGAGTGTATCTGTGACTGTGTAGTCTTACACACCATGCACACGCACAGGAAAATCTTAATTAATGGAACAACCTTCTATAAGTGGTTCCAGTTACTGGCATTTTCCGGTTAATTAAAGGTTAACCTGCAATCGCTTTTTTATTTCAACCTCCTTGTTGAAGTGCATTAGTTTAATTTCACCCTTACCTTCATGCCTGAGCTCTGGATGTTGTGTCTGGTAGGAGCAGCCTCTCCTGAAGTCTCTATCAAAATCCTACCCCATCCTCCCTGTCCTGAGTCAACTCAAATGCTGTCTTCCCTGTGAGGCTTTTGCTGACTTCTCACCCTAAGTGGGAAAAATTTCCCTTCTGAACTTTCCTAGTCCTCTGGGGGATCCCCATACAGTGTTTACCACTGTCTTACTGGGTCACAGAGTTCTGGGTTCTTGTCTTTTCTCCCTTAGGAAGCTCCTTGGTTCTTTGAGGTCATTATCAGTACTTTGCCCCTGAAGCCCAGGTGCCTGGGACACACTAGGCGCACAATAATTGCTCATTAAATAAATGAATTAATACAACCTAAAGGTTTAGGAGCCTGGGTTTGATAAAAATTCAGTACTTTCAAAATACTAAAAATTGTATAGTTTTAAAAAATAGATTCCTACTTTTCCTTATTTTCTTCATTCTCATAAAGGGATTAAACATGATGAAAAAGTTCAATTAATTGGATGTGTGTTGATCAAGAATGCATTGTCTGTAAATCCAGACACTTGGTACACACATACCCACAAGACACACCAAAATATGCATACACACCTAAGCATATATGTACACAAAAATATACATGGCATTACTGTTTTTTAAAATCTTCAATATACAAAAATTCTAGTTTGCAAAAAAGAGACAGCCATTATTCATCTTCTTAAAAAGTTCTTGTTTCACTTAAGGACTCATCCCCATTCCCCTTTCAGAGCTGGCTCTCCTGCTACATTTGAGTGTTTGTTTATTGACATTAATTGCTTGACTACAGGGTGAACTTCACTTAAGGATAATCAAACTGATGATGAAGCACCACTGAGAGAATTGAGCAAAGCCAGTGGGTAAATGAAATTCTCTTTATGAAAAAAACACTTATTTACATACTTGTTAAGACCAAGGTTATAAAGTCTAGCTATGCCATGAAATCAGCCACATGACCTTAAGTTTGTTACTTAACCTCTCTGAGCCTCAGTTTCCCTATGTGTTGAGAGGATCAAGAAGATTGGTAAGGTAACTGATGTTCAGCATAGGAACTGCTGCACCCCAGAACACAATATAAATGGAACTTGAACAAAAGTATTTTCCAGCATCTAGGAAACATTAGTATCCTCTCCATGCCATTACCATCAACTTTTGCAGGTATCTAATGTTCACTTTGCAGTGGAAACCACCCCAAAATCTCTGTGGCTAAATGCAACAAAGGTTTGTTTCTTGCTCCCAGAGCCAGCTTGAGGCTGAGGTGGACTCTGCTCCACATAGTCACTCAGGGATCCTGGCTGGCAGAGACTCTTCCACCTAAAACTCTCAGCCTCTTCTATCACTGCAGCAGGGGAAAAGAAGTTGTAGGATGTCACGCCAGCTCTTCCATACTGCATCCCAGAAGTGACTCACCTTGCTTCTACTCACAGAAGCAGAAGCAATCACGCGGTTCTGGGAGACCAGATAGACTCTCAGTGATATGATCACCACTGTCTCTGCCACATTCTAGGCCATTCCTACTCCTCTTCTACAGAGTCAGCTAAGTTACCCCCTCATCTACATAAAGTAAAGCCAGAATAAACTCCATAAGTTTATCTTCCATAAGAAAACCAGCTGGGCTATTCATGCTCCCATTCACCGGGCCAAGTTTGCCAGCCCTTGCCATAAGGCCAGTGAAGCCCTCCCCTATAGGACAAAGAGTCTGGTTCGATGCCAGCTCAGAACTAAACCAACTCAGCCATTCCTGAGCATTCACTACTTCTAGGCCAACCAGGTCACCCTGCTACAAAGGACTACTCCAGTCATACCCCTGCTTCAGGTACCTGCTATCCTTGCCAGCTTCCTGCTTCTGTCCACTGGGAGGACCTGTGCCTCCCAGCACACACTGGCCATCCCCTGCCATCACAGCCTCCCAAGGCCCCCTCCTCTCTAATCTCCAGGCCTCTGCCTACAGTTCTGATGGCAAAAAGGGAAGGTGACCAACTTCTTTACCAAGAAAGCAGAGAAGTTTCCCCTTCTGCTGGCAAAGAGCGGCTTTAACCATGAGACAGGGAAGATGTGGACTAGTGCTCACCCTTTTCTGTGCTCCCAGGTGAGTCATATCAACTCTGAATGGATAAGGGAATGAGCGAATAAATGCATGTCACAGGACATTCCTAATGAACATCTATTTGTTTATTTTTTGTGTGATGTCATCTGATGTCACACATCAACTGATCTTTGTTCCTGCTAGAGAATCAGTCAAGATTGCTGAATAAAGATTATGAATATGGACCGGGCACAGTGGCTCACGCCTGTAAACCCAGCACTTGGGGAGGCCGAGGCGGGTGGATCATGAGGTCAGGAGATTGAGACCATCCTGGCCAACATGGTGAAACCCCGTCTATACTAAAAATACAAAAATTAGCTCGGCGTGGTGGCGTGTGCCTGTAATCCCAGCTACTCCGGAGGCTGAGGCAGGAGAATCGCTTGAACCAGAGAGTGGGAGGTTGCAGTGAGCGAGACCACGCCACTGCACTCTAGCCTGGTGACAGAGCGAGACTCCGTCTCAAAAAAAAGAAAGAATAAGAATATGTGTGGCTAATTTTTTAGCATTCATTATGCACTGGGCATAATATATATGGTCTTCATTTGCATTAGCTCTTCTGATCCTCACACCACAGCCTCATGAAACAGGACTATGATTATTCCCGCATTACAGGTGAGCAAACTGAGGCCTAGAGTTGGTTATGATAATAGCCTGGGTCATCCAGCCAGAAAATGGCAGCACCAGGCTATGAGCTCAAGGATCTGTCCAATCTCAAACCCTATGTGGGATCTGGGAACCATCCAGTTACAGCATTTTGTTGGAATTCAATTCAGTCAGAACTTAAGCACATGCTACATGCTCGTGAGGTCTCGACAAGATGATATAGGGAATATGAAGAAGAGCTTGTGAGCCAGTAGCGGAGGTATGACGTGCACATAGGAGCTGTGCTAAACCACACTCCACCCCCATGGCATTCTGCATTGTATCATGAAATGACCCATGAGTTCACATTCATCTGAAAGAATCAGAAAGGGCTTCCCAGAGAAGGTGGCATTTGAGCCAACTGCAGAGCCTCAAAAGAGAAGGATTTGTGCAGGCAGGTGGTGGGACAGGATAGGCCAGGGACTTAGAGATTGCACAATTACTACAACAATGACAACTTAACTGAAAGAACCCTGACCTTGGAATCCCACAGCCCAAGTTCATGACCTCGGTCACTCAGACAGTGCCTTTAGGCATATCCCTGCAGTTCTTGAAGTCTCAGTTTCCTCATCCAGAACACAGGGATAGTGATCATGATGCCACACTCCAGATCCATCGGGAGGATGCAATAGGAGACGGTTGTAAAAGCACTGGGTAAACAGGAAACGCTGAACAAATGTGGATCATCATGGTTGCTATGGCTACACAGAGGGCACTGAAGGGAGCCACACTCCCAGCCGTGAGCATCACGATGAGGCAGAAACCACTGGTGTTACAAAGGAGGCAGTAGTACCCTGCCTGCGCCTTCATCACAGAGAGCTTGAGACAGAGACTCCGAGGAAGGGGGCCCCATTGCTCCTGGAGACACCCACAGATACAAAACACAGCTTAGGCAAACCTGAGGTGTTCTTTCCGAACACCAGGACTAAATCCCAGTGACATGTGAGGGATAGTGGGATGCAGCTGTGTCTCCTAAATATAGCCTGACTTCAGCTCCCCATGGAGCCTCAGAGCCTGAGCCATCTTCCAGGGCTGGCTCTAAAAATAAAGCTGCAAACAGCCCTTACACTCTGCTCACCTGTTCAGGGCCCACAGGCTGATAGTCTGCACCTGAGGAGTTAGCAGAAGCGGGTGGAAATAAGTCACTGGACCATGGGCTGACTCTGTGATCCCTGGGACATTTCTGAGGACACAGGACTCTCTGGTCCTCTCTAAAAAGCAAAGTTGGTGAATAAATGTAACGTCACTGACTTCAGTAAGGATATTTTCTAAGGACTGCACTTAGCGTCTAGATCTGACTAAGTGCCAGTAAGACATCTCAGTTCACCTAAAGTATTCATTATTCCCACTTTACAGATGAAGAAACTGAAGTTGCCCAGTGCAGTCACATGACCCAGCCAGGGTCACACTAATAGGAAACAGGATGTCACTGTATCTTTCTAGACCAGACCCCCTGAATCTTACACCACACAGCCTGCCTTCACCATCTGCTCTCACACCATTCACCACCTCCATCAGTTGAACTTGCCTCCTTCTTTGCCTTCTAATCCCACACCCTAAGCCACCCTAGTCTTCCCCAAACAGGCAAGAAAGTGATGTAGGCTGTAAGGTCCATGAGGGAAGGGATTATATGTGTTTTGTTATCTACTGTGCCCCAAACCTCTAGAAAAAATGCCAGGATAGAGACAGCACTCAATTAATATTTGTTGCATAAATAACCCCTCTCTCAAATCCTAGATCCAATCTATTATGAATCCTGTAGGCTCTACATTCAACACATATCCAGAACACTTACTAAAATGGCTCAAGTTTAAAAGACTAGGCATAGCAAGTGTTGGTGAGGATGTGGGGATTGATACTTTCATATACAGCTTATGGGAATGTAAAATAATACAGTCACTCTGGGAACAGTTTGACAGTTTTCTGTCAAATTAAACACTCACCTACCATGTGATCCTACCAGTCCACAGCTCACTATTCATTCAGGAGAAAAGAAAGCATATGTCCATACAAAGACTTGTACACAAATGTTCATAGCAGTTTTACACATCGTTGCCAAAAACTAGAAACAGCCTGAATGTCCATCCACAGATGAATGTATAAACAAACTGTGGTGCATCCACATATTGGAATTCTACTCAGTACTAAAAAGGAATGAACCATTGATGCATTCAACCACATGAAGGAATCGTGAAATAATTAGACTAAGTGAAAGCAGTGAAAGAAAAAAAAGAGTACCTAGTGTATGATTCCATCAGTGCAAAATTCTTAAAAAAAGGAAATACACCTAATATAAATCACAAGTTAACGGGCACAGCACACCAACATGGCACATGTATACATATGTAACAAACCTGCACGTTGTGCACATGTACCCTAGAACTTAAAATATAATGAAAAAAAGGCAAACTCACCTATAGTGATAGAAAGAAGATTAGTGGCTGCTTGGGACTCAGAGGAGGGTGAAAGGGAGGGTGCAAGGTACGATGAGAATGAGCAGGACAGACGGTCACAAAGGGCACAGGAAACTTTTGGGGGTTATGGAAATGTTCATTATCTTCATTATTGTGATGATTACATGGATCTATACATGTACATGTTAAAAGTTATCAAATTGTACACTTTATATGCAGCTTATTTATTATATGTCAATTATACCTCAATAAAGTCGTTTAAAAATATATATTCAGGCTGGGTGTAGTGGCTCGCACCTGTAATCCTAGCACTTTGGGAGGCCTAGGTGGGAAGACCGCTTGAGTTCAGAAGTTCAAGACCAGCCTGGGCAACATAGCAAGACCTTGTCTCTACTAAGAAAAAAAAAAAAATGAGCCGGGCATGGTGGCGCACACCTGTAGTCCCAGCTACTTGGGAGTCTGTGATGGGATGATCACTGGAGCCTGGGAGAGCAAGGCTGCAGGGACATATGATCACACCACTTCACTCTAGCCTGGGCAACAGAGTGAGACCCCCTCTATGTGTGTGGCTGGGGGAGTGTATATGTGCGTATGTTGAAAACCAACCATTTCTCACCACCCCCATGGCAAGCTACCCTGGTCCAAGAACTACTGCCTCCTAGATGCCTCACTGTGCAGGCCCCAGCCCTGCTGAAATTGCTGCTGCTAGCAGAACATGCCACTCTCTCTGCAGTGGATGCTTAGCAGGACCACCCACTCCCAGATGATAACAATTCACAGCTGCTCCTTCTCCAGAAAATTACTCTGAGCTGACAGGAGTTACCTTGCCAGGGAGATTATACTTCCACCCTAGGGATGGACACCCACATCCCCTGACTTATAGAGGGGTACAAAAGTCTGGCCCCCTTGCTTCAAGAGCAGATGACGTTGCAGTGTGATTCATGCTCCACAGCCCACCACCATGGATAGGGCCAAGCCTGGACTCTGCCTTGCTCAGCTCCTTCCCCTTCCCCATCCTAATTTACTTCCTCCTCTCCAGGATTTTTTCTGAAGAGCACTCTCTCAATAAATCATGGGAACCTGAACCCCTTCTCAAGCTCAGAGAACCCAACCCAAGGCAGTTGGTGCCAGAAGTGGACCTAAGAAGCAGATCTAAGGATGAGATTCCGGCATGGGCCACTCACAGGCCTGGTGGCAGGTAGAGAACTGGGCATTCAGAGCAGGGGGCAGCTGTGTGGCTGCTGAGACTTTCACCTGTGCTGGCGGGGATGGGGCACAGGTGGGAAGTGCACAGACTCGTGGTACCTCAGGAGTTTGAGAGACAATGCAGAAAGAGTCAGTAGAAGGACTGTCAACGTGGGTAGTTGTTGCTGAATACAGATGCTTTGAAGAGAGAAAATGACAAGCTCAGGACTATCAGGCATCAGCGTAAAGCAATTGTGAGAGGCAGAGAGCTTCTTCAACAGCATTTAAAGGGACCCTCATCTTTTGCAATTGGACGGCAGACCCAGGTGAGGTCTGGAAACAGGACATAATTGTCAGAGTAGCAGAACTTCAGAGAAAGTTGCCTTCTCCACCTGACAATTATCATACACCAAGTCAAAGTCCTAATGGGAAGAAGTGAGACCCTGAAATCTGGGAGAAAGATATCTATGTGGGATACACTTGAACTCTTGAATCCCCAATCCTCCTGGACTCCCTGGGCCTGCAAAAAATGCTCACCCCTCCTTGTTGGAAGAATCCTCCCCTGCCTCCTGCCTTGATTTAAGTTTGTATAGAAGCCTCAATGAGGCAAGTTCCTTAGAGCACAATGCTAGCCCTCTTCATGAGGTATCCCTGCCTCCCTTCCTGACCACCACAGCCATAACCACGACCAAATCACAGCCTCGTTTCACTGGGCAACTGCTTGACCTACTAAGGGAAGAGAGGGATTATGCAGCAAAGGAACTATAAGAACTGCCTAATAGGACACAGCAGAAACCAGGAGAGTGTATATGAAAGTGGATGCTGAAGGTGTTGAGTCAAGAGGAGAAACTGAATATAAAGCTGGATAAGAAAAATTTTGTTGATATAGGAGCATACCTCATATCACAGGATTTAACACCCTGGCAATGACTCCAGGAGATGATTCTAATATGTTGCTGGGATGGGTTCCGGAAGCTGCTACACAGACTGTGAGAGGAGTCCAAAGACTCTTATATTATTATATAATGCCATATAGCCCTCAAAATCTCAAATATTTACTTTCTGGCTTTTTACAGAAAAAGTTTGCTGACCCCTGATATATAGTGTTGGTTAATAACAACATGATGTTCCCATGATTCAGCAAGAGTATTGCTTAATCTATAGAATCAAAAGAGATGAAGATTCAATGCAGTCCCTATCATAGTCCCAATGGCCTTTTTTGCAGAAATAGAAAAGCCAATCCTCTAATTCTTGTGGAATTACAAGGAGTTTAAAGTAGTCAAAACAATCTTGAAAAAGAAGAACGTATATTCAAAACATCCTAGTCACATGACTATAAATTCAAAGTGGAATCACCAAGTAGTTTGCACTACATTTCTAATATGAGTGTAGGTGGGTATCAAAACAAGACAAATGCTGTTCAGGGAAAAAAATTGGCAAGCTTAAGGTTAAACAAAAATAAAATTGCTTTACATGTAAAAAAAGAAAAAGAAAAAGAAGAACAAAGTTGGAGGACTCAAACTTCCCACTTTCAAAACTTACTGCAAAGTTACAGTAATAAAAACAATGTGGTACTATCATAAAGACAGACAGATAGACCAATGGAATAGAATTGAGAGTCCAAAAGTAAACCCATACATTCATACCCCATTGATTTTCAAAAAGGGTGCCAAGACCATTCAATAAGGAAAGGATAGTCCCTTCAACAAAGGACACTAGAACAACTAGATATCCACATGCAAAAGAATAAAGTTGGACCCCTACTTCACATGATATATAAAAATTAGCTCAAATGAATTAACAACTTAAATATAAGGGATAAAATTATAAAATTCTTAAAAGAAGACATAGGGTAAATCTTTATAACCTTGAATCAGTAATAGATTCTTAGATATGACACCAAAGACAAGAGCAACAAAAGCTTTATCAAAGTTAAAATTGTTTTTGCAACCAAGGACATTATCAACAAAGTGAAAAGATGACCCATACAATGGGAAAAATATTTGCATATATCATATATCTGATAAAAGTCCAGTATCCAAAATATACATAAAGAACTCTTAAAAGTTTATAGCAGAAAAGACAACCCAATTAAAAAATGGGCAAAGTGCTTGAATCAACATTTTTCCAAAGAAAATATACAAATGGCCAACAAACACATGAAAAAGATGCTCAACATCATTAGTCATTTGAGATACGCAAATCAAAACCACAGTGAGGTACCACTTCACATCCACTAGGAAGACTATAACCAAAAAAACAAAAAGCAAGTGTTGGCAAGGATGTGGAGAAGTTGCAACTCTTGTACATTGTTGGTGAGAATGCAAAATGGTTTGACCACTGTAGAAAATAGTTTGGCAATTTCTGAAAAAGTTAAACATAGAATTGCCATATGACCCTACAATTCCACTCCTAGATATATACCAAAAATAATTGAAAACAGGTACCAAACAAGTATAGGTACATGTATGTTCATAATAGTGCTACTCACCTGTAGTACTATACCTGTAGCCAAAGGTGAAAACAGACCAAATGTTTGATATATGATTGAATAGATAAACTGTGATGTATAGATATAGATGTGTAAATATCAAGATATATACACACACAATGAAATATTATTTAGCTATAAAAAGGAATGAAGTACTGATACATGCTACAACATGGATAAAACCTTGAAACATTATGCTAAGTGAAAGAAGCCGGATATAAAAGGTCATATCTTTTATTATTCCATTTATATAAAATATCTACAATAGATAAATCCAGAGAGATAAAATGCAGATTGGCAGTTGCTAGGGACTGAAGTGGGGAGAAAAACTGCTTAATGGTTGAGGGGTTTTACTTTGGAGTGATGGAAGTGTTTTGGAATTAGTGATGATAGGCGTACAACATTGTGAATGCACGAAATGCCACTGAGTTGTTCACGTTAAAATGCTTAATTTCATATTACTTGAATTTTGCCTCAATAAATTATTAAAGGAGAGATGAAGAATGGAAGAGCAAGAGGCTGGGATTAGAACACTAGCCAATTATGGCCCTTGCAGGGCCCAGAGGACATGCCATCTTCCCAGTGGATGAGGAGTGCACTGGTGAGGGGACAGTGGCACTGCAAATACACTCAGTACTGCCTGTCCTCAGTAGGCTTGGACAGAGTTGAAGATGTTGCTACAGAACTGGGATCCCTAGTGGCAATGGGGGTGCTAAACTTATGATGTAGCAGAGACATGGTGGTGGCACTTGACTTTCAAAAGCAAAGTCAGTGGATTTACCATGTGTGCTTCTAAATCAGAATGGCAGCCAAGAAAGTAGGGCCCTGACCTGCAGACATCTATGGCAGGTATCAGCAAACCACAGCCCTGCAGGCCTAATTCTGCTTACAATCTGTTTTTATAAATAAATGTTTATTGAACACAGTCACGCCCATTTGCTGCATATTATCTATGGCCGCTTTTGTGCTACAATGACAGAGTTGAGTAATTGCAAAAGTGATTCTATGTCCTGCAAACCCTAAAATATTTACTACCTGGCCCTTTACAGAAGTTGCTTGCTGACCTCTAATTGATGAAAATGGCTAATAAAACATGACGTTCTCAGGATTCAACCAGGGTATCCTTTAATATATAGAATCAAAAGAGCTCAAGAGTGGATGAGCAGGAGACTGAGATTAGAAACCCCATTGGAAAGTCATGGTCCCATGTCCAGTTTCCAGATCTAAACCACCTCTCACATCCTGAACCCATCAACTGAAAAGGAGGATGGGTCCCCATAAGAAAGACCCCTGAGATGCCACAGTAAATATGTACAGTAGTTATTTCCCAACTGGATTTATGGCCATTAACTGAAGAGAAAGCATAATTACAATGGGGAAATGGAAAATCCAGACCTTCTGAAGGATGTCAGATACAGGATCTAAGCTGGTACTGAGACACTGAGACCCAAAACCCCATCATGGGTCCTCCATGGTAGTAGAAGCATATGGGGTCAGGTAAAAAATGGAGTCCTGGCCCAGGAACTACAAGATCATTTCCAGTTCCAGAATATATGATTGCAACATATATACTTACCATTTGGCAGAACATCACCATTGTTTCTTGGCCAGTAGATTAAGAGCTCCTGTACTACAAAAGGTCAAGTGGAAGCCTCTGAAGCTGCCCCTATCCTGGGCCAAGAGGGCAAACCAAAAACATTATAACTTCCTAGGGGAATGGCAGAGATTAGTGTTACCTCAAAGACAAAAAATGCAGAGGAAGCCGAGCATGGTGGCTCACACCTGTAATCCCAACACTTTGGGAGGCAGAGGCAGGCGGATCACCTGAGGTCAGGAGTTCGAGACCAGTGGGGCCAATATGGTGAAACCCCATCTCTACTAAAAATACAAAAATTAGCCAGGCATAGCGGTGCACACCTGTAATCCCAGCTACTCAGGAGGCTGAGGCAGGAGAATCATTTGAACCCAGGAGGCAGAGGTTGCACTGAGCCCAGATGACACCACCGCACTCCAGCCTGGGCAACAGAGCAAGACCTTGTCTCAAAAACAAAAAAAAAAATGCAGAGGAGATGGTCCGGATCATATGTCCCATTTAATACACTAGCCTGGCCCCTGTCATGGCAGATGACAGTGAACTATGACAAACTTAACCAGTTAGTAACCCATGTGCAGCTTCTGAGCTGGATATGGGAATTACCCAGAGCAACTTAACATAGTTGCAGGTAAGTGGTATGCAGCTATTGATCTGACAAATGCTTTCTTTTCTGTGTCCAGCAGAAAGAAGTATCTAAAACTGTTCACATTCATACCCATGGGATGAACAGCAGTATTCATTCAATACTGCCCTGGGGGTCTGTTAATTCTCCTTGATTCTGTCAGAATATATCCAGAGGGGCTTGGGCCATCTGGGCATTCCACAGAGCATCACAAAGGTCATGCTGATGGCACTCCCGATGACATCACATAAATCAGGCCTTTCTGAGTAAGGAGTAACAAGTGAGATACAAGTATTCACAAAAGCAGGAGGTCAACCCTACAAAGAGCCAGAAACCTGCCAAAGTTATTGTTTTTAGAGGTCTCAAGGTCTTGGGGATGCTGAGGATCCCCCCGCCAAAATAAAAAACAAGTTAGTGTGCTCTGTACCTTCTAACACTAAGAAAGAAGCACAATACATTGAAGGTAGCATATTTCACACTTGGGAATATTGCTCCAACCCATTTGCCCAGTGATTCAAGAGGCTGCTAGTTTTGAGTGAAGCCCAGCGTAAGAAAGTACGAGGCAACAGATTCAGTTGCCTGGTACTGCAACTGCTGTGATACAAGCAGCACTTCTACTTGGGCCATGTATTAGTCCGATCTCACACTGCTCTAAAGAACTGCCTGAGACTGGGTAATTTATAAAGAAAAGATATTTAATTGACTCAGAGTTCTGCATGGCTGGGGAAGCCTCAGGAAACTTACAATCATGGTGGAAAGGGAAGCAGGCACGTCTTACAGGGCAGCAGGTGAGAGAGTGAAGGAGGAACTTCCAAACACTTATAAAACCATCATGTTGTGAGACCTCACCCACTATCATGAGAACAGCATGGGGGAAACTGCCCCCACGATCCAATCACCTCCTTCCGTCGAAGCGTGGGGATTACAGGTCTCTCCCTTGACACATGGGGATTACAATTTGAAATGGGATTTGGGTGGGGACACAAAGCCAAATTCTATAAGGCCATATGATCCAGTAGACCCCATAGTATCAGAGGTATTTGTGGTAGAAAAAAAAACATCTTGTAGAATCTCTGCAAGTCCTAACAGCAGAGTCACAGGTGGATCTAAAGGGTTCTAGAATAAAACCATGCCATCTGCAGCAGAGATGTATACACAGTTCCAAAAACAGCTTCTAGCATGCTACTGGAAAAGACTCTGGTAGAGACAAGAGTATTTGATTGTGGAACACCAGGTAAGCATGAGACCAGAACTGCCCCTCATTAGCTGGGTACTGTCAGCTCCACTGCTAAGTCAAAAAGCCAACAACCCATCGAACATGGAAGTGGATGATCCGGGATCAAGTTCAGACAAATGCAGAGGGAAGAAGTAACTGAACAAACAGGTGGCCCATACTCCATGTCACCAAACACATTTGTGTCAATGTCTTCCTCAGCTCACATACGGTATTATGGAGGTTCCCCATGGCCAGCCAACGGAGAAAGGAAAAGTTCAAGTTTTGATCCTAGATGTTGGCACAAGATGAAAATGGACATTGCTGCACTCCAGCCCCACTCAGGGGCTCTGAAAGGCAGACAATGCACCTAGTCACCTGAAAGACAGTAGGGAGGGGAAATTCTTGAAATGGGAAGAGCTTCAGACAATGTACCTGGTCACCAGGTCATCCACTTTGTGCAGAGAGAAAAGTGGCCTGAGGTAGGAATATACATAGACTGGTGGGAAGTGGCAAATGGTATAGCCTATAAGTCAAGAGTCTGAAATGAACAAGTCTGGAGATCAAGAACAAGGAAGTCTTAGGTAGAGGTGTATGAATGGGCTGTGGGAATGGACACATATATCTTTGTATTGTATGTTAACACACACCAGAGAGTATCCACTGTGAAAGACTAGACAAGATGACTTAGCCAAGCAATATTAGGCAGGCTCAGTTCTTGGCCACTGTTGTCTTACACAATAAGCCCATAAACAAAATAATCATGATGACAGAGATTGAGTTTTGCATGAACTCAACAGCATAGACTTCTCAACAAGATTGATCTAGCTACTACCACTGCTCCTTGGGTTAGCAAAACAGTAGGCACAGGAAAGTTTGCCATAGTGTCAGGGGTTGTTGGCCCTGAACACTCATAAGGAAGTGTGGCTTGCTGCCACATGAGACCATGGAGAAATGTGTTTGGAATTCAAGTGATCCACATCCACTGGGTTGTCCCTTGGTACTCCTGTGCCCAGTGTTATCTATACATAACTAACCATGACCTAGTAACCAGGTGCACAGGCCTTTAGAAGTGATTGACTGGGTCACCCCACTAGGCAAGCCACCCAGCCCAGCAGAAGTGCTAGCCAAGTATATGAAAAATCTAAAGCAGGTAGTAGAAGAAGAAGATATTGATGATCAATATTGGCCTTGAGAGCAACTTCAGCAACAGAAAGTATAGTTCACCCCACTAATCCTCCTCTTGTAGGTTTCCTCAGAAATGTAACCACAGAATTCTAGAGAAGCTGAGACCAGGTGGAGTGAACTGAATGTGAGAATCAAAAGAACCTGAGAGGTGCACGTGGCAGATTATGCTATATGTTGTTGGTGCCTTGCAGAGATCCTCTTTACAAGCAGGGCACCCGTCTTCCAACTGCTGTGAGTGTTGGTTACTAATAGCTCACAGCTGCCCCCTTTCTCCAGCAGCTCTTCCATAGTCGATGGGAGTTGTTGCTTTGCTCAGAGGTTATACAACTCTTCTCAGAGAATACAGTGCACAGGCAGTGCCTGATTGACATAGGAGTATAAAATGTCACCCCTTTTCCCAATGGATAAGAGAAGGCTGCAGTCTAAGTTACAATTCAGGGCTCCATTGTCCTCATGGATCAGACCTAGGCAAGACTTCACATTGACTTTTCCTCCTTCACTATCCTGTTTTACTCCTTTCATTAAAGGCTTTTCCTAATAGCACTCCCTCTATGATTCACATGCATCCAAATACCTGCCTCAGGCTCTGCTCTAGGAAGCAGGACCAAGACTTTCTTTTGGCTGTGTCTTATGCATCATTGAAGCCTCACCACCTAGTATCATGATGCCTAGCACAAAATAAATCAATGGATGTCTGCATGCATGAATAAATCAATGAAATAATGAAAGAAACTGGGGAAACTCAGATGTCAAAGATTTGCCCGAAGTCATCCACATCGTAAGTAGCCAAGCCTTAAACTTGCACCTTTTGGGGACAGCCCCTGGTATAGTAATGCCTACATGAATGAATGAATTGCAGAAGAAATTTGTGCTTAAACAAAGGTTGTCCTCTAGAAAGACTCATTCTAGGCCCCCATGATTGACCAACTAATACAAATGACTCAAAGTCTTGAAAGCTTTAAAAGGGGTATGGAAACCAATATTTTTCAACCCCGTCTATGTGCCAGGAAAATAAATTTATTTCAACTTAATAGTAACTATTTTGGGTAGATTTTCCTAACATCCCCATTTTCAGATGTCCAAGGGATGTCCAGTAAAGCAGGGATTTCAAACTCAGATGTCCGTAAGAATCAGACTGGTATGAGGTGAGCAAAGAGGCCCAGTTAGAAGGCATCTGGGAACAGTGGGGACAATGACAAACCTGCATCGAAATGGAGCAGCCTCTGCTCAGCTCTAGATGCATGATGTGCAAATCACTCCTTCTGATTATTCAAAGGAACTGGAAATCATGATTTTTATGTGCAGTCTGCTAATTTATAACTGTTAGTAACTAATTTGAGAAACTACAAAACACTGTGAGAGCCATATCTGACCTGTGGACCACTGGTTTTCAACCTCAGTAGTCAAGGATGTAAGCATTAAGAGACTTTAGAATAAAAGGCCTTAAGGGTTCTTAACATCCAATATTCTGCCCTTCTGTGTCTCCAAAGCACCTTCACTGCTGTGACCCCAGATCTGTACAGAGAGGCTTTCTCCTCTCCTTTCCCAGGTAGGACCCCCCCTTCCCCATAATTTTTGCCCAGAAGCCTAGAGACATCCTAGTGCTTCCAGGATCTAATTCCTCTAGGGGAGGGAGAAGTAAGCATTTCAGGCCAGAGAAAAGAGATGTCTAACCCCTGACATCGTCATCATTCCTCGTGCCTTTTGAGGAATTTCCACATGCCCTGAACTTTTCTGTCCCTCAGCTTGGCCAAGTGGGTGTTACGACCTTCCTGACAGGTGCAGAAGCTGAGGCTCAGGTAAGTTTGATGGCTCATCTAAGGTAACACTACAATGTTGCTGAGACTAGACCTGAGTTTCCTTAAGTTTCATCTAGCACTTTTGTCACAAAGCCACACCATCCGTGACAACAGCTTCCCCAGAACAGAGCTGGAGCAGACACACTCAGCCTTCAGCCCAGGGAAGTCCAGCTGTCATCATACACCACATGCACCCCAGAGCAAAAGATGGCTCTAAGGGCCCTACTGCCCTCATGTTAGGTCCTTTGGGAACACCCCACATGCACACACACACACACACACACACACAAATGGAGCACTAGATTGCTGACTTTTATCGTGGCCCTGCTATCTGTCCCCAGTCTCCAGCTGGTACTGAGAGGTTCATCTGCTTACTGAAACCCTGGGCATTGAAATGGCCAAGGAGGACTTTGTAACCACTGACTGCTGCTGTTGCTAAGAAACAGGTCCTTTAAATTCAATTTACAAAAAAAATAGAGCAAGCAAGCAAGTGAGCGAGAGCAAGGAAGAGATGCTTGAACATCTGGTTATCTTTCCAGCTGTCTCCGGTGACTATGGAAATGAGATAAGGACATTCCAAGATAGATGCTGCCCCTCTTCAAGCCAACTTTCCTCTAGGCTAATATTTTAGATCAACACTGGGTTTGCTGCGGTGGGGGTGTAGGAGTCTCCTTTCAGGAAACTCAGTAGGTTGAACAAATTCCAGTCACGTTACCCCTCCAGGGTGAATGCAGTCTCCCCGCAAAAGTGAGCTCCCTGGTCCTTCTGTTTGGTGCCCCCACCGCTTCCACTGTCAGAATAAATCATTCCGCATATTTATATTTGTATAAACCTCTTCAGCTTACTCAGGATATTCACACTTGTTACATTAGCTCTTATGGAGTCAATATTATTTTCTGCAGATCACAGATGAGAAGGGGGAGGAGTATGGTGGTTGGAAAACACATTTGTCAGGAGTGGATAGGACATGAGTCCTAATTCCTGGTCTGCCAAGGATGGGCTCAGCTACTCCCTTCCCTCTTTGGGCCTCAGATAACTCAGCTATAAACTGCAAGGTAGGGTTAGATCATGATTTCCTACAGTGTGGACCACAGAATAATGCTCCCTGGGAGGTTACAAGGTGCTTGGTGAAAAAAAATTCTCTGGTCATGCAAGTTGGGAAACACTGTGTTAAAGTCAAATAGGTCTTCTCATGTCATGAACTGAATGTTTGTGTCTCCCCCCTAAAATAACACATGTTGAAACTCTGGTCCCTAATGTAATGGTATCTGGAGATGGGGCCTTAGGAAGGTAATAAGGTCACTAATACCTTCATGATGGCATTAGTGCCCTCATAACAAGAGACAGGAGAGACCCTGCTTTTACTCTTTCTCTGCTCTCTGCCATGTGAGGACACAACAAGAAGACAGTTGTCTGCAAACCGGGAAGAGAGCCAGTTACCAGAACCTGCCTGACCACGCTGGCATCCTGATCTCGGACTCCCCAGCCTCCAGAACTGTGAGAAATAAATGTCTGTTGTTTAAGCCACCCAGTCTATGGTATTCTGTCACAGCAGCCTGAACTGATTGAGATACCCTTACTATAAGATTACCCAAAGCTTTTAATGCTTTAATGTGTTGTAGGAATCTCCAAGAGCAATTATCTTGGCTTGGGTTCCCCCCAAAATGGCTATAATGCAAGGAATTGAGTGCAAGCAGTTTGTTTGGAAACTGATCTCAGGAAACTTTAGTAGGAAAATGAAGAAGAGACAGGAAAGAGAAAGCAGCCATAAAGCGTAAATACCAAGCAAGTTATCTCTGTGAACAACTGGAACTTAATCCCACCAGGGATCTCTGGGCAATGGTGGGGAGCGTGTGCCTCAGAGTTAGTCCACCCTAGGAGGGTGGGAGCTGGGGTAGTTATACACAATTGCCGGCCAGTCATTGCTTGAGGGCTATTCTGTCAAGAGTTGAGAGGGGTGTCATTAATCGTCTAGCACCTCCCCTTGTTTCTGAAGCCTAAGCAGAAATCCCTCAGGCAGAGATGCAGATACTGGCAGTTGAAAATCTAGCCCAGTCCACCAGCATGGTAGGGAGGGAGATATAGGCAAGACCCTTCCTATAGCAGCTGCTATAGGAAGATGGAGTTGCAGTTTCCAAGGATTATTTGATCAGAAACACTTTAGGGGGAAAGCTCCCAGAACTCATGTTCCATGGAAGAGTCCATGAAAAGCTCAAGCTAGGAGCTCTCCAAGGGCTAGACAACACTAGAAGTCTGAGGCAATAACCTTATAATGACCAAAGAGTCATTTCTGCTCACCATCTCCTGAAAGCTGGGGAGACGGATCCTGACAGACATAGGACAAGTTTGCCTGTGGCCTGCTCCAGTTCATCCAGAACATTCTACCCCAGTTCTGAGACCCTGGTCCCTGATCCCAGTCTGAATCATTCTAGCCTGACCTCATACCCATATCGTAAATTCCTACTAGGGCAGGCTTATGGTATTCCTGCTCCCAGGGTTCACTATGCCTCCTAGGATTCTTGGGTCGACCTAACACTGGGAAATGATTTTCCACTCACTTCTCTCATTCCAGCAGTCAGTAGGACCTGCAGCCTTATTTTTGAAAACTAACTAATCATACTAATATTAAGAGAAGTGGTAGCAGGGTGGTTAATAGTATAGATGCCTGGGATCAAATCGTACCTCCACCATTCACTACCTGTGTGGCCTTCAGCAAGTTACTTAACCTCTCCGTGCCTCGGGCTTCTATAAAATTAGAGATGAGGATAATACTTTCCTTATAGAGTTATTATTAAAATGCATTACTTATTATTCAAATGTAAAGCACAGTGCTTGGGACAGTAAGTTCTCCATAATGATGTCATAACCCTATGACAGCAGTTAATGTTTAGTGAGGTCTGATCACATTTCAGGCACTGTGCTGGGCATTTATATGCTTAGATCATTTAATCCCAGCTACCTACCTACCTACCTACCTATGCTATTGTTCTAATTTTATTGATGTGAACCTGATATTCAGAGTAGCCTCTTCATGGGCCCAATGTCACTATGTGGGTAAGCAACCTGAAAAAAAATCCTTTAAGTCACCAGAAATGGTTGTCTGATGGTGGAATCTCAGGCATCATGAAATAAGGTTTGGTGTTGCTCAGAGGCTACGTGAGGTTGCCTTCCAGCTGATCTCACCATGGCTGGTCTTTTCTTTTCCCTCATCCCAGAAATCATGGTTATTCATGGGCCCCAAGATAAATACCTGATCCCACTTGGAAGTAGAAGCTTTCCACCTCTATCCTCTCTGCCTTTCAAAGCCTGACCTGTGACATAAGGCCCTCTTCTTCCATGAAGCCATCTATGATTCTTTCCACACCCAACTGCAAAGAAGTCTCCCTTCCCCCGACCCCCCACTAGAGTACTACCCTCATGGGACACTCCTTCAGCATGCTGACCTTCTGACACCTTCATGTGGCTCTCTTCTCACATTTGATCTCATGAGCAGGTAAGTTTGCTGCATAAGGCAGAGGCATTGACTTAAACCCCAGGCTACAGTGCCAAACCCAGCTGCCATCTGTCACCGGTGGTCAATAGAGTCAAGCATCCTAACACTAAGAGGCACCTGAAAACCATCAGGCACCTCCCCACACGCTCTCTCCCTGAATTTTATAGAAATAAAACCCAAGGTCCAGAGAGGCTCCAACCTGCCCAAGTCACCCCAAAGGCAATGAAGGAACCAGAATCAAACCTAGGACTCCTGACTCCCAGGCCAGCGCCCTCACTCTTAGGACCCAGAGGACTGTCTCCAGCATGGTTTATGATATTAAATCAATAGATAATATTTCTAGCTCAAACACACCCCCCTTCCCATCACCACCACCCATCAGGACCCTGAGTCCCCTTGCATCAACCTGGCCCACTTGTTCCTCCTCTCCTTCTTGTGACTTCTCTGTAATTGCAGCTCAGTGTCTGCAGGTTTATGTCCTGAATGTCAGCCATTCGTCTCCATTCTCCACACTTTCAAATGAGAGGGTTAAGATTAATGAAGCATCTTCTCTCAATCAAGAAGTCATTTCAAGCTGTGCTTTTAAGCCCAGTGAGTTGTGCAGATAAATTAATATCATTTGATCTTTTTATTTTCCACTGAAAGATTTGTGGGGCTCCTCCCTACCCCCATTCTCATCTGAGGAGCGAGCTTGCTTCCAGCCACTTCCAGTTCATCAGCCACAGAGGGTGGGACCCAGGGGAAGACATCATTTCTCAGCACTGCAGTCATGCCCTGGGTAGTTACTCATAGGAGCAATTGGGTAAGGGAGAAGTAGGTGATGTAACTTCTGGGGTCTTCCCAAACTCAACACATCCATGCCTAACAGGACACAAGAGACCCTTCTCCCTAAACTAGCAGACAGAGCCTGGGGAGGCAGTGGCAGTATTAATCACGTGGGCCCAAACCAGCAGTAATTGCAGAGTAATAAGCCCTTGGTGTGTGGTGGGAGGCACGGAACTGAGCTTTGAGCTAAGCCAGACCAATATTCAAACTAGCTGATAACAAAGTACAGCATAAGCACCAACCGATCAGGGCAGATGCCCACCCTAAACCACATAAGGCCATAGGGCAAATCCAGGAACTATCAGCTGGAGATGGCATGTGTTCTTCCTAAGAGATGAGGAGGATTGGGGTATTGAGAGAAAGAGAATGAGCAAGGAGAGAAGAGTGGAACATGGTGGAAGTTTAGAACCCAAGTCATAGAAAGAGTTGAGGTACATTTTAAGAAAAGAAAGAAATGTCTAATCTTAAATTCAAGTTGTGTGTGTTTTTGCAATATAAATCACTTCTTCTTCACACCCTTTCAGTAAAGACATCTATGCACACACATGCCTTGATAAAACAGGGTGTGTGTGTGTGTGCGTGTGCGTGTGTGTGTGTGTGTGTGTGAAAGGGAGGAGTAATAAGGGAAAGAGTTAGTCTACATCAGGTTCCCCATATTTATGGACAATATAGTACATGAGGGTACCCTAAGTCATCACTAACCTGAAATAATTCAGCAGAAGCTTAGAGCCAGATAACCATGAGCCCCCCAGGAATTTTTTAAACTCTTGGTGTCGCATTTGCTTTTACAAATCCATTTAAGGTTCAAGGAAGCTTGGGTTCAAGGAAGCTTGGGCTCAAGGAAATCTTCTCCAGATCCTAACAGGTAGAGTGATCCAAGGTGACATGTAGGTTACATATGCAAGACTGAAACCACCCTCTCCACCACCAGCATCCACTCCTTCCCCCAACATGTAGCTGAATGCCATCCCCAGCCAGCAGGGTCAGCATCTGGAATCACCTTTGACCTTGTGTTCTTACTGCTGGTGGCCAACACTGTCAGATGCCCTCCCAGCATCCATTCTCCACTGTTAGATCCATTCCCCAACTCTTCCCAGCTACCACAGGCCTGATTTGCTTTAGGGTGGCACTGTGCCCAGCCCAAGGAAATGGATTGCAACTGGTCTGAACCAATCACAGCAATCCCATTGCTCACATTCCCTGCCTTCCTTGCAGTTAGGAGAGGCCACATGACCCAGGTCTGGCCAAAAAGACCGAAGTAAAAGTCTGCCAAAGATAAGCCTCAGCATTTAGTTGGCTCTTTGATACAAGGAACTGATGGGCTGGCACTCCCTTCCTCTTCTTCCTGCCTGCGATATAAAGGAGATGTTTGGGACCCTAGTAGCTATCTTGTGAAGTCAATGACATGGTTGAAAAATGACATCAGAAACATAGACTCTGACAGTACTCAGCCACTGAACTGCTGCCTACAGCCACCTGTTCTCAGATGCTTGTCACATAAGAAAATGAGCCTTATGTCTGTAAGCCCCCATCAGTCAAGGTTTCTGTGTCTTACACCTGAACACATTCTAAGAGATGCACTCCTCTTTCCACACATCCAAATGCTCACCAAATTCCATCAGCCCAACCTCCCTTTGAGTCCCTGCTCTCCACCTCTGCTCAGTCCAATCCTCCACACTGACTCAGAGAAGACTTTTTAAAATGCAGATATATGTAAAGTGCTGCTGTGGCCCCCAATGTTTTATGAGAGGATTAAATTTAAGCTTCTTAATTTGGCATTCAGGGTTCTTCATGACATTAACCCACCTGTCTGCAAGCCTCATCTCCCATTATGCCCACACACTCACCCACTGTATTAGTCCATCCTCACACTGCTATAAAGAACTGTCCAAGACTGGGTAATTTATAAAGGACTTTAATTGACTCACAGTGACTTTAATTGACTCACAGTTCTGCATGGCTGGGGAAGCCTCAGGAAACTTACAATCATGGCGGAAGGGGAAGCAAACACATCCTTCTTCACATGATGGCAGGAAAGAGAAGTGCTAAGCAAAGAGGGAAAAGCCCCTTAGAAAACCATCAGATCTCATGAGAACTCACTCATTATCACAAGAACAGCAGCATGGTGGTAACTCCCCCATGATTCAATTACCTCCAACTGGGTCCTTCCCATGACACGTGGGGATTATGGGAACTACAATTCAAGATGAGATTTGGGTGGAGACACAGCCAAACCATATCATTCCACCTCTGGCTCCTCCCAAATCTCATGTCCTCAAATTTCAAAACACAATCATGCCTTGCCAACAGTCCCCCAAAGCCTTAACTCATTCCAGCATTAACCCAAAAGTCCAAGAACAAAGTCTCATCTGAGACAAGGCAAGTCCCTTCTGCCTATGAGCCTGTAAAACCAAAAGCAAGTTGGTTACGTCCTAGATACAATGGCAGTACGGGCATTGGGTAAATACACTTGTTCCAAATGGGAGAAATTGGCCAAACAAAGGGGCTTCAGGCCCCATGAAAGTCTGAAATCCAGCAGGGCAGTCAAATCTTAAAGCTCTGAAATCATATCCTTTGATTCTATGTCTCATATCCAGGTCACACCAATGCAAGAGGTGGGCTCCCATGACCTTGGGCAGCTCTGCCCCTGTGGCTTTCCAGGGTATAGCCCCCCCACCAGCTGCCTTCACAAGCTGGCATTGAGTATCTGCAGCTTTTCCAGGTACACGGTGCAAGCTGTCAGTGGATCTGGGGTGTGGAGGATGGTAGCCCTCTTCTCACAGCTCCACTAGGCACTGTCCCAGTGGGGGCTCTGTGTGGGGGCTGTGAGCCCATACTTCATTTCCCACACACTAGCAGAGGTGCTTCATGAGGGCACCACCCCTGCAGAAAACTTCTGCCTGGACTTCCAGGCATTTCCATACATCCTCTGAAATCTAGGCAGAAGTTCCCAAACCTCAATTCTTGATTTCAGTGCACCCGCAGACCCAACACCACGTGTCAGCCACCTCTTGCAGGGCTTGGGGCTTGCACCCACCAAATACACACCAGCCACATCAAACCACTCCCCATAACCCAGATACATGAGGTTCTCTCAGGCCCCATGCCTTTGCACATGCCATTCACTCCATCTAAAGCCCCTCCTGCTCTCTTGCTCTTGGGGGAATCAAAGAAGGCTTTATAGAGTAGGGAACATTTGAGCTGGACCTGAGAGGACGAGTAGTTTTCTGGTGTGGTGGTCTCTCCCTTGTGCTTCAATAGCAAGTCTGTTCCTATTGCTGCCGAAGCACTGGCAGAGCTCTAGAAGCATCTGTTTACATGTCTCTCCTTCTAGAATGTGATTCCTGGCTGGAAGGGTCCCACTCCTTCCTTCTCTCCATCCTCAGAACCCAGCACGTGCTCAGTCCAGAATTGTTGCCCTATCTGTCATTCCCACAGGGATAGAAATGTATTCAACCAGAAAAGCATTAGAAGGCAAAAGCAAAGCTGATAATAAAAAAAAAAAAGGTGGATGAGAGGCCACATGCAAGATGGTGTTGATGAAGGTCATGTTTAACATAGAAAGTGGCAGAAGACAAAAATGTGGGGTGGGATAATGGCTAAAGTCTTCAGGTTCAGTGTCTCTTATTTCCTGAGTGAAGTTTGTCCATGCTCTTTTTACAGGAAGATCCCATGCCTGCTAAATGGGTCAGTGTTATCTCATAGGCAGGTACCCACGCCCACATATGTTCATGCATACCTAATAACAACAATGATCATGATGATTATGACAATAAGGGTATAGGCAGATTAGCATTTGTTTTCAAGCTGAGAAGCATCATATCTATACCTGGTGCTACCAGTTCCCAAAGGAAACTAATACTTGAGTTTTTATTTATTCACTCAGCAAACAGAGCACCTCCCATGCGCCAGGACCTATGCTGGGTGCCAGGGAGACTGAGTGCATTCAATGCAGACCCACTGATCTCAACAAGAGAAAGCAGTTGTTGCGGTCAGGAGTCACAGGAGATTGTTTTCATCCAGAACACGTCAGAGGAGCATAAAGAAGAAAGGAGGAAATGACATTTTAGCTGAGCCCAGGAGAGATGGGATGTGGGTGGGAAGAGGAACAAGAGGGAGACCCTAGACAGAGGACGCAGCATGACTGACAGCCCATCTATTTTCTGCTTTATTTGGCACTGCTTTCATGGCTTGTCAATAAATATTTTCTGTTTAAAAAAAAAGCAAATGGCATTTAGAGCCTGGAGTGAGCTAGAAAGGTTAGAGTGATAGATGGACCACCAAAGGGACAGTGCAGTGGGGACGTGGACAACATTTCCAGCCACAACTGCCTTGTCCCGGGAATTTGGACTTATTCAATGTGAAAGCATGGAGGTTTTCTGAGCCTGGTGAAAACCACACCGTCCTGGACACAGGGGATGAGGCCAGGGGCATGGAGCTAGCAGTTTCTTTGAGGCTGTGAAGACTGCCACCTGTTTCCAACCCGCTTCTTGCTCCCACCCATTGTTCCAAGGCTCCTTCTGAGGCACCCCACCCTCCTGTGCAGACGCTAGCATTTGGGAGGGGAGAAGGGCCAGGAAACACCATGCTCACATAAAATCATCCCTCTCCTCACTGTTTCCCTTTGCCAAAAAAAAAAAAATAATAAAAAGCCTTTGGTTCCTGTCCACAGTTGTGCTGCTCACACATGTTCATCCTGGCAGGGACAAAGACGCTGGGGCTTCTCTATAGAGACCCACGCTGGCTGGGTTGGAGAGGCAGAGATGGCAACATCTGTCCACAGCAGAACATGGCAAAGTGCATCGCTGCAAGTGGATCCACCTGGGAAAACTCCGTACACTGTGACGTGAGGCTGAGGGAGAGCAAAGCTCAGAAAACCAACCAGCAGCAGGTGAAACCCAGTCCTGAAAGAACCAGAACCCGGCCTCTGGCCATGCCCCTAGGTTGACTCGAAATCCAACCGCCCCATCTAAGTGTCTGTTTTATTTGGTGCTGCTTTAATAACTTGTCAATAAATATTTTCTGTTAAAAAAAAATGTTTTGGCTTCCTTACAGGAACATGTACTCTCCTTATACCAAAATAGCTAAATCTTTATGATCCAACTTTTTAACAAGCTGATAGACGTCCAAAGGGGAAATATATCCTGAAATATGCAAAAACATGATGCCCCCCACCACCAAAAAAACCCCACAGCCCACAGCAGTGCACTCCAAACTCCCCAGGCCCCTTCTCCAGAGCCCTGGAAACCTCCTAACCCTTGGCAGCCAGGCCGTGGAGCCCCCCTTCTCCGCCCCAAATTCCCACCATCTGGCATTTTTGTCTGCAAAGCATAGGCCCTTCCACCCTGGGCTGCCTGCCCACCCTGTGGATGGAGCCCAGGCGCTGGTGAGGGCTGCCCGGACTTTGCCTCCCTGCCATGGAAACAAGGCACACACACAGATAACACTCTGAGCCTCCCAGTCCTGCCACAGCCTGCTGAGGCAAGGCTCACCTCCCTGACCAGCTCTTTCCTAATCCCACCTTCCCCACACAGCAGCTAATGGGGACAAATGTTAGGGAGAGAGGGAGGCGGGGAGGAAGCGCCGCAGGGGCTCCAGCAGGACTGACGGGAGGAAGCAGGCCCTAGGGAGGGCGAGCAGGCAGGTGGCAGAGGGGCCTCATTTGCTGGACCATCTGTCAGGAGCAAAGGAAAGGCCCCCCGCTCCATAGCCCAGGCCCTCCGTCTGCACACACACACACACACACACACACACACACACACACAGACCCATGCACACATACACATGCAGCCACATGCACAAGATGCGCACACATCCACAGAATCACACACACATGAAGTTTCACTCCTACACATGCATTCTCTCTCTCGTGTACACACACAAATGTGCACAGACACATATGCACACATACACAAAACCATGTGCACACATATAAACATGCCTCCCCAGCTATATAGTCAAATGCACACTCACAGCCATCCATACACCTATGCACAGATATACACAATCATACACACTCATACCTACATGTAGTCAAATATGCATGCACATACACGCATAATCACATAGCCCCACACTCTTACATTCTCTCTCACGTGCACACATATACTGCCAAGCACATATACATAAACAAGTGTGCACATACTCATGCTGGAAAAATACACAATACACATGCATGCACACATGAACAAATGCACGTGAGCACTTATGTATCTACTCCTGCCCACACTCATATGCACTCATACAACACACAGATATACCTACACACATAAATAGACACACACACACAATTTATAGACATATACAAGTGCTCACATACATACACAACTGTGTGCACATACACAAACACACACCTATATATGGTCATACACACATGCACATACACACATATTCACACAACCACATCCACACACATGCTTATACTAACACAAGCACTTATGTATATAGTCAAAAACATATGCACATGCATACATACACACCCATAACTATACATACACATACCCATGCACAAATCCATGCACATACATATGTTCACATACATGTGCTCATGCATACACAAACACACACATATACTCATGCACATACTGTCATGCAATCACAGACACACACATACAGACACATTCACACACATTTTTTCACACACATATATACATCCATACACACATTTATACAAGTACATGGGGCACACATATGAGCACACAAATAACCACATGCATGTACACACACACATATCTATACCCATTCTGTCTCTCTCTCTTACACACACATACACACACACACAGAGGCTCAGCCTGCTAGCCATCTTTATTTTCCCTTAAAGAAAAATCAGGCTGGGTGCGGTGGCTCACGTCTGTAATCCTAGCACTTTGGGAAGCCAAAGTGGGCAGATCACTTGAGCCTGGGAGTTCGAACATGGCGAAACCCCATTTCTACACAAAATACAAAAATTAGTTAGGAATGATGGCACATGCCTGTAGTCTCAGCTACTTGGGTGGCTGAGGTGGGGGGTTCTCAGGGAGAACCAGAGCCCAGGGAGGTCAAGGCTGCAATGAGCCCTAACCGCACAACTGCACTCCAGCCTGGGCGACAGAGTGAGACACTGCCTCAAAAACAAAAAAGAAAAAGGAAGAAAGGAAGCAGAGGGAGACAGGGAGGGAGGGAGGGAGGGAAAGAAAGAAAAGAAAGAAAGAAAGAAAGAAAGAAAGAAAGAAAGAAAGAAAGAAAGAAAGAAAGAAAGAAAGAAAGAAAGAGAGAGAAAGAGAAAGAAAGAAAGAAAGAAAGAAAGAAAGAAAGAAAGAAAGAAAGAAAGAAAGAGAAAGGAAGGAAGGAAAGAAGGAAGGAAGGAAGGAAGGAAGGATCACATTATTAGCCACCTGTAAGCCAAGAAGAAAGAGAGAAAGAAAGAGAAAGAGAAGGAGAAAGAGGAAGGAAGGAAGGAAGGAAGGTAGGTTTCATGGTCTAGAGTAAACTACCAGCATCACTCCAGCCCATCAGGGGTATCCAGCCGCCATCTTTGGGATGAGGAGGCAGAGGCAGAGATTGCTAAGAGAATTGCACCAAGTCACATAGCTATCAAGTAGTGGATACCTCTGGCTCCATAGCCAGAGCTCTCTCCCCATTGTCATCCTGCCAAGTTCCAAGTACTTCCTCTATTCTCTGGGCTCCCTTCATACTCTGTACCCCTTCTTGCCACCCAGCAGTCCTCCACAGCCATGCCAGGCTGTCGCTCTTGTAAGGAGAGCACAGGGTGGCAGAGACTGGGTAAGAGTTTAACACCAGAGTGAGAAGTGCTGACAGCAGCCCTTCTTCTGGGGATGCTAAAAATGGAGGGAGGGGAGGAAGGCAACTAATACATATCGATGGCTTTCTTACTTGACTTCTGTGCTAAAAACAGCACAAGAGGGAAAGCAGGTACAGACCTGCATTTCTGGCTACTTCCTTTGCCTGAGGCACTGTTAGGACACTCTACTTGATTGCTATAGGGGAAATAGTAGGATGCTCCAGTACAGAGCACTGAGCTGATTCAAATCCCAGCCATACCACATCTTGCTGTGTGATCTTAGTTTCTTATCATCTTTGAGCTAAAATGGGATCTTACCTTCCTTGCCAGGGAATTGTGGAGTCTGGTGAAATAATGTCTGAAATGTGGTTCCCTGGTGCCTGGCACATGCTGAGAACACAATAAGCCTTAACTATTTTAATCTTATTAACTATTATCTGTATTTCAAAGTTTTCTTTAAAAAACATAATCCTGGCAAGAACTCTAGATTATCTCAAGATAGATTCTATTCTGAATGAACTAAAATGGTGTCCACTGGCTGGACTCTGCTGTCAGTACTTCCTGGAGGTGCCGAACTTCCAGAGTTATGTGATTATCTTCCCCCAGGTGTAACCATGGAGGAGGCATAGCCCCTGCTCCCAAGGAGTTTAGATTCTCCTAGAGAAGAAAGACACATTTAGAAATAAACACAATATAAGAAAGAAGATGAAAAATGAAGAAAACAACCCATGCCCATTTGCAGGTAAGGAAAATGGAACTCTGAGAAGCAAACTGACTTGCCCAAGGACACACAGCTAGTAAAGGGCAGAGCAGGGACTGGAGCTCAGGTCTGTCTTGATGTCAAATCTCATGCTTTTTCCACTGTGCATAAGAGCTCAGAGGACTCCCATTTTAGAGGAAATATAAACTCTAGTAGGTTGGGGTGCTGGGCTCCTCATGGCATGATCTAAACCACTCACAACAACCCAGACTTAATGAAAATAAAAAGGCTTAGAGAACGAACAAAGAAGATAAAATGGGAGGTCTTAAATCTCTCCTCCATAAACACAGCAAAATATATAAACAACCCAGGGATGACCCCCTTAGGAGATAACAACACCATTCATTTTTACAGAGGGACTTACAAGACCCGAATAAATGGGGAGGCATACCATATTTCTAGATTTGAAGAGTGACTATGGAGAAAATGTTCATTTTTCCAACTTAGCACATGACTTGAACCAATTCTAATCAAAATCCTGAGGGAATTTTCTTTAGAACTTGGAAAGATGATTCTAAGTTTCATCTGGAAGAACAAATAGATAAAATTGGACAGAAAAATATTGAAGAAAGGAATATCGTGGTAAAGAACTATGTATATTGGCTATGAAACTTATTTACACATCTACAACATTTTTAAAAGTAGTGTTAGTGCAAGAACACACAGGTCAATAAAGCAGAATGTGTAGCCAGAAACAGGTGCTAGTGTATGCGAGAACTTAATATCAAATCAAGGCTGCATCACAAACCAGTGAGCACACGATGGATGATTCAATACACAGAGATGGGGAAATTGGATACCTGAGAAAAAAATCCTTTCAGAGCTTCACCTTGTAACATTGTATCAAAACAAAACAAAAAAAACAAAAACAAAACTCAGAGAAAATGAAGCTGAATACTTAGGTTCTTTCTAAACACAAACAGTGGGAGGAACCACGATGGAAAAGCTCAAGATTGAACTATGTACAAATTTGAAACTTCTGAAAGTCAAAAGTCAACATATGATGATGGTTGAAACTAGATGATGGATAAGGCAGGGAGGGTGTCATTATACTACTCTCTGCTTTTGTGTATGTTCAAAACTGTCCATGGTTAAAAGCAAACATTTTTTAAAGTTTTAGAAATCAACATAGATCTACAAGGCAAACAACCAAAGCAAAAAATGCCTTTACCACCAACAGAGTACAGGAACCATTATCTTTCAGATGCAAAGGACTTCTGCAAATGACTCACATTCACTAAAGCAACAGCATATAAGAATGACCATTTGTTGATTATCCTCTCAGCCTCCAGTCCCCCTTCCTATTCCTCTTAGCCCTTGATTTTCACTGTAGTACCCATGAGGTTCTAGGGAGGCTGACTCCATCCCTTATACCTGCTCTGGAGGAGACCATGTGACCTGGCTCTGCCAATCAGTGCATCAAATTCTCTGGCCACTGTGATCGGCTTAGGAAGAGGCACATGACCAAGTGAATCCAAACAATGAATTTCAGGGCTTCTGGCCGGGATTCAGTGACAAAGAAGCTCTTTCTTTCCTGTTGGACTTTAATGTAGTCCCAGGAGATTCTGGGAGAACCTTGGCACATGGGAGTGGGAAGAAGCCCACTGAGAATGACGCCAACACCAGGAAGCAGAGCCAAAGAGTCAAGAGCGAAAGAAGGCTCTGTGACATTTTTTGAATCCTGGATCAAATTCCACTTAAAGCTTCCACTTCGGTATAAATACATTCGACTAAAAAAAAAAATCCCTTTTTTGAGGGGTTTCTGTGACTTGCAACCAAAAGCAACCAAACTAAAATAAGCTAAATGAGCCTAAATGTGTACAGATCCACAAGCATGCCTGCCCAGCAAGGAGCAGAGGACAGATTTTGCACGATCCCCACAGGTGGGCAAGGAAGCTCCCCTCTCTCAGAGGGAAGTCTCTCCTGCTCTCTGGTTTCTGCTGTGACTCGTCTCCAGGCCCCTCTCAGCCCCCTTCTCTCTCCCTCCGTCCAAGGGAATAGACTCAGACAACAATTGGGCTGGAATTACCTGGAATTACCACAGAAAGACAGGTTTCCCTCGGTAACATGCCTCGCTCAGCCCAGGAAAGCAGGGAGACACCTGGGGGCAGGTGCTTGTGGGTTATTCAAGTAAAGACCCAGAATCTCCCACTTGAAACTTCCTCCTCCTGTCCTGAGATTGGAAAGCCGATGAGGAAGCCTTCCAGCAGAATGCAGCTTCTGTAGGGGTAGTCAGCACTGAATGGGGGTGGTCGGGAGAGGAGGCGGATGTAACCTGCCATCCAACTGTGGCCTCTTCAATTTTACAAGGCCAAATTGAACCCTTCTTCAGACACCCAGAGAGGACCAAACTCTTGGTGACAGTTAAATCAGAACACTTTTGAACAAACTTGATGACCAATATATCCATCCACAGCAGTGGCCCTCTCTTTGTAGACCTGGAGTGCTCATCCCTACAGGCAGGGCCCCTCCGGCTATCTCAGCCCCTGAAGTGGCTTAATAGTGTGATATTGGGGCCAGTGGGGCTGTAGATCCTCTCCATAGTGTGGGGAGGCCCAGCGATCTGAGCTGCCCACTGCACGTGGCCTATCTAGAGGACCTAGAATGCTCAATGCCCCCAGCTGAAATTCCAGATCTTTGGACTCTGCATAAAAATGAATTTTGCTAAGTTTGCTTCCAGGAATCCTGCTTTTATAAGCTAGCTTGTTTCCATAATCACTTTTGTCTGTTTTTAAATTATTTCCTTTCCTAGTTTTTATTATTTGCATTCTTTCTAATTACATTTTAAGAATATTTGGTAAAGAATGAATGTAACACATATAAGTTAAAATAAATAATATTAAAATGACTGCCCCTCAACTCTGCAGCCAACTTAAAAGCTAGAACATCACCAGTAACTTGCATCTACCTACCCCATCCCCAGACTTTCCCCCACCCAAAGTAGCCAAATCTTGAATTTTATGCACATCATTTCTTTATGTTTTGTACATAATGTTTTCTCATATAAATGAATTATAAAATCGGACTCATACTACATGTAGCCTTCTGTAGGCATACTTATTTTACTCAATATTATGTTTCTAAGATGCAGCCATATTGTTCTGGATAGCTGAGATTCATTCATTTTATTTGCTGTATAATATTCCTTGGTGTAAATGTATCCTAATTTTACATATCCATTGGCCTGCCTACAGACATTGGAGTTGTTTGCATTGTTGAGGTTTCTGTGCTGTACTCACATGCTACTATAAACATTTTTGTACACATCTCATGGTTTCCATATGCAAGAGGCTCTCTGGGCTGTACACCTACAAGTAACATGGCTGGGTCAATGGATGTTCAAATGTTGAATTTCACAAGGTAGTATCCAAAGCATTCTCACATTCTCTCTTTATCTGCCTGCAATATTGTTTCCCATTATTACTCCCCAGCCTATGAAAGCATTGATTATAAATCCCTGCCCATACCTATGGCTTGCAGTGCATCACTGTGTAGAGTATACCTCCCTGCCACGTGACTTGTGTTAGTTGGTGGAACATGAGCAGATGTGACAAGTACTTTATCTAAGCCAAAACTTTAGGAGCTGCCACGAAGTTCTGCCTCTGTTCTTTTTTCCTCTGCTATGAGAACATCATGTCCTCGAGAGCCATTCTACCAGGCTGGATCCTAGGATGAACATACCTGGAACACTGTTGCAGCCAACATAAATGACAAAAGAGAGGAGTGAGAAATAAATTTTTATTGTCATAAGCCATTTAATTGTTTGTTACTGCATCATAATATAGCAAAAGCTGCCAGATACAAGACAATCAACAAATATTTACTGAGCATCTCCTACACATCAGATATTGTGCTAGGTTCTGTAAAAGCATGAATTCTTTGAGAAAGACAAGACCCATGACCCTACAAAGTTCACACTCTAAATAAACAGCAGATCCCAAAGGCCCTAGAGACTTTCTAGGATAACTCCTAGAGACAAATTCATCAGTTAGGAGCCTTTCTGTTAAAAATGACATACTTGATAAAGAAACATGAGAATTGATTGATTCTCATAAGCAGCGATAGATCCTAGAGCAAACAATATTATCAGGGCCCATTCTCTCCATCTCCCAGTTCTGTTTCCTCTGTGTTTGTCTCCATTCTCAGACAACCATTCCTTTTATGGTAGCAAACTGGCTACTCCTTTGTAATTCAAAATCGTGGGCCTGACTCCGAGAGCCAAACTGAGTCACAAGCCCATCCCTGAACCAATCAATGTCCAGGGAGATGGGATATACTGATGGTTCAGTCCTGGGTCATGTGTCATCCCCAGAGCTGATGATAGTGTCATCCTACCCAAAACTCATGGGCCAAGAATAGGGTAGGGGTAGATGCCCTGTGGAAAAGTCGGGGCACTCTTGCCAGAAGGGAAAATGGATGCTGGACAAGTGAACCACACATTTCCATGCAGCAAGCTCATTCCCCCTTTCCAGTGGTATAGTGGAACTGGCTTATATTGTCGTGTGAAAGACACACTTCTTCCAAATTCCACATTCAGTGACATCACACTGATAGCATGAAACCAGCCACTGTGGAATGTTTACACCATGGAAATACGGAAGCACTACAAATCAGGACTTGAATTTTCCCAGAGAACTGGTTGTTACACACTTACCAGCATACCACAGCCCCCAACACCAAGTGTCCTGTTGGTTATATTTCCAGCTCTGCCCCATGATGCAGTGTCACTTGGACCAGTCCTTTGCTCTCTCTGGGCTTGATCTTTTTCAACTGCAAAGTGGGAAAGTTGGGCTCACTTCTTCTGAAGTTGTATTCAGCCTCTGACAGTTTGTGAGTCTATGAGGCCCTGGAAGGGATGTGTGTGTGTGCATGCATGCTTGTGTGTATATGCCCATGCACGGATGTGGTTTAAATTTGCTTTTCCTGCATCAGAAATCATAAATGCAGGCATTGGCTATAAACTCCAATACAATTTGGTGAGCTATACCTCTTCACTTGGGCTATTAAATCATTTTCCCTCCAAAGGTACACATGTTGTGGCATAAGGAGCAAACTGTTGACAGATGGTGGAGAAACTTCACAGGCCCATAACTGAGACTTATTTTCATACATTCGTGCCAGTTTGAAATCTAATTGCCAATAAAACAATACTGTGATACTGCCACATCTAATACCTCCACCACTCTCCAAAGTTACACTTGAATCCACTAGTAAATTCTAATCTCCCAGAGAAAAATATTTCCCCCTCTCCGTCGGAAAAGCAGCGCTATAAATCCACGTACAGTGGTTCATTTTCAAATGCAAACCTCCCTTCCCTGGTCCCCAAAGAGCCCTTACTCGGCTAATGTTAGTGCCTGCCAGAGAGCAGTAGATATTCTTTGTTTACTTGACAGAAGCACAGATGTGGCTTGGCAAGCCTGTGGTGGGGTCTTTTGCAGAGAAACACTTTGATAGGCCAGAGTAGCCACCCACTTTCAAGTGACTCAGTACTCCGCTTTGATGCTATTTGTTTCAATAGTGGGGAAATGGCCCGAGATCCACCGCTACTTGATGAGCAAGGGAAGGTGGAGGCGCCCAACCTCCCCTCCCTGCTCTTCTATTCTCACTCGCCTGATGAAAAGGTTCGAGGATAGGTTGATTCAGATCAATTTGAAGCTGTAAATTTTAAAAATAGGCTTTCAGTGGGAAAAAGGAGCATGTGGGCTGGGTTGGTTTGTGTGCCCTGAAAAACACAACCTGTCACCTCAAATCACGAGCCTGCTAGAACCAGTAACAGCCACCCTTCTCAAATTAGAGCTGTGCCAGTTTACAAAGAAATAGTTTTTTGTGTTTTGGATTTTTTCTCTTTTTTTTTTTTTTTGTTTTTTCAGACAGGGTCTCCCACTGTCACCCAGGCTAAAGTGCAGTGGTACAATCATGCCTCACCGCAGGCTTGAACTCCTAGGCTCAAGCAATCCTCTCACCTCAGCCTTTTGAGTAGCTGGGAGCACAGGTTCACATTGCTATGCAAAATAATTTTTTTTTTTGTAAAGCTAGGGTCTCCTCATGTTGCCCAGGCTGGTCTCAAACTCCCGGTGTGTCCGGAATTCGTGGGTTCTTGGTCTCACTGACTTCAAGAATGAAGCCGCGGACCCTCACCGTGGGTGTTACAGCTCTTAAGGTGGCGCATCTGCAGTTTGTTCCTTCCGACGTTCGGATGTGTTCGGAGTTTCTTCCTTGTGGCGGGTTCGTAGTCTCGCTGGCTCAGGAGTGAAGCGGCAGACCTTTGCGGTGAGTGTTACAGCTCTTAAGGCAGCGTGTCTGGAGTTTTTCGTTCCTCCTGGTGGGCTCGTGGTCTCGCTGGGTTCAGGAATGAAGCTGCAGATCTTCGCAGTGAGTGTTACAGCTCATAAAAGCAGCGTGGACCCAAAGAGTGACCAGTAGCAAGATTTATTGCAAAGACTAAAAGAACAAAGCTTCCACGCTGTGGAAGGGGACCTCAGAGGGTTGCCAATGCTGGCTCGCAGCCTGCTTTTATTCTCTTATCTGGCCCCACTCACATCCTGCTGATTGGTAGAGCCAAGTGGCCTGTTTTGACAGGGCGCTGATTGGTGCGTTTACAATCCCTGAGCTAGATACAAAGGTTCTCCATGTCCCCATCAGATTAGTTAGATACAGAGTTTCGACACACAGGTTCTCTAAGGCCCCACCAGAGCAGCTAGATACAGACTATGGATTGGTGCACTCACAAACCTTGAGCTAAACACAGGGTGCTGATTGGTGTGTTTAAAAACCTTGAGCTAAACACAGGGTGCTGATTGGTGTGTTTACAAACCTTGAGCTAGATACAGAGTGCCGATTGGTGTGTTTACAATCCCTGAGCTAGACATAAAGGTTCTCCAAGGCCCCACCAGAGCAGCTAGATACAGAGTGTCTATTGGTGCACTCACAAACCTTGAGCTAAACACAGGGTGCTGATAGGTGTGTTTACAATCCTTGAGCTAGATACAGAGTGCCGATTGGTGTGTTTACAATCCCTGAGCTAGACATAAAGGTTCTCCAAGGCCCCACCAGAGCAGCTAGCTACAGAGTGTCGATTGGTGCACTCACAGACCTTGAGCTAAATACAGAGTGCCAATTGGTGTGTTTACAATCCCTGAGCTAGATATAAAAACTCTCCATGTCCTCACCAGACTCAGGAGCCCAGATGGCTTCGCCTAGTGGATCCCGCACCGGGGCTGCAGGTGGAGCTGCCTGCCAGTCCCGCGCCGCAGTGCGCCCGCACTCCTCAGCCCTTGGGTGGTCGATGGGACTGGGCACCTTGGAGCAGGGGGTGGCACTCATCGGGGAGGCTCGGGCTGCACAGGAGCCCACGGAGGCGGGGGAAGGCTCAGGCATGGCAGGCTGCAGTCCCGAGGCCTGCCCCGCGGGAAAGCAGCTAAGGCCCGGCGAGAAATAGAGTGCGGCTCCAGTGGGCTGGCACTGCTGGGGGACCCAGTACACCCTCCACAGCCGCTGGCCCGGGTGCTAAGTCCCTCATTGCCTGGGGCCGGCAGGGCCGGCCAGCTGCTCCGAGTGCGGGGCCCGCCAAGCCCACACCCACCTGGAACTCCAGCTGGCCCGCGAGCACCGCACGCAGCCCTGGTTCCCGCTGGCGCCTCTCCCTCCACACCTCCCCGCAAGCTGAGGGAGTGGGCTCCGGCCTTTGCCAGCCCAGAAAGGGGCTCCCACAGTGCAGCGGTGGGCTGAAGGGCCTCTCAAGTGCCGCCAAAGTGGTAGCCCAGACAGAGGAGGCGCCGAGAGCGAGCGAGGGCTATGAGGACTGCCTGCACGCTGTCACCTCTCACTGGGTTCAAGCAATCCTCCCCTCAGCCTCCTAAAGTGCTGGGATTACAAGCATGAGCCACTGTGCCTGGCCTTAACGAAGAAATAGTTCTTGAGGGTTGCCTCTGCAGCGGGTCTGTGCCAAGCCCAGAGATGCTGCAGTAAATGTAGCAAATATGGTCCTTGCCCACATAGTCTGTACATTACCCCTGGGAGGAGGATTACTATTTTTCCTGTTTTACAGATAGTAAACTAAGGTTCAGAGAGGTTAATTCTTCCTTCAGGATGCACAGTGATTGGCAGAAGTGAAATGTGAACTCGGATCCAAGTTCAGTTCTTTTGTTTCAAGGATTAAGTGAGATAATTAACTAAAGAAGCTTCCTAAAGTCCAGTTCCCTTCCTCCTACCCCCACCCCACCTCTGCCTGTGGTCCTGGCTCTTCCACTTCGGGACATCTTCCTCACCTTGCACACAACAGACCTTTAACTATCTGAAGATTGTTATCATAGCTTCCTGGAGCTTTTTCCCTTTTGCTTGCAAAGTATACTTTGTTTCTTCAGACATTCCCCCAAATCATGGCCTGAACTCTCGACAGGGCTTCTCAACCTTTCATTGGCACAGGAACTATATGGAGAATTTGCTGAAATACAAATTGCAATTCAAAGTTTGCAGTATCCAATATTGGTAGCCACTGGCTACATGTGAATACTGAGCACTGGAAATGTTGCTAGTGCAACAGAGAAACAAAACTTTTATTGTATTTAATTTTAATTATTTAACTTTTAAATTAGGCTGGGAGTGGTGGCTCACCCCTGTAATTCCAGCACTTTGGGAGACCAAGGAGGGTGGATCACTTGAGGCCAGGAGTTTGAAACCAGCCTGGCCAACATGGTGAAACCTCATCTCTACTAAAAAATACAAAAATTAGCCGGGTGTGGTGACACGCATCTGTAATCCTAGCTACCTGGGAGGCTGAGGCACAAGAATTGCTTGAACCCGGAAGGCGGAGGTTGCAGTGAACCCAGATCGAACCACTGCACACCACCTGTGTGGCAGAGCAAGAGTCTGTCTCAAAAATATAAATAAACAAATAAATAAATAAATAAAACTTAAATTTAAAAAATAAGGCAATATAAAATATTTTTCACTAAACACAACTTATTATTTTGGTAGGAATCTATTTCATTTTAATCATTTAAAAATGAGCATCTGAATTGAGATGCACTGGAAGTGTAAAATACATTCTAAATTTCAAAGACTTAGTACTTAGGGGGAAAAAAGAATGCAATATCTCATTAATAATGTGGTTATATGGATTACATGCTGAAATGATAATGTTTTCGATATCTTGAGTTACCTAAAATATATTATCATCTGGGCATGGTGGTTTGTGCCTGTAATCCCAGCTACTCAGAAGCCTGGGCAGGCAGATTACTTGAGCCCTGGAGTTCGAGACTAGACTGGGTAACATAGCAAGACTCCATCTCTAAAAACAAAACAAAATAAAATAAAATGTATTATTGGCTACTAGAAATTATATATATTTATATATATATACATATATACACACATATATACACATATATATACACACACATATATAATACACTTATATATACACACACATATATAATACACATATATATACACACACATATATATACACACACACACACTCATATATATATATATATATATACAGATGCTCCTTGGCTTACAATGTGGTTATATTCTGATAAATCCAACATAAGTTGAAAATACTGTAAATCAAAAATGCATTTCATATACCTAACCTAACAAGCTAACATCATAGCTTAGCCTAGCCAACCACAGATGTGGCCAGAACACTTACCTTAGCCTACACTGGGCAAAACCATCTAATATAATGCCTATTTCATAATAAAGTTTTGACCACTTCATGTAATTTATTAAATACTGTAGTGAAAGTAAAAAACAGAATGGTTGTATGGACTCTCTAAGCATGGTTTCTACTAAAAATGTATTACGGCCCACCACGGTGACTCACGCTTGTGATCCCAGCACTTTGGGAGGCAGAGGCGGGTGGATCACTTGAGGCCAGGAGGTCGAGACCAGCCTTGCCAACATGGCGAACGCTTGTCTCTACCAAAAATACAAAAATTAGCCAGTAGTGGTGGCACATGCCTGTAATCCCAGCTACTCGGGGGGCTGAGGCAGGAGAATTGCTTGAACCCAGGAGGCTGAGGTTGCAGTAAGCTGAGATCACGCCATTGCACTCCAGCCTGCGCGACAGAGTGAGACCCTGTCTCGAAAAAATAAAAGTGTATTGCTTTCGCACCATTGCCAGGTCAAAAAGTCCTGAGGCAAACCATTTTAAGTCAGGGACCATCTGTATATCAGTTGTCCCTCAGTATCTGTGGGGGATTGGGTCCAGGACCCTAAACACACATGGATACCAAAATCCATGGATGCTTAAATCCCTTATATAAAATAGTGTAGTGTTTGTATATAACATACATACATTCTCCCATATACTTTGAATCATCTTTAGATTACATATGATACCTAATACAAAGCAAATGCTATGTAAATAGTTGTTATGCTGTATTTTTTAGGGAATAATGATGAGAAAAAGTCTGCACATGTTCAGTAAAAATGCAACCACCCAATTTTCCTTTTGTGGACATTTTTTAATATGTTGGTTGAGTCCATAGATATGGAACCCATGGATAGAGAGGGCCAGCTGTATACACACATACACACACAAAAGATTTACATCACATTTCTACTGAACAGCCATGGTCTACATCATACAATAGCCTGATCACCTTTTCTTGGGTCGAGCTCTAGCTTGTCAACATCCACTGACAACATGTGGTCAGGACACTACACACAAACTGATACGGCCCGAGTCTATTGGGTATTTTGCATGAATTTTGGGGGTAACCACTTCACATCCACACCTCTGTTTTTTTGAATGACCTAATGTCCTGCCAGGTCTCCCCTAGCCTTCACATGTATTCTCTAGATTTTTGAAATGTTACCATTTTCAAGACATTACAATTTTCCCCTTCAATTTCTCCTGTTTGTTTCAGCCCATTCTCCCTGCCAGTCAGGGTCTCCTTGGATCTTGATTCTGTCACTCAGCATATCCTTCTCAACCTCACAGCTTCCTCATATTTGATAAGCTTGGCTTAATATCTTCAACCAGGGCAGCAATTAACTTGTTGAAGGGGATAGGCCACATCTAAAAACTTATCTCTGGCCTCCAGAGTCCTGCTTCCAGGTTGACAGCAGCCCGTTTATCAGCACCCTTTGGGTACCATTGTTCATGCTGGCTGGCTGTGCCATCACCCAAAATCTGCTCCTTCCTCTATCTGCAGGAAGGAAAAATAACTTGTCTGCAACTCAGCTGAAATTCCATTGCCAGGAAATTGCCCTAAGGAAATAACCATGGATATATGCAAAAGTAAAGCCATAAGGAAGATCATAACAGTGCTGTTTATAAGAGAAAATAGTAAGGAATAACTTTCATGATGTCTGCACTAGGAATTGGTTAAAACAGAATATAAGTCCACTTACTAGAATGATCTGCATATTTTTAAATGATGTTGTAGAAAAATATTTAATGACATGGAAAATTGTCCTTAATATATTTAAGTGCTAAAAGCATATTATAGAATGATACTATTTTAGGTATGTATTTATATATTTGGAAAAATGACTGTTACAAAAAAATACACTGAAATGGTAAACATAGTTATCTCTCAGTGATGAAATCAATTTTATTTTCCATGCTGCGAGATCTGTTTGCATTGCCTTGTTTATTACTTACGATTCTGTGGAGTGGGTGGGATCATCTGCCTTTTACAACAGAGCCCAAAACTGAGATTCAGAGAGATTACCCAGCCTGTCCTAGGCCCTTCAGTGTAAGCACAGGGCCACTAGAGACCCAGTCTTTCCATAGGCAAAACCAGAGGGCTCTTCCCCAAGATTTACCACCACCCTCCTAGAGAGTGGGACTTGAAGGGTATGGGATATCTGGATTTCTACAAAATGTCTATTACAGCCAATCTTCTGTAGTTAGATCCTCCCTTACGTACTCAAGAATGTGGCTTCAGCAACCCATCCTCCCTCTCCTATATCACGTTTCCCTCTCTACAGAATCATCTCTTTCAGCATATAAACACGCTATTGGGCCAGGCACGGTGCCTCACACCTGTAATCCCAGCATTTAGGGAGGCCATGGCAGGCAGATCACCTGAGTTCAGGAGTTCGAGACCAGCTTGGGAAACATGGCAAAACCCTGTCTCCACAAAAAATACAAAAATTAGCCGGGTGTGGTGGTATGCGCCTGTAGTCCCAGCTACTTGGGAGGCTGAGGCAGGAGAATTGCTTGAGCTCAGAAGGCAGAGGTTGCAGTGAGCAGAGTTCACCACATTGTACTCCAACCTGGATGATGGAGGGAGACCCTGTCTAAAAAAAAAAAAAAAAACTATCATAGTATCAGCCAAGTGTGGTGGCTCACACCTGTAATCCTAGCACTTTGGAAGGCCAAGGCAGGAGGATCGCTTGAGCCCAGGAGTTTGAGACCAACCCTGGCAACATAGTGAGATTCCATCTCCAGAAAAAAAAAAAAATTAGCCAGGTGTGGTGGTACACACCTGTAGTCTTAGCTATCTGGGAGGCTGAGGTGGGTGGATCACTTGAGCCCAGGAGTTCAAGTCTGCAGTAAGTTATGATTACACCACTCTACTCTAGCCAGGACAACAGAGCAAGACCTTGTCTCTAAAGTAAAAAAAAAAAAAAAAAAAAAAAAGTTTATTTAAATGCTATTTTCTTTTAATTAAAGAAAAAAAAACAGCCTCTCCTAAACCCACTTTTCCCCCCAATTACCACTCCATGTCTCTCCTTCCTTTTTCAACAAAACTTCTTGAAAATGGAGCACAAAGAAGTTCAACAAATGGTGCCTGATATGGTTTGGATCTGTGTTCCCAACAAATCTCACGTCAAATTGTAATCCCCAAAGTTGGAGGTGGGGCCTGCTGGGAGGTGGCTGGATCATGGGGGTGAATTTCTCATGAATGGTTTGGCACCATCCCCTTTGATATTGTCCTCACGATAGTGAATGAGGTTTCTCCTTAGATCTGGTTGTTTTAAAATGTGTAACACCTCCTTCCTCACTCTCTTTCTACTGCTCCTACCATTGTAAGCTACCTGAGGCCTCCCCAGAAGCTGAGCAGATGCCAGCATTATGCTTCCTATATAGTCTGATGACTGGCCACAGGTACCCACCATCAGTGTGTGCCACAACCTGCCTAGACAGATGGGCCTTGTACTCCTTCACTGTCTCCAAGGATGGGGCTCTTTCCCTTGGCTGCATCTGAGTGGGCAGGAGACAGAATTATTCCTTGCATTTGCTTTACTGACACCTGGAGAGGGTATGTTCTCTGGGTGAGGGCCAACATGGTTGGAGGGTAAAGAATCTGATCTTAGTCTCTTGGAACACAGGAGAAATTCTCTAATTCAGCTTTGACAGTGAGTAAGGCAGATGTCTGTAATTTTACATTTGCTATACAATTTACATATTGTCACCTGGTAAAATTAATGGTACCTCAGTGCTACGGACTGAATTGTGTCCCCAAAAATTCATATGTTGAAGCCGTAATCCTCAATGTGATGGTAGTTGGAGATGGGTCTTTTAGGGAGTAATTGGGGTTAGATGAGGTCATGAGGGTGGGACCTTCATGATGGGATTAGTGCTCCCTATAAGAAGAGACTGTAGAGAGTCTCTCTCTCTATCTTTCTCTCTCTCACTCTCCATCGTTCTTACTCTCACTCTTCCTCTCTTTCTTTCCAACCATATGCACTGCGAAAAGGCCATGTGAAGACACAAGAAGAAGACAGCTATCTGTAACTCAAGGAGAGAGCTTCACCAGACACCAGTCCTGCTGGTACCTTGGTTTTGGACTTGCAGTTGCCAGAACTATAAGAAATAAATTTCTGTTGTTTAAGCCACTCAGTCTATGGTATTTTGTTATGGCAGCCCAAGCTAAAACACTCATTTAATCTGATGTACAAAAAAAACTGATGTGTATAATCATAATATTTTGGAGATACTTATCAAAAATATAATATTTATTAAGACAGTTTATCTTTTCCATCAGTCAAACTTTAGGTGCAAAAATGATGACTCAACAATTTCTGAAGAAATAAATGCTTATGAGATAGTTCAGTGCTGTTCTCATGCATCCTGGATCTTTATACAATCCCCCTCCCACCTTGATCTTGGGTGTGAGGCAAGAGCCTTCTTTTAAATTTCCAGGGAAATTAAAAAGAACATAGGTTCTTTGAAAAAGACCAAAACAGACCTGAAGTGGACAAGAAATTAGACTTCAGGAAAGAAATGAAAGAAAACAATAAAATTAATTATAGAAATGAAAACTGTGTTATTATAGAAACAGTTATAATAGAAACAGTAAGAAGTAGATACAGGATCAAGACGTGAAGACAACTTTAGAGAAATATGCAAAATAAAAAAATCAAAGAGATAATCTCTATTGGTAAAATGAGAGATATTCAGGACAGATAAATTATATACAGCAAGCACTTTCTTGATGTTCCTGAATTTAAAAAAAATTCATAAAGCAGAAAAATAGCCAAAGATATGATAGAAAACGCTATGCTTTGAATGTGTCTCCCAAAAGTTTATGTGTTGGAACTTAATCCACAAACAGTGTTGAAAGGTGAGACCTTTAAAAGATGATTAGGCCATGGAAGCACCACCCTCATGAAGGGACTAAGGCTGTTATTTGAGGAGTGGGTTAATTATCTCAGGAGTGGGTTCTTGATAAAAATGATGAGTTCAGCCTGATTTCCTCTCTCTGTCTCACACACTCTCACCCTCTCTTGCTCTTCCTTGTGATGGGATGACCCTCACTAGACACTGGCACCATGCTCTTGGACTTCCCAGCCTTCAGAACCATGAGCCAAATAAACTTTTTGCCTTATAAACTACCCGGTCTGTGGTACTCTGTTATAGCAGCAGAAAATGGACAGAGACAGAAGACAACATACTAAAAGAAAGAAAGATCTGAAACTGCAGATAAGATTTGCAAAGCTACAATTTGTGCTCTCAGACTAATTTACTCAAGAAATAAAAACTCCAATGGGCAACCCAGCAAAGAAATCAAGTCAGATATGAGGGGACACAGTGAGTTTGCCTCAATGTTCCTCTCTGCAATAGTCGATGTCAAAAGATGAAAGGAAAACTCACAGAATTCAGGGGTTGGAAGTGGGCAGGATATGATCCATGATTTTTATAAACCCTGTCAAAGTGTCACCATGTATAAAAACAAATGGGAATTTCTCAGGAAATATAACACCAATCAAACCCTTCCTAGTGATAAGATCTAGCCAACCAATAAAGGAACCCAAAAGAGGCCTGGCCTTACTAATTTGATCACTGATGGGCTGGGAATACCAGCTGGGCAGTAAGAACCAGCTCCAGGGCCTCTGCTGGGGACTTCAGGAAAAGGGTACTCTGTCTTCTGCTGGCATTGTTTAGCTGGTAGGATGTACACCTGAAGCAACTGGTGGCAATTTTTGGAGACGCTGCCTCAGAAGTAACCCAACACAGAAGAAGCAAAGCCTCAAGATATTTCTGATAATAAAATAGGTCCAGCAATGCCTGGATTCTCATATTTTCAATTACTAGTGTCAATAAATTTCTCATTTTTCTTAATCTAGCTTGTTGAGTTCCTATTATGAGTTTGTTTTCTGTTCTGGCTAGGACCTACAGGACAAGGCTGAATACAAGTAGGAGGGCAGACATCCTTGCTTTGTACATGATCTTAGAGGGGAAGCATTCAGGCTTTCACCATTAAGTATGATGTTAGCTGTGGGTTTTTCATGGATTTCCTTTATTAGGTTGAGGAAATTTCCCCTCTGTATTAGTTTCTTAAGGCTGCCATAACAAATTGCCAGAAGATTCATGACTTAAAATAACAGAAATGTATTATCTTACAATTCTGAAAGCCAAGGTCTAAAAATCAAGGTGTTGTAGGGTGATGCTCCTTCCAAAGGCACTGGAGGAGAATCCTTTTTTGCCTCTCCTGGCCCCCGGTGACTCTATGTATTCCTTGGCTTGTGGCTGCATCATTCAATTTCTGCCTCCATCTTCTCATGAACTTCTTCCCTGTGTCTCTATGTCTTTTCTCTCTTGTAAAGACTCATGTCATTAGATTTCAGGCCCACTAGAATAATCTCATCTCTAGATCCTTAACGGCATCTGCAAAGACCTGTTTTCCAAATAAGGTCACATTCACAGGTTCTGGAATGTGGACATATTGAGGAGGAGGGCACCATTCAACTCACTACATCTTCTATTCCTAGTTTGTTGTGTGATTTTACTATAAAAGCATGTTGCATTTTAAGTGCTTTTTCTGTACCTACTGACATGATCATGTGGGTTTTGTTATTCATAATATTGATATGATGTATTGCCTTGATTGATCATTAGGTGTTAAACCAACCTTGCCTTCCTGGGATAAATGCTACTTGATCATGGCATATAATCCTCTGTATATGTTGCTGGACTTGATTTACTAGTATTTTGCTGAGGATTTCTACATCTATATTCATAAAGGATATAGTCTTTAATTTTAGTTCTTGTGATGTCTTTGGTTTTGATATCTGGGTAAAATGGTATCTGACTTCACAGAATGTGTTGGGAAGTGTTTCTTCTGCTGCTGCTATTTTTAAGAGTTTGTGATTGTTACTAATTTTTCTTTAAATATTTGGTAGAATTCACTAGTGATGCCATCTGGCCCTGGTATTTTTTTGTGGAAAGTTTAATTACTAATTCAATCTCTTTACTCATTATAAGTCTGTTCAAATTTTCTATTTCTCTTGAGCCAGTTTTTGTAGTTGGTGTCTTTCTAGGAATTTGTTCATTTTACCAAGGTTATCTAGTTTGTTGGCATACAGTTATTCATAGTATTCCCTTATAATCCATTTATTTATGTAAGACCAATAGTTACATAATCTTCTTACTCCTGATTTTAGTCACTTGATACTTCTCTTTTCTTCTTAGTCAGTCTAGCTAAAGACTTAACAATTTTGTTAATCTTTTTAAAGAAACAACTTTTAGTTTCCTTGACTTTCTCTATTGTTTTTCCATTTTCTATTTTAAGTTTATTGAAACTTGGTTTATGGCATAGCATGGTCTAAACTGGAAAATGTTCCATGAGTACTTAAGAAGAATGTATATTTTGCTTTTGTTGGGTATTCTATAGGTATCTGTTAGGTCTAGTTGGTATAGAGCATTGCTCAAATCTTCTATTTCCCTGTTGATCTTCTGCCTTGTTGTTCTATCCATTATTAAAGGTGGGGTATTGAAGTCTTCAACTATTATTGTTGAATTGTCTATTTCTCCCTTCAATTCTGTCAGCTTTTTGCTTCATGTATTTGAGGCTCTGTTGTTAGATGCACATATTTTTATAATTGTTATGTCTTCATAATGGCCTGACCCTTTCATCATTATGCAGGTCCTTCTTTGCCTCTGGAAGTAAGTCCCATTGTAAAGTCTATTTTATCTGCTAATAGTATAGACGCTCCAGCTCTCTTCTGGTTATTATTTCCATGGCATATTTTTCCATCCTTTTACTTTAACCCTATTTGTATTTTTTAACCTAAAGTGTGTCTTTTATAGATAGCTCAGCAGTTTATTTTAAAACAAATGCCAAACATCACATCATTTCCTCTGTAAATCCTTCTGTAGATATTTCTAAAGGATTGGGACTTTTTACAAAATGTAAACACAATACCATTATCATAACCAAAAAAATTTCACAATAATTTTCTAATATCAAGAAATACCCGGTCAGCAATTAACATTCATTCTTGAAATTCCCCACTCACAGGCTCCTAGGCATAGTCGTCTCCTGGTCTCTGCTATATCTTGAAGCGATCTCCTCTTTCCATGGGCTACAATTCTTGTCTAAATCTTCAAAAGATATCTCTTTTCCCTGAAACTCTGTCTTCAGCTCTCTGATCTTCCATCTCCACATCCTTTCAGGCAACACATCTTTTTCTTGGGGACCAACAATCAACTCAATACGAGAGATATCCAAGATTTGTTTGCATGCACAAGTTTCATGCTTTCATCTGTCTGATGGAGCATCTGCATGGGAGCCCCACTTCAAACTTCACATTTCTCAAACTTAACACCTGATCTGGCACCCAGACTTGCTCTCCTCCCATCTTCTTCATCTTGGTCACTCACCAGCATCCTTCTAATCAGCTACACTAAAGATTCCTGTCGTCTCAGCCACCTGCTTACCACATCCCACACAAGCCCACAGGCACACAATCCTGCCAGGACTGCCTGCTGGTGCCCACCACTACCTGTCTCTGCCCATTTCCCTCTGGTACATCCTTGGAGTTTCCACTAATAGGTTGGAGTTGTCCAACCTAATAGAGGGGACAGAGATGACTAAGCCACAGTCCTTGCCTTCCAGGAGTTCACCATTTTGATGGGAGCCAGAACATAAATAAGAAAAAAGTCTATTTTTCAAAACAGATTTAAAGCTCAGCAAAGCAGCAACAAAAGAGACAAGAGAAGGATTCTCCGGATGCTTGAGGGATAGGTCTATATTTTTATTCCCATTTTATAGGTGAGAAAAAGAGGCTCAGACATGCTAATTATTCTCTCAAGTTCTCAAGGGTAGTAAGTGATGGAGCCAGGACTTCAAGCCCAGCCCATCTGGCCTCCAAATAATATACTCTACCATTGTCCCTGCTTGGACATTCCTCTTTGGCTAGTTGCTAGACCCACTCTAACTTTGTTTTCCCTATTTCAAATGGACTCAGTGGCCTCTAAGGTCCTTTTCAGGCCAAGGAGGCAGAGAGCATAGTTTGAGTTTGCAGTTCTTATAGTAAAGCAGGCATCTCTCTCCTCTGCCTGTAAAGTGACACCCCTGTAAAGTGACAGCAAGGGAATTTAAAAGTCATAAACACAAGACAGCAAAGAGAACAGGGATAGAACATCAATGGAGAGAAGATTTCACATATGTCTTGAATACAGAAACTGATTAGAAATTGGTGACGTAGGATGGAAGAAAAGGCAGCCTAGAACACATGGGAATGGGGTTACAGCCAGTGCAGAAGCCATCCTGCCATGTCCCATCACAGAGATGTTTGAGACTCAAAGTTGCCAGGTAAGAAGGAGGGTGGGAGGGCAGAATGGGGGTGAAAAGGGAGGGGGTTAAATTGAAGTTTTTATGAGAAGTGCCTCCCTTTCCCTCCATATCCAGTTAGGGAAGGATGTGAGAAGGAAGTGTGTGCTCTTGGGAACTGGAATAAACTACCTGGGAAGGCGAAAGACAGCTTGTGTGAGCATTGTGGCCTCCACCTTCTGGTACGGAAACTCTCCCATGGTATTAGTAATTTCCTGCTCACCCTCCATGGGGGAACCCTGCAAGCCCTATGTCCTCAGAGCTTCCAAGAACCTCTTTCTTATACACAAAATGGACAACTAAGGATCCTCAGCCATTTGAGGCAAGCCTCCAACAGAAAAAGCAAGAGACCAAGAGACAGAAAAACAGATCTTTGAGGAAGGATCAATAAAAAGCAGAGCCAGACAGAAGTTACAGTGGTAAAGTCAAATTTTATTCAGTACTATTGCAATTGGGGAAAAGAGTCCCCAGAATAGAACTAGGCTCCATTCCAAATACAGCAAGGACAAGTGCAGATTTATAGCCAAGGAGCAAGGAGGTCAGTGGACAGAAAATTACTAAGGAGGCATCAAGTGTGGGGGAATTCTGGCTGAAACACTCTAAAAGGATTTCTGCTGAAGGCAGGCCAGGTAATCAAATATCCTGGGTAGGGAGCAAGGATTTTTTTTCATCAGATTCATGAGTGATCAAGTATCAAGGGTGAGGGATTCTTGCTAAACTAACTTAGCACAAGGCTCTTTGCCAAAATAGAACTTTGCAAGGAAGTACACAGATGGGCCTAAGAGAAAGTTCAGACACCTACATTTTGTCAAGCAAAGAATTTCTGTCAGAAGCTATGATAATTCCGTAAATGGAAAAGCAGAGAGAGGCTGGGCACAGTGGCTCATGCCTGTAATCTCAGCACTTTGGGAGTCTAAGGTGGGCAGATCACCTGAGGTCAGAAGTTCAAGACAAGCCTGGCCAACATGGTGTAAACCCCGTCTCTACCAAAAATACAAAAATTAGCCAGGCATGGTGGTGTATTCCTGTAATCCCAGCTAATAAGGAGTCTGAGACACGAGAATGGCTTGAACCCAGAAGGTGGAGGTGAGCCGAGATCACGCCACTGCACTCCAGCCTAGGTGACAGAGCAAGGCTCTGTCTCAAAAAAAAAAAAAAAGAAAAAGAAAAGAAAAGAAAAGGAAAGAAAAGCAGAGAGATTCAAGAGGATATTTAATTCAAGAAGCAAGAAACATAAGACATGAAACAAGTACAAAGTATGGTGAAAAACAGAACAAGAAAAAAGTTGCTGGAAATTTAAAATAAGATTATTGGAATAAAATTTTCCATAAGGGTTAGAAGACAGTCAAGGAAATTCTCCATAACGTATATGTGCAAAAACAATTGAGGAAAGAATCCAGTGATTCATCCAAGAGGTCTAAAGAAAAGGAGAGGGAGGAACTTCATCAGAGAGATGTCTTCTGACAGTGATGGGACAAGCATTTCAGACAGAAGGAACAGCATGTGCGAAGACACAGAGGCCTGAGAGAGCATGAGCTGTTTAGGAGACTACAAACAGTTCTGTGTAACAGAAGGACAGGATGCCTGAAAGGAAAGGAAAGGCAGTGATATCTGAGGTAGATCCAGAAAGGTATTGTGAGTAACACACAAAAGTGTTGGCCTTTAACCTACAGGCTTGTGAGAGTTTTTTAAACAGAGGAGTAAGATGATCAGGTTCGCAATAAGGAAAGATTCGTCTAGAGTCCAAAATATAAGACATGAGCTGTTCCAGTTACCAGTTGCTGAGTAACAAATCACCACAAGCAGTGGCTTAAAACAAAACAACAACAGTCTTGGCCAGGTGTGGTGGCTTATGCCTGTAACCCCAGCACATTGGGAGGCTCAGACGGGCAGATCATTTGAGACCAGGAGTTCGAGACCAGCCTGGCCAACAAGCCGAAACCCTGTCTGTACTAGAAATACAAAAATTAGCTGGGTGTGGTGGCGCAGGCCTGTAATCCCAGCTACTCAGGAGGCTGAGGCATGAGAATCGCTTGAACCCAAGAGACGAAGGCTGCAGTGGGCCAAGATTGCACCACTGCACTCCAGCCTGGGCGACAGAGTGAGACTGTCTGGGGGGCTGTTGAGGGGAGGAGTCTTATTTTTGCTTGCAAATCTGCAATTTGAACAGGTCTTGGTGGGGACAGTTGTCTCTGCTCCATGTGGCACCAGCTGAAGAGGTTCAAAGGCTGGGAATGACTCGATGGCTTCAAGGCTGGAATTAAAATAGCCGCTGCAGCTCCTGCCTTACATCCCCTTCAGGAAAAGTGAGAGAACGGCTTTCCCTAAATTCCCAGCAAATGTCTCATTGAGCTCAGAGCGTCTGATTGGGTCTCACATATACATCACTGAGCCAATCACCATTGCCCAGTTAATGCAGTGCAATGATTGGCCCAGCCTTGGTCACATGCTGGCCCCTCGCTTGAGCTGGAGAGAAGACCCACGGTAGCATGGATTGAGAGTGGCAAATGAGAGCATCTCCAAATGATAGGCAGAGGGGAAAACAAGATGGATCCTGGAGGGCAAGCATCAAGCATGTAGGCCTCTTGATCTCCTTGCTACTCCCCTCCCCTTCTGCCTGCTCTTCCATGGAAGGAAGCGCCCTGCTCCCATGTCTTGCTGGGTGGAAGGAATTCCTCTAACTGGAGAGCTCTGTACTCACAAGGGCCATTTACACTCTGCTCAATACGACTGATGAAGCGTAAACTAATTAATTCTTAGAGTGGGAGCATCCCTATCATGTTTTTCCCAAATAGTAATGAATCATTATCAGCTAAAACCTTAACATCTGCTTAATCAATCCACTGCTAGTCACATGCTATTAATGTCAACTGCACTGTTGCCCCAGTACCCGGCAGCCTGGATCCCCAAGCGCCAGAGTCTCATTAGCCTGTGTGGCCAGAGGACCTCAGGCCTGTAAGAGGATGAGAATGTTTTTTTTTTTACCAGCACTCGGGTGAGGTTTGTTGGGGGATGGCTCGAGGGCGCAGTGAAACAGTGACCTATTTCCAACTCTATAATCAGAAAATCTCGGAGCTGAAGGGAACTTGGAGCCAAATGCTCTTCCAATCTCCTCTTACACACCTCTACTCACGGTGAGCTCATGATTTCACATGGCAGCACATACCATTTACACATCTGACTATTAGAATTTCTCAGTCTGTGCCCAATTAATTAGCTAATTATATTCAAACTTGAGACAGCTTGAATGGTTGTGTCCAACGCCAAAGGGTAAAATGAACAGCAAAATAAATCAAGGAGTATGACTAGCATGATTAACGTTAGAAAAGCAAACCATCCCATTCTATAGAGCTACAAATTTGATATGAAGCTTCCTTGTGGCCAAAAGAAAGAGGGAACCACCATCCCTTACGAATTGCAGCATCAGTAAGAAATAAATAAAAGATACATAGATAATTAGACAGATACATAGATAACAAAAAAAATGTTAAAACAACTTGTTACTGAAGTTTGTTTTTCCTGAACATGTTTATTCATACTGAACTCAAATCTATCTCCCTCTAATTTCTACACATCAATTTAACTCAACAGACATTTAAGAAAGCCCCAGTGACTATCTTATTCCACAGACTCCCAGTGTCTGTGCTGAGCAAGACATCACATGTGCTCTTTGGAGTTCATACTCCCTAACTCATATCCTTTATTCCCTTTGAGACCTTCAGCAAGTTTCTTAACTCGTGAGCTTCTGTTTCCTTGTCATAACATGGAAATAGACAGCCCTACTTTGCAGGGTGGGTGGTACAAATGATATACGAACTCTGCTCCAGCCCTCAAAGATTGAGTCCTACTCTACCTGTTCGATCTTATCATCAACCACTCCCTTTCACAAACGGCTCAAGGTGAATCTACCTTCCCGGTACATCCCCCAGTTTCCACTTCTCAGTCTCTCTTGCTCAAGCTGCGTCTTCCACTTAGAATGCATTCCTCCCTACTCCTACTCCTACTCCCACCTCCAATCTCTAAATCCTGCCCACCCTTCACAGCCCAACTCCAATGCCAGCTCCTACCGGAAGTCTACTAGGATTCCTACAGCTGCTAATTATATTTACCTTCCCCAAATCCTTTAGCTCATATCTTCACCTCCCTTCAGACTAGTGTATCCACTCAGAAATTCTTTTCTAAATTTAAATTTCCTTTCTAAACTTAAATTTCTCAGGAAGTCTAAATGTTTTCCAAATCTCAATTCTCTAAGAAAAATTGAGAAAACAAGAGAAAGTATCATAATTATCCTGTGAGACTTAGAGTTTATCAATTCAAAGACATTACTGGTTCAAAGGAATTCACTGATGTCGAGCCACTCCCAAAAATAGGAAACGCTGACATCCAGAGTTGAAGGTCAAGTCTGACATCAGTCAGTCTTACGTGTAACTGTTGTCATGTTATTGGTGTGTGTTTGTTGCTCTTTTTGCTGTGATCAATGAGTTATTCTTGCAAATAAAATAATATTAGTATGCATAGTATACTTTACACAAATTCTATGAGTGGTGTTCCAATAAATAAGTTTTGGAAACAAAAGAGAAGTCCCTAAATTCATAATTTTGATATATGATTCTGCATGGTACTGTTAACCTTGCTAGGAGATCTCAATGTTACATTATTTAAATACTGTTCAATAATATTCCCTGGCATTTTCCCATGGTTTAATATCCACTATGGGCTACAGTTCTACTCTACTAACTTCATATTTCTTATTTCTCAAACAAAACTGTAGCTATACATAATAATGAGCAGACAGAATGAAGAACGTTATTATCTTAAGAATCACTTATGATTTTAAAAATTCCCAAAAATCCGTTGGAGTTCTGATTTTCTTTTCTTTTTCTTTTTTTTTTTTTTTTTTTTTTTTTGGTTCCAGAATCCTGAAGATTAGTATCACGACATTAAGATACTCCTGCTTTCTATTTTGTATTACAGTTATTCCCTCACTGTCTCAGCTCCTCTAACAGACTGCTGGGTTTGATGACAAGGTTCACACCCAGGCACCTGCTAACCCTCTTACCTCACCTGCACTGCTTAGCATGGACCCTACGGACATAAAATCAAGATGGAGTCTCAAGATAGAAAGAGCACAGGCATTGGGGTGTGAATGTCAGCTTCATCACACTTTCATTGTCTGGATCTATGAGTGGCTTAAACTCTTTAAACTTTAGCTTTCTCATCTGTAAAATGGGGTTATAACAATGTCTATCTCAAAGGGTTGCAATAAGAATCAAGTGAGATAACATGTGTGAAATACACCCAATACATATGTTACCTTTCTTCCCAATAAAAGCTCAGTGCTAATAGGATGGATGGTTGAGCAGATAAATGACTAAACTCTATTGCAGAAAATGTCAAGTGCTTCCCATACACATATTCCCTACTCCTACCACCTAGTTCTTGTCTTCATTGGAAAAAGAGACTAAGCTAAAACATTTTAGTGAGAGGCAGTGACATTGCCCTAGTTGCAGGGAAAGGAACCATCAAAAGCTAGTGTGCTATCTGTAATGCTGTAGACCCAAAATAAGCAAGAACAGATCCCATGTTCTTCAGCAAAACTGTGGAGATCTGTTGTCTCTTAAAGGGCAGGACCATAATCCTGCTAATAGGGACAAATTTTTTCTTCCATATAGGTTTAGATAGTGCTTCTCTAAAAAAAGAAAGAGAAAGAGGGAGGGAAGGAGGGAGAGAGGAAGGAGGGAGAGAGGAAGGAAGGGAGGGGGAAGGAAGGAAGGGAGGGGGAAGGAAGGAAGGAAGGGGGAAGGAAGGAAGCGAGGGAGGGAGGGATGGAGGGAAAAGAAGGAAGGAAAGCTTTTGAGTAGTGGGCTCACTTAACAGGTCACTCTATTAGTCTCCTCGAGCTGCCATAATAAAATAGACTGGGTGACTTAACAACAGAAATTTATTTTCTCACAGTTCTGGAGGCTGAAAGTCCAAGATCAGGATGCCAGCATGGTCAGGAGCGGGATCTCTTCCAGGCTTGCAGATGGCTGCCTTCTCACTGTGTGTTCACATGGTTTTCCTCAGTGCTTGTGCGTGAAATTGCGGGGGAAGGGGAGGGTGCAAAGGAGAGAAGGGAGAGAATAAGCTCTCTGATCTTTCTGATATCTCTTCTTATAAGGGCTGGTTTCATCATTAAGGCCCAACCCTAGTTACCTCCCAAAGGCCTCATTCCAAATACCATCACACTGGGGGTAGAGCTTCAACATATGAATTTGGAAGATACAAACATTTAGTTCTTAACAGTCACCTAGTAAGGAAACTAGTAAGTCAACAGTTCTCACTCATGGGAAAATGAAATAAGAATTAGTGAACCATGTTTTTTTCTTTTCCTCATTGGCATGAAACTCACTCATACATACACACTAGCCTTCAAGGCTGGGTCAACTCAGACATGGGATTAGTCAAGACTCTTTGAGCTGCAAGTGACAGGAATCCAGCTCAAAATGACTTTAGCAAATAAAATGTATTGTCTCCAGTAAAGCCCAGGGTAGACCTAAGTTCACTCAGAATTGAATATAGGAGTTCAAACCCTTTCTTTAAGCCTCTTTCTCTCCCTCAACTATCTCTCTCTCTCTCTGTCTCTCTCTCCCCTCCATTTTTCAGCTCTGCTCCCCTCTGTTTTGAATTCATTCTCAGGAATACAGCCTCCCTATGGTGGCTTTTGCCTGGCTTACTTTTCACCAGCTTAGCAAACTCTAAAAAGAGAACCTCTATGCTAGTAAAAAAAAAAAAAAAAAAAAAAAAATTAAAAATGAAATTTCCTCCAGGCATGGTGGCTCACACATATAATCTCAGCACTCTGGCAGGCTGAGGCAGGTGGATCACCTGAGGTCAGGAGTTTGATACCAGCCTGGCCAACATGGTGAAACCCCATCTCCACTAAAAATACAAAAATAAGGTGGGTGTGGTGGCATGTGCCTGTAATCCCAGCTACTTGGGAGGCTGGGGCAGGAGAATCTCTACAACCTGGGAGGCAGGGGTTGCAGTGAGCAGAGATCACACCACTACACTCCAGCCTGGGTGACAGAGCGAGACTGTCTCCAAAAAAAAAAAAGAAATTTCTTTAAAATACTTTTTACAGTAGCACCAAAAAATATAAAATACTTCGGAATGAACATAATAAAAGACCTCTTCACTGAAAACAATGAATTATTTCTGAGAGGAATTAAAGAATAACTAAATAAATGGATAGATATACCGTATTCATGGAATGGGAGACTCAATATGGATAAGATGTCAGCTTTCTCCAAATTAATCTATAGATTCAATCAGATACCAACCAAAATCCCAGAATGCTTTCTGAGAATCTAATATTTATATAAGAATATAAAGAACCTACACAGTAAACAATTTTTTAAAAATTAGGAAATGTATACTGTCTGGCTTTGAGACTTACTATAAAACTATAGAAATCAGGTCAGAGTGATATTTGATTAAGAACATACAAATAAATAAACAGCAGAGAATGAAAAGTTCTAGAACAAGGAAAATAATCTATAGTGATAAACATCAGAATAGTGGTTGCCTCTGGTGTATGTGTGTTAGGGAGAGGGTGGCACTGACCAGGAAGAGACAGAGGGAACTTTCTGGCATAAAATGGAAAAGAGCCTGTTGGAATTTCTTAGGGTGATGAAAAGAATCTATATCTTTGTTTGGGTGTTGATTACACAAATGTGTATACATTTGTCAAAACTCTTTACACGGAACTCTAAAGATCTATCCATTTTCACACTGTGTAAATCACATCCCAATTCAAGAAAAAGAGAGCTTCTCTGTTATAAAGGTCTAATAAGTTCTCAGAGCTGCCTCTCATTGCACAGATGTGGGTCACATGTTCATCCCTGGACCAGTCACTGGCCAGAATGGGATAATCTGATTAGACAGGACTGATTTACCTGTCTGTCCGTGGAACTCAGACATGGAGTCAGCACCCAAGAACCACATGGCCTGGAATAAGGTACTTCTGCAAAGTAAAGCCCGGGTGTTCATCCCTTCACGTTCAAGGGGTTATGGAAAGGAAAAGATGGGTGGAGGGAGGGGAAGCTGGAGGTGATGTGAATGTGTTCTACCCTTCCTCTCCAAGCTGTGTTTCACCTCAAGGAGATACATTAGATAGATTGAGAGGAAAGCCAAGGCCATCTGAAAAACTAAAGACCTACTTCCCATGTCTATTAGCAAGAGTCTGTGAGCCTACAAGAAAGCCATTCATTTCCAACACGGCAGAGGGTGATGGCACAGTAAGACTGCAGCAAATGGTCTGATGAATGAGGCTGTGGCAGCACCCCTGACCCTCCATCAGGAGAGCACATCAAAATACCAAGAGGACAGAGGCCTGAGATCAAAGAAAGAGGCCACCATGGGTAAGAACCTTGTGACTTGAGGACAAATGGCCAAAACCATAGATGCCACCAGCAGCCCATCACCAAGGAGGCAAGAAGAGGCCTGTCATGCCTTAGTGGCCTACAGTCCAGGGAGCAGACTGGACTAGCCCTGGATATGGAGGACACAGTGTGGACCTGAGGCTCCTCTCCCTGCTGTCTTGTGGTTACAGTAAACCCCTTAAATACTCAGGCACCATCTTGGAGAGGAGAAGGCAAAAGAGTGAAACTCTGAAAGGTGGAGCTTTTACTTAAAGAGTCATTGAGTAATCCCAAAAGAACTATTTGAGTCAGCCCTGATATGAAGATAGAAAAGCCAGAAACATTTTCACTGAAAGAGACTAAATAGACTGGTAGACACTTAATTGGCATGTTAAGTGTCCCTGTTCGCCTATAGAAAAGCGGCTCCAAAGGAGAGTATGATAAACTAGAGGGGCTACATGTTGCAGCATATTAAAGTATGGTTTGAGGAAATTTGCAGTTCTACCATTTAATTTTAGTGTCAGAAAAGCAAAATTCCATGCCCAGGGTCATACAGATGGTAAAAGACGTGAACAAATGTGAACCTGAAAGAGCAAATCCTTAAAGATAGATCCCCAGTGGCTAACTGGGCCTAAATTTAAAACAGACCCAAGTAGCCATTTGCTGACTAGAGGTCACATACTCTGAGTTCTCCAAAAACCCACAACTTTTTAACTTTATGAGTTCACCTGAACTCAGAAACAATCAGAGCTCACCTACCTCAGCTAACCAAGGCTCAGCTGTATTGACCAATGGAACTCAGCTGTGTCAACCAATTAGAACTAAGCAAGTTTGAATTCTTCATTTGCATAAAGAAACCTGGGCTGGAAATTTTGCTATAAAACTCAAACCCTGGCCTGGTGCAGTGGCTCACACCTATAGTCCCAGCACTTTGAGAGGCTGAGGCAGATGGATCGCTTGAGCTCAGGAGTTTGAGACCAACCTGGGCAATACAGCAAGACCCCATCTCTACAAAAAATACAAAAATTAACCAGGCATGGTGGCATGCGCCTGTATTCCCAGCTACTCAGGAGGCTGAAGTGGGAGAATCACTTGAGCACAGAAGGTCGAGGCTGCAGTGAGCCATGATCACGCCACTGCACTCCAGCCCAGGTGACAGAGCAAGACCTTGTCTCAAAAGAAAAAAAAAAATGCTCACACCCTGTCTTTGTTCTCTGGAATGCACCTTCGTTTTACACTGAAGGCTGCCTCTCCCTGGTTTGCAAACTGTTGACTGGAATAAAGTCTCTTTCCTCCAAATTTATTTTCAGATAACTCTTATTCACAGAGACTAAGCCGAGAACTGAACAAGATCTGCCATGAGCCAGAGATGCATTCTTTCTGCTGCCCTATGCCACCCCCCTGCCTCCCTGCCTTCCAGGGTCTGTCCTGCTGCATCAGGAAACTTCTCCCACTGTCTCCACCAATGCTGACATGCCTTTCTCTTGAGGGATGTTTCTGCCTAAACTAGACCCTTCCTATTTCCCACCTGCTAAGGGGATAACGACTCTATGGGCAGACAGCCCCAGCACTAACACTCAATGGTAGCCCTAGGAACTGCAGACTCCCAGGCTTCCTATTCCCCCTCATCAGCGTGCCAAATCCCACTCCAAATGTTCCCCCATGGCCTGAGAGAGCACAGTCAAACTCCTCAGCCTGCATGCCTGACAACTCCCCATCTGGCTCCAACCTGCCTTTTCTCTTGCCCCTACTGTTCTTACACATTCTCAGTGCCAATCAGCTCTGCCTACTCTTTGTCCTTGAGCCCTTTGTGTGCACTCTCATCTCAACACCTTTGCTTGCCACCCTCCTTGCTTCCAGGACATCCCCTCATACTGGAGTCCCTCCTCAAGACTATTCCACCCAACAATGGCCTCTCCCTCCTGTAACTCCTCCAAAACTCTTTCACTGGGGAATTGTAGCTGGGTGGAGACTTTTGAAAAACAGACAGATCTGGGTTCAAATCTCACCTACTAGTTGCTTGACACTGGCAAGTCACATTATCTTTTGATGCCTCAGTTTGACTCATCCACAAAATTGGAATGGAACTGCTTACCTCGTAGAGTAGCCCTAGGAGTTAAATGAGATAATGCATGCCAAGTGCCTAGTGGGGCCTGGCACATAGTAAGTGCCCTTTTGCTACATCCTGAGGATCTTCCTAATTTTATTCTCTTACCCACAAGGGGATAACAATGTAAATATGTCTTACCTTGTCCACTTTAGAAGGGTGACTTATATCAGGAAAATGGCACAAGATAGCAAGGATGGCTTTTAAAAGTGCATACTTGGGCCAGGCATGGCAGCTCATGCCTGTAATCCCAGCACTTTGGAGGTCAAGGCAGAAGGATCACTTGAGCTCAGGACTTCAAGACCAGCCTGGGCAACATGGCAAAACCCCATCTGATATGGTTTGGCTCTGTGTCTCCACCCAAATCTCATCTTGAATTGTACTCCCCTAATTTCCACATGTTGTGGGAGGGACGTGGTGGGAGATAATATGAATCATGGGGGTGGTTTCCCCCATGCTATTCTTGTGGTAGTGGATAAGTCTCATCAGATCTGATGCTTTTATCAGGGGTTTCTGCTTTTGTGTCTTCTTCATTTTCTCTTGCCACCACCGTGTAAGAAGTGCCTTTCACCTCCTGCCATGATTCTAAGGCCTCCCCAGCAATGTGGAACTGTAAGTCCAATTAAACCTTTTTTTCTTCACAGTCTTGTCTCAGGTATGTCTTTATCAGCAGCATGAAAATGGACTAATACACCATCTGTACCAAAAAAATTAATTAATTAATTAATTAACCCAGCATGGCGGGGCACATCTGTAGTCCCAGCTACTTGGGATGCTCGGGTGGGAGGATCACCTGAGCCCAGGAGGCCGAGGCTGCAGCGAGCCACAATTGCACCACTGCACTCCAGCCTGAGCAATGGAGTGAGAAACTGCCTCAAAAAAAAAAACAGAATGTGCATACTTGGAGTCACACAAATCTAGATTTGAATTCTGACTAGCTCCGTCAGCTGTGTGCCATTGGTCATATTGCTTAATCTCTCTGAGCCTCAGTTTTGTCATAGGTAAAAAGAAGGTAATAATAATTACTAATTTAAAGGATTGTTTTGAAGATTAAATGCATGGGCAGTTGGTTTAATAGAGTCTGAAATTAGCAAGCCACACATAAAAAACAATTTTATTTCTTTTTTTTTTTTTTTTTTTTGTGAGTCGGAATCTTGCTCTGTCACCCAGGCTGGAGTAAAGTGGTGCAATCTCACCTCACTGCAACCTCTGCCTACTGGGTTCAAGTGATTCCCCTGCCTCAGCCTCCTGAGTAGCTGGGACTACAGGTGTGTGCCACCACATCCGGCTAATTTTTGCTTTTTAGTAGAGACGGGGTTTCACCTTGTTGGTCAGGCTGGTCTTGAACTTCTGACCTCAGGTGATTCACCTGCCTTGGCCTCCCAAAGTGCTGAGATTACAGGCATGAGCCACCACACCCAGCTAACTTTATTTCTTTCTAAGCACTGCCTTCATCCATGCCCTGATGAATCTTGGTTTCCTAGTTTGTAATCACATTGCAGGAAGAGCCCCCCAGACTCCTTTCATTTTCAATATTTAAAATGAAAGTCTAGTCTGGCTTCAAATTGCAATTGCATGTCTAATTTCATCCTCCTGTTCCTCTCAGGCCAGCCTGGAATCAGCCTGAGAATCTTGCCATGAGGGAGGGGCCACAGCCTGCTCTTTTGCCCTTCCAGACACATGGTAGGGTTATACTTTTCTGTCCCCTTGAAGTTAGGTGGAGCCATGGGACTTGATAATAGTAAATGCCATGTGAGCATGTATTCCACTAGGATGAGTAGAGACAGACATGAAGAATGAACAAGAAAGATTTCTGTATTGTCATAAGGCACAAAGATTTGCGGACTTAGCATAGTCTAGCCTATCTAACTGATATGGGTGGCTAATGGCTCTCATGTGGCCCTGTCTTTGCTGTCTCTGGTAAGAATCTCTATGTGGTAGCTCCTAAACTGATCTTGGAATCCACGCATGAGCTCTGCAGGAGACCCACAGAAAGGGAGGCTGTCCACTAGACATCCCAAGAGTGGCTCAACTTGACCTCCTCTGATTCCCCTCAACCACCACCCTTGTAGGACCATCTCAAAGGCTTTTGCTGTTAAGCTTTCTTCCCCTGCAGCCAGCTGCTTGGATGGGTCTTGACAGAATGGCTCAATTCTGGTCATATATTTGTCCATTTTCATGCTGCTAATAAAGACATATCGAAACTGGGCAATTTACAAAATAAAGAGGTTTAACTGGACTTACAGTTCCACATGACTGGGGAAGCCTCAAAATCATGGAGGAAGGCAAGGAGGAGCAAGTCCCATCTTACATGGATGGTAGCAGGCAAAGAGAGAATGAGGAAGATGCAAAAGCAAAAACCCCTCATAAAAGCATCAGATCTCATGAGACTTATTCACTACCACGAGAACAGTATGGGAGAAACCACCCCCATGATTCAATTATTTCCCCCCAGGTCCCTCCCACAACATATGGGAATTATAGAAGTACAATTCAAGATGAGATTTGGGTGGGGACACAGAGCCAAACCATATCATTCTGCCCCTGGCCCCTGCCAAATCTCATGTCCTCACATTTCAAAACCAATCATCCCTTCCCAACAGTCCGCTAAAGTCTTAACTCATCTCAGCATCAACTCAAAAGTCCACAGTCCAGAGTCTCATCCAAGACAAGGTAAGTCCCTTCTGCCTATGAGCCTGTAAATCAGAAGCAAGTTAGTTACTTCCTAGATACAATGGGGGTACAGGCATTGGGAAAATCCAGCCATTTCAAATGGGAGAAATTGGCCAAAACAAAGGGGCTACAGGACCCATGCAAGTCCAAAATCCAGCAGGGCAGTCAAATCTTAAAGCTCCAAAATGATCTCCTTTGACTCCTTGTCTCACTTCCAGTTCAAACGGATGCAAGAGGTGGCCTCCCATGGCCTTGGGCAGCTCCTCACCTGTGGCTCTGCAGGGTATAGCCCCACTTCTGGCTGCTTTCACAGGCTGGCATTGAGTGTCTGTGGCTTTTCCAGGTGCACAGTGCAAGCCGTCAGTGGATCTACCACTCTGGGGTCTGGAGAACAGTGGCCCTCTTCTCACAGCTCCACTAGGCAGTGTCCCAGTGCAGACTCTGTGTGGGGGTTCTGACCCCACATTTCCCTTCTGCACTGCCTTAGCAGAAGTTCTCCATGAGAGCATCATTCCTGCAGCAAACTTCTGCCTGGACATCCAAGCATTTCCATACCTCTTCTGAAATCTAGGCAGAGGTTCCCAAACCTCAATTCTTGATTGCTGTGCACTCGCAGGCTCAAGACCACATGGAAGCTGCCAAGGCTTGAGGCTTGCATCCTCTAAAGCCATGGCCCAAGCTCTACCTTGGTCCCTTTCAGCCACGACTGGAGTGGCTGGGATGCAGGGCACCAAATCCGTAGGCTGCACACAGCACAGGGACCCTGGACCCAGCCCACAAGACCACTTTTTCCTCCTAGGCCTCCTGACCTGTGACAGGAGGGGCTGCTGTGAAGACCTCTGACATGCCCTGAAGACATTTCCCCATTGTCTTGAAGATTAACATTCCGCTCCTCATTACTTATGCAAATTTATACAGCCAGCTTGAATTTCTCCTCAGGAAATAGATTTTTCTTTTCTATCAAATTGTCAGGCCGCAAATTTTCTGAACTTTTATGCTGTCCTTCCCATATAAAACTGAATGCTTTTAACAACATCCAAATCATCTCTTGAACACTTTGCTGCTTAAAAATTTCTTCTGCCAGATACCCTAAATCATCTCTCTCAAGTTCAAAGTCCCACAGATCTCTAGGGCCAGGGTAAAATGCCACTAGTCTCTTTGCTAAAACATAATAAGAGTCACCTCGGCTCCAGTTCCCAGCTAGTACCTCATCTCTATCTGAGACCACCTCAACCTGGATTACATTGTCCATATTCCCGTCAGCATTTTAGGCAAAGCCATTCAACGAGTCTGTAGGAAGTTCCAAACTTTCCCACATTTTCCTGTCTTCTTCTGGGCCCTCCAAACTGTTCCAACCCCTGCCTGTTACCCAGTTCCAAAGTTGCTTCCACATTCTCAGGTATCTTTTCAGCAGTGCCCCACTCTACTGGTACCAATTTACTGTATTAGTCTGTTTTCATGCTGCTGATAAAGACATATACAAGACTGGGCAATTTACAAAAGAAAGAGGTTTAATTGGACTTACAGTTCCATATGACTTGGGAAGCCTCACAATCATGTGGAAAGCAAAGAGGAGTAAGTCCCACCTTACATGAATGGCAGAGCAGGCAAAGAGAGCATGAGGAAGATGCAAAAGTGGAAACCCCTGATAAAACCACCAGATCTCATGAGACTTATTCACTACCACGAGAACAATATGGGGGAAACTGCCCCAATGCTTCAATTATCTCCAACTGGGTCCCTCCCACAACATGTGGGAATTATGGGAGTACAATTCAAAATGAGATTTGTGTGGGGACACAGAGCCAAACCATATCAGGCTGCATTCCAAAATGTCCACTCAACCCATAAACAACTCATGCAATTTTACTGGGCCAAGCTGCTCAACCCTCTCTCCAACCCAGTATCTCTGTTTAGATTCCTATTGTTGCTATTATAAATTACCACAAATTTAATTGCTTATAACAACACACAAAAAAAAGCTATCCTACAGTTCTCTATGTCAGAGTTGAGCAAGATCTTACAGGGCTAAAATCAAGGTATTGGCTGGGCTGTGTTTTCTTCCAGAGGCTTTAGGAGAGAATCTGTGTATTTCTGTTCCCAGCTTCAAGAGGCCACCTGCATTCTTTGGATCATGGCACCCCCTTTCATCTTCAAAGCCAAGCCCACAATGGCAAGTGGAACCCCTTTAACACTTCTAATTTCTCTTGCCTGTCTTCCCTCATCCGAGTCATCCTATCTCTGATGGAAGCCAAGAAACTTTCTCAGATTTTAAGGACATGTATGATTAGATTAGGCCCAACTGGATAATCCAGGATAATCCCCTGTCTCAGGGTCCTTAGACTTAATCATATCTGCAAGGTCCCTTTTGCCATGTAGGGTAACATATCCACAGGTTTCTGGGATTACTACATAGGCATATTTGGGGCTAAGGGAAGCATGGGGTTTTTCTGTTTTGTTTTGTTTAGAGACAGGGTGCCGCCCAGACTGGAGTGCAGTGCCACAATCATAGCTCACTGCAGCCTTGACCTCCTAGGCTCAAGCAATCCTCTTGCTTCAGCCTCCCGAGTAGTGGGGACTATGCGTATGCACCACCACACCCAGCTAATTTTTACTTTTGTAGAGACAAAGTCTTGCTATTTTACCCAGGTTGGTCTCAAACTCCTGGCTGAAAGCAATCCTACCCGCCTTGGCCTCCCAAAGCACTGGGATTACAGGCATGAACCACCTTGCCCAGCCCAATGCAGGAAATTACTCTACTTACTACACCCTCGATTATGTTTTACCCCAGTTCAAATAAGCACAAGGAGCAGATCAGCAATTCCTCTGCCTAAGAAGTTAAGCCAAAAAATAAGATGCCAATTATATTAGTCCACTCTCATGTTGCTGTAAAGAACTGCCCAAGACTGGGTAATTTATAAAGAAAAGAGGTTTAATTGACTCACAGTTCCACAGGACTGGGGAGGCCACAGGAAACTTACAGTCATGGTAGAAGGGAAAGCAAACACATCCTTCTTCACATGGCAGCAGGAAGGAGAAGAATGAGTGTCCAGGAAAGGGGGGAGCCCTTTATTTTTTATTTTTAGTTTTTAGTTTTCCTTTTTCTTTGTTATGATACTTTAAGTTCTGGGGTATACACATACCCAACAACGTGCAGGTTTGTTACATAGGTATGCACGTGCCATGGTGGTTTGCTGCACCCATCAACCCGTCATCTACATTAGGCATTTCTCCTAATGCTATCCCTCTCCTAGCCCCCACCCAACAACAGGCCCTGGTGTGTGATGTTCCCCTCCCTGTGTCCACGTGTTCTCATTGTTCGACTCCTACTTATGAGTGAGAACATGTGGTGTTTGGTTTTCTGTTCTTGTGTTAGTTTGCTGAGAATGATCATTTCCAGCTTCATCCATATCCCTGAAAAGGACATGAACTCATCCTTTTTTATGGCTGCATAGTATTCCATGATGTATATGTGCATATTTTCTTTATCCAGTCTATCGCTGATGGGCATTTGGGTTGGTTCCAAGTCTTTGCTATTGTGAACAGTGCTGCAATAAACATATGTGTGCGTATGTCTTTATAGTAGCATGACTTATAATCCTTTGGGTATATACCCAGTAATGGGATTGCTGGGTCAAATGGTATTTCTAGTTCTAGATCCTTGAGGAATCACCACACTATCTTCCACAATGGTTGAACTAATTAACACCCCCACCAACAGTGTAAAAGCATTCCTATTTCTCCACATCCTTTCCAGCATCTGTTGTTTCCTGACTTTTTAATGATTGCCATTCTAACTGGCGTGAGATGGTATCTCATTGTGGTTTTGATTTGCATTTCTCTAATGACCAGTGATGATGAGCTTTTTTTCATATGTTTGTTGGCTGCATAAATGTCTTCTTTTGAGAAGTGTCTGTTCATGTCCTTTGCCCACTTTTTTATGGGGTTGTTTGTTTTTTTCTTGTCAATTTGTTTAAGTTCTTTGTAGATTCTTTGTCAGATGGATAGATTGCAAAAATTTTCTCCCATTCTGTAGGCTGTTTCTTCACTCTGATGATAGTTTCTTTCACTGTGCAGAAGCTCTTTAGTATAATTAGATCCCATTTGTCAATTTTGGCTTTTGTTGACATTGCTTTCAGTATTTTAGTTATGAAGTCTTTGCCCATGCCTATGTCCTGAATGGTATTGCCTAGGTTTTCATCTAGGGTTTTTATGGTTTTAGGTCTTATGTTTAAGTCTTTAATCCATCTTGAGTTAATTTTTGTATAAGGTGTAAGGAAGGGATCCAGTTTCAGCTTCCTGCATATGGCTAGCCAGTTTTCCCAACACCATTTATTAAATAGGGAATCCTTTCCCCATTGCTCATTTCTGTCAGGTTTGTCAAAGATCAGATGGTTGTAGATGTGTGGTGTTATTTCTGAGGCCTCTGTTCTGTTCCATTGGTCTATATATCTGTTTTGGTGCCAGTACCATGCTGTTTTGGTTACTGTAGCTTTGTAGTATAGTTTGAAGTCAGGTAGCGTGATGCCTCCAGCTTTGTTCTTTCTACTTAGGATTGTCTTGGCTATGTGGGCTCTTTTTTGGTTCCATATGAAATTTAAAGTAGTTTTTTCCAATTCTGTGAAGAAAGTCAATGGTAGCTTGATGGGGATAGCACTGAATCTATAAATTACTTTGGGCAGTATGGCCATTTTCACAATATTGATTTTTCCTATCCACGAGCATGGAATGTTTTTCCATTTGTTTGTGTTCTCTTTTATTTCCTTGAGCAGTGGTTTGTAGTTCTCCTTGAAGAGGTCCTTCACATCCCTTGTAAGTTGTATTCCTAGGCATTTTATTCTCTTTGCAGCAATTGTGAATGGGAGTTCACTCATGATTTGGCTCTCTGTTATTGGTGTATAGGAATGCTTGTGATTTTTGCACATTGATTTTGTATTCTGAGACTTTGCTGAAGTTGCTTATCAGCATAAGGAGATTTTGGGCTGAGATGATGGGGTTTTCTAAATATACAATCATGTCATCTGCAAACAGAGACAATTTGACTTCCTCTTTTCTTAATACCCTTTCTTTCTCTTGCCTGGCCAGAACTTCCAATACTATGTTAAATAGGAATGGTGAGAGAGGGCATCCTTGTCTTGTGCCGGTTTTCAAAGGGAATGCTTCCAGTTTTTGCCCATTCAGTATGATATTGGCTGTGGGTTTGTCATACATAGCTCTTATTATTTTGAGATATGTTCCATCAATATCTAGTTTATTGAGAGTTTTTAGCATGAAGAGGTGTTGAATTATGTGAAGGCCTTTTCTGCGTCTATTGAGATAATCATGTGGTTTTGTCATTGGTTCTGTTTATGTGATGGATTACATTTATTGATTTGCGCATGTTGAACCAGGCTTGCATCCCAGAGATGAAGCCAACTTGATTGTGGTGGATAAGCTTTTTGATGTGCTGCTGGATTTGGTTTGCCAGTATTTTATTGAGGATTTTCGCATCAATGTTCCTCAGGGATATTGGCCTGAGAGTTTCTTTTTTTGTTGTATCTCTGCCAGGTTTTGGTATCAGGATGATGCTAGCCTCATAAAATGAGTTAGGGAGGATTCCCTCTTTTCCTATTGTTTGGAATAGTTTCAGAAGGAATGGTACCAGCTCCTATTTGTACCTTTGGTAGAATTCAGCTGTGAATCCGTCTGGTCCTGGACTTTTTTTGGTTGGTAGGCTATTCATTGCTGCCTCAATTTCAGAACTTGTTATTGTTCTATTCAGGGATTTGACTTCTTCCTGGTTTGGTCTTGGGAGGCTGTATGTGTCCAGGAATTTATCCATTTCTTCTAGATTTTCTAGTTTATTTGCATAGAGGTGTTTATAGCATTCTCTGATGGTAGTTTGTATTTCTGTGGGATTGGTGGTGACATCCCTTTTATCATTTTTTATTGCATCTGTTTGATTCTTCTCTCTTTTCTTCTTTATTAGTCTGTCTAGCAGTCTATCTATTTTGTTGATCTTTTCAAAAAACCAGCTCCTGGATTCATTGATTTTTTTGAAGGGTTTTTCATGCCTCTATCTCCTTCAGTTCTGCTCTGATCTTAGTTATTTCTTGTCTTCTGCTAGCTTTTGAATTTGTTTGCCTTTGCTTCTCTAGTTCTTTTAATTGTGATGTTAGGGTGTCAATTTTAGATCTTTCCTGCTTTCTCTTGTGGGCATTTAGTGCTATAAATTTCCCTCTACACATTGCTTTAAATGTGTCCCAGAGATTCTGGTACATTGTGTCTTTGTTCTCACTGGTTTCAAATTTTTTTTTTTTTTGAGACAAAGTCTCACTGTGTCACCCAGGCTGGCATGCAGTGGCATGATCTCTGCTCACTGCAACCTCTGCTTCCTGGGTTCAAGCAATTATCTTCCTCAGCCTCCCAAGTAGCTGGGATTACAGGCACCTGCCACCACATCTGGCTGATTTTTGTATTTTTAGTAGAGGCAGGGTTTCACCATCTTGGCCAGGCTGGTCTTGAACTCCTGACCTCGTGACCCACCTGCCTCGGCCTCTTGAAGTGCTGGGATTACAGGCATGAGCCACTACACCCATCCCCAAAGAACATCTGTATTTCTGCCTTCATTTTGTTATTTACCCAGTAGTCATTCAGGAGCAGGTTGTTCAGTTTCCATGTAGTTATGAAGTTTTGAGTGAGTTTCTTAATTCTGAGTTCTAATTTGATTGCAATGTGGTCTGAGAGACTTATGATTTCCATTCTTTTGCATTTGCTGAGGAGTGTTTTACTTCCAATTATGTGGTCAATTTTATAATGAGTGCGATGTGGTGCTGAGAAGAATGTATATTCTGTTGATCTGAGGTGGAGAGTTCTGTAGATGTCTATTAGGTCTGCTTGGTCCAAAGCTGAGTTCAAGTCCTGGATATCCTTGTTAATTTTCTGTCTCGTTGATCTGATGTTGACAGTGGGGTGTTAAAGTCTCCCATTATTATTGTGTGGGAGTCTAAGTCTCTTTGCACATCTCAAAGAACTTGCTTTATGAATCTAGGTGCTCCTGTATTGGGCGCATATAGATTTAGGATAGTTAGCTCTTCTTGTTGCATTAATCCCTTTACCATTATGTAATGCTCTTCTTTGTCTCTTTTGATCTTTGTTGGTTTAAAGTCTGTTTTATCAGAGACTACAATTGCAACCTCTGCTTTTTTTTGCTTTCCATTTGCTTGATAGATATTCCTCCATCCCTTTATTTTGAGGCTATGAGTGTCTTTGCACATGAGATGGGTCTCCTGAATGCAGCATACCAATTGGTCTTGACTCTTTATCCAATTTGCCAGTCTGTGTCTTTTAATTGGGGCAATTAGTCCATTTACATTTAAAGTTAATATTGATATGTGTGAATTTGATCATGCCATTATGATGCTAGCTAGTTATTTTGCCCATTAGTTGATGCAGTTTCTTCATAGCATCGATGATCTTTACAATTTGGTATGTTTCTGCAGTTGCTGGTACCAGTTGTTCCTTTCCACGTTGAGTGCTTCCTTCAGGAATTCTTGTAAGCCAGGCGTGGTGGTGACAAAATCTCTCAGCATTTGCTTGTCTATAAAGGATTTTATTTCTCCTTTGCTTGTGAAGCATAGTTTGGCTAGATATGAAATTCTGGGTTGAAAATTTTCTTTGAGAATATTGAGTATTGGCCCCCAATCTCTTCTGGCTTGTATCTTTCTACTGAGAGATCTGCTGTTAGTCTGATGGGCTTCCCTTTGTGGGTAACCCAACCTTTCTGTCTGGCTGCCCTTAACATTTTTTCCTTCATTTCAACCTTGGTGAATTTGATGATTATGTGTCTTGGGGTTGCTCTTCTTGAGGAGTATCTTCAGGGTGTTCTCTATATTTCCTGAATTTGAATGTTGCCCTGCCTTGCTAGGTTGAGGAAGTTCTCCTGAGTGATATCCTGAAGAGTGTTCTCCAACTTGGTTACACTTTCCCTGTCACTTTCAGGTACACCAATCAAATGTAGATTTGGTCTTTTCACATAGTCCCATATTTTTGGAAGCTTTGTTCATTTCTTTTCACTCTTTTTTCTGTAATCTTATCTTCTCACTTTATTTCATTGAGTTGATCTTCAATCTCTGATATCCTTTCTTCCACTTGATTGATTCAGCTGTTGATACTTGTGTATGCTTCACGAAGTTCTCATGCTGTGTTTTTCAGCTCCATCAGGTCACTTATCTTCTGTAAACTGGTTATTCTAGTTAGCAATTCCTCTAACCTTTTTTCAAGGTTCTTAGCTTCCTTCCATTGAGTTAGAACATGCTCCTTTAGCTTGGAGGAGTCTGTTATTACCCACCTTCTGAAGTCTACTTCTGTCAATTCATCAAACTCATTCTCCATCCAGTTTTGTTACCTTGTTGGTGAGGAGTTGTGATCCTTTGGAGGAGAAGAGGCATTCTGGTTTTTGGAATTTTCAGCCTTTTTGCACTGCTTTCTCCCCATCTTTGTGGATTTATCTACCTTTGGTCTTTGAAGTCGGTGACCTGCAGCTGGGTTTCTGAGTGGATGTCCTTTTTGTTGATGTTGATGCTAATCCTTTCTGTTTGTTAGTTTTCCTTCTAACAGTCAGGCCCCTCTGCTGCAGGTCTGCTGGAGTTTGCTGGATGTCCACTCCAGACCCTGTTTGCCTGGGTATCACCAGTGGAGGCTGCAGAACAGCAAAGATTGCTGCCTATTCCTTCCTCTGGAAGCTTCATCCCAGAGGGGCACCCACCAGATGCCAGCCAGAGCTCTCCTGTATGAGGTGTCTTTTGGCCCCTACTGGGAGGTGTCTCTTAGTCAGGATACACAGGGGTCAGGGACCCACTTGGGGAGGTAGTCTGTCCCTATCAGAGCTCAAACGCTGTGCTGGGAGATCTGCTGCTCTCTTCAGAGCTGCCAGGCAGGGATGTTTAAGTCTGTTGAAGCTGCGCCCACAACCGCCCCTTCCCCCAGGTGTTCTGTCCCAGAGAGGTGGGGGTTTTATCTATAAGTCCCTGACTGGGGCTACTGCCTTTTTTTCGGAGATGCCCTGCCCAGAGAGGAGGGAATCTAGAGAGGCAGTCTGGCCACAGCAGCCTTGCTGAGCTGCGGTGGGCTCCGCCCAGTTCAAACTTCCTGGCGGTTTTTGTTTACACTGTGAGGTAAAACCACCTACTCAAGCCTCAGCAATGGTGGACGCCCCTCCCCCCACCAAGCTCAAGCATCCCAGATCAAGCTCAGACTTCTTTGCTGGCAGCAAGAATTTCAAGCCAGTGGATCTTAGCTTTCTGGACTCCATTGGGGTGGGACCCACCGAGCCAGACCACTTGGCTCCCTGGCTTCAGCCCCCTTTCCAGGGGAGTGAATGGTTCTGTGTCGCTGGTGTTCCAGGTGCCACTGGGGCATGAAAAAAAAGACTCCTGCGGCTAGCTCTGTGTCTGCCCAAACGGCCTCCCAGTTTTGTGCTGGAAACCCAGGGCCCTGATGGTGTAGGTACCAGAGGGAATCTCCTGGTCTGCAGGTTGTGAAGACCATGGGAAAAGCACAGTATCTGGGCCGGAGTACATGATACAGTCCCTAATGGCTTCCCTTGGCTGGGAGAGGGAGTTCCCCAACCCCTTGCACTTTCCAGGTGAGGCGACACCCCACTCTGCTTTGGCTTGCCCTTCTTGGACTGCACCCACTGTCCAACCAGTCCCAATGAGATGAGCAAGGTACCTCAGCTGGAAATGCAGAAATCACTCACCTTCTGCCTCAGTCTCGCTGGGAGCTGAAGACCAGAGCTGATCCTATTTGGCCATCTTGCCAGCAAGGGGAAGCCCGTTATAAAACCAGCAGATCTCATGAGAACTAACTCACTATTATGAGAACAGGATGGGGGAAACTGCCCCCATGATTCAATTATCTCCACTTGGTCCCTCCCATGACATGTCATGTGGGGATTATGGAAAATACAATTCAAGATAAGATTTGGGTGGGGACACAGCCAAACCATATCACCAATCTTCATCAGCTCCTCCACATCTCTATGAGTAATTCTCTTAGAACCCTTTACATGGAGTGGAGGACAAACTCCCCTCTAACCTCTCCCATGAGAAATCAGAGGAGCCACAATCACCATCCTCCAAGGACTCCCTAATCTCCTGAGATAAATTCTTTGAATATCTAAACCAGCACTCTCCAATGAAATATAATGCAAGACACATATGTAATTTTAAATTTTAATCATATTTAGTCATAATAAAGCAAGTAATATGACTATTGGTTGAATTAATTTTAATACTATATTTTATTTAACTCAATTATCTCCAAAATATTGCAACATGTACTCAATATAAAAAATTATTAATGAGGTAACTTCACACTATTTTATTGCATAAATCTTCACCATCCATTTTGTATTTTACATTTACAGCACTTCTCTGTCTGGACTAGTCACATTTCAAATACTCAACAGCCACCTGAAGCTAGTGGCTACCATTATTGGACAGTGCCAGAAATACACTTTCATCTGTTAGGCTGGGACTATGTGGGCTTCACGCAGGGCTGAGCTTCAGTGATAGCTGGAGGTAGAAGAACCCAATCAGTAGCTTCTGGGGGGTTGCCTGCACCTCTTTGTTTTGAGTATTCTTTTTTTTTTTTTTTTTTTCTGAGATGGAGTCTCGCTCTGTCACCCAGGCTGGAGTGCAGGAGTGCAGTGTCACTATCTCGGCTCACTGCAAGCTCTGCCTCCTGGGTAATGCCATTCTCCTGCCTCAGCCTCCTGAGTAGCTAAGACTACAGGTGCCTGCCACCATGCCCGGCTAATTTTTTGTATTTTTAGTAGAGATGGGATTTCACCGTTTTAGCCAGGATGGTCTCGATCTCCTGACCTTGTGATCTGCCCGCCTCAGCCTCCCAAAGTGCTGGGATTACAGGTATGAGCCACTGCACCTGGCTGTTTTGAGTATTCTTTATGACACAAGTGCGTTCTGCCTCTTGTCCCTACCTTTACTTCCTGATGATCCATTCTGAGACAAGGGGAATTCACCATGCTTTTAAACATGTGAAGTGCTCAGCTCAGTGCTTAGCTCATAGCCCATATTCAATAAATACTATTATCCCACCTAATGCTGAGAATAGGGACAGACACATGGAAGGTGCCCCCAAAGAACTTGCTGAGCGAATTGGCTTTCGCTTAGTCCGCAAGTAGAACTTCCCAAGTGCCATCAGGTTATCCCAACACCAGGTGCAGGGCCAGGCACAAAACAGGACTCAATGAGCATATCCACCCTACAGTGCCTGGTCCTGGGTGCCAACCACAGCAGGTGCTCAACAAGAATACACTTGCACTTCACAACAAAGTGGAAAGGAACGTTCAGTGTAGAAATGGAAACTAGACTCTCTTCCTCTAAGCAGAAAGCTATAGCCAATTAAGGAATTTAAAACATAGATAACAGTGTAGAATGTCAAAGCTGGGATAAGAGGTCTCTGAAAGGCTGTGTCATCCAACCTCTTTGTCGCATGCAGAGTGGGAAGCTGAGGTCTAGAAATTGAAAGGGATTTGTAGACCTGGGAAGGACAACCCAAGTCCCCTCTCAGCAAACCCAAGAGCTTAGTTTAAAACAAAGACTTCAAAATGCTTCCCAGGACTTTTAGTGCAGAGGAAAAGCAATATTCTGACTTTGAGGGTGGAGGGGTTATGAGAAGTGGATCTGAAAGCTCTCATCTTGACTCTGCCTCCAACTTCCCATAAGATCTTGAGAAAGCTCCTTTCCTCTTGGATACCCATCAGGTTCCAGAGGACAAAGAGAACAATAGAGCAAATGAGATGCTGCCAAGCTTCTACCAAGGTGTCATAAAATCACACAGACCATCCATCCCAAGTTCCATTTTACAGATGGAAAAACTAAGGCCCAGAGATGGAAAGGGACTTAAATAAGATCACCCAACAAATTAGCAGCAGATCCTCACTCCCACCATGAGGTTATAGGGCTCTTTCTTCTATGGTAGAAGCATCTGTCCAGATAACAGCACTCAATTCCTCTCCATCCTACCTCTTTGCTTCTGAAATATTGGGCGGAGGCAGCCACTCCTTCTTTGAAAGACAGAAGGGATCTGGAGGATGGGTGGGCAGTCAGCTGACTTTTCTAAAGATGGCTCTGGGGAAAAAAATGGGAGTTCAGGGGCCAGGCTGGGATGAGAGCTGGCAGCCAACAATCAGGCCTAGAGAAAAATGCAAATGAAATGCTGCTAAGGAGAAGAAAAGCAAAGATCTGAGGCCAATTCCACCAAGCTTACACACACACACACACACACACACACACACACACACAAAGCCTCAGCCTTGCATCCCACGTCATTCAATTCCCCTGCGTGTTCTAAACCTAGATGATCAGATAATAAGAGGTTGAGTGGTATGCATAACATCAAGTTGATTAAATTTGTTTACTGATAATTCTTTCAGGTTCCCATGAATATCGTGTAATTTCCTTGCTGTATTTCAAACAGATTTGGGCTAATGCATTATTGACAGCACCCTCGCAGACCATCTCCACAATGTCATTCAGGATAATTATTTCACAACAGATTTCCAGGGCCTCTGGTTCCTGTTGGGATTCACTTGGGCATAAATTACAGAGCCGAATATTTAATCAGGGTCCCCATTAGAACCCTGTGGCTTATTTTTAGGAATTGAGGAGGGAGAGCGGGTGGGAGAGAGGATACTTGTATTATTATGGCATGAATACATTTCTTCTGGGCTGGGTGGGTTGTTGTGGTGATGTTTTTTTTCTTTTTTTCCCAAAGCTCAACCAAGCTGAAAAGCAGCCTGAAGCATCCTTGCCTTTTTTAGAAATAAACACATGCATTAATCTTTTGACTGCATTAAATTAAATATTAATGTTAACGGATCACATAATGCGAAGTTAAAAAAACGATTAACATTTACACCACATTCTCTCTTCGTGACTTTTCTGTTCGGCAAATCAGTCCCTCTCTTAACTAATAAGACCTAAGAATTGTCACCCTGGAGAGGTAGGACCAGGAGGCAGGAGCTGGGTGATTGTTTGGGGCATTTCTGAAAAAAAATCAAGGCGAAAGGTGTCCACCAGCAGCCACGAACTCAACCTGCCTCTTGCTCATGTAGTTCAGCCATAAGTCAGGTGTGATGGAGTTGCTTCCTTGCAAGGAATAATCTCAGGGCTAATTAGCAATGCCGAGTCGTGCTGTGCCAGGTCCAGCAGTGTTTGCATTCCCAACTAGCTGTGTGGTTCGAGCAGCAGCATCAATCCTGCCACCATCATGCCCTAGAAAACCATCACACTGGGCTGCCATGGGCCTCCTCACTGCCCATTCCAGCCACCTATCTTCAGCCCTCCACAGACTAGCCTCCTCTGTAGTCTATAGAGTTGCTATTGCCCCTCCTTTTGAAAAGGGTGTGCCCCTGGGGTTTTGAGAATTCTCCTGAACCCCTTTTCACTGTATTACACACTGCCCAGCCCATCAGAGGCCACCGGGCAATGTGAGTCTCCCCTGCCCTTTTCCCTTCTTTTTTATGTTTTTGTTTTGTTTTGTTTTGTTTGTTTGTTTGTTTTTGAGACAGAGTCTCGTTCTGTCACCCAGGCTGGATTGCAGTGGCGAGATCTGGGCTCACTGCAACCTCTGCCTCCCAGGTTCAAGCGATTCTCCTGCCTCAGCCTCCAAGTAGCTGGGATTACAGGCACGCACCACCATGCCCAGCTAATTTTTGTATTTAAGTAGAGACAGGGTTTCACCATGTTGGCCAGGCTGATCTCGAACTCCTGACCTCAAGTGATCTGCCCACCTCGGCCTCCCAAAGTGCTGGGATTACAGGCATGAGCCACCATGCCCAGTCCTTTTTCCCTTCTTTTTCTTGACTGCTAATTCCAGCACTGGCCTCCCCATGCCTAATTCAGAATCATCAAGTATCCCTGGTTGTCCTCATCCAGACTTTACCTTTAGCCCTGGGCTTCTCACCTTACCACTGCCAGAGCCCACTTCTCAGCACAGGTTGACAGAGCACCTCCGATGGCTCCCACTGCCCACGGGATGAAGCCTCCTTGCAGCCTGGAGAATACAGGGCCTCCTTCAGCCAGCCCCAACACTGAGCCCTGTCTAGCCTCCAGCCACCCTGCCACGCCTCCAGCTACCCTGCCACATATCCCCTGTTCTAGCCACATGAATCCCCTCACCATAAAGCACTTATATCTGTGGAGAGGAGACATGAAAGCAGGAGACCTTTCTATTTTTATAAAACATTACTGTGCACCTATAATTTGCCATGGGGTAGGCAATATCAAGGAATCCAAGTCCTGGCTGCCGTCTCTGAGGAAAGGATTAATATCTCACTCTGCCTGGGACTCTAGCAATGCAAGAATAAAGAGATCCATGGCTGGTCGTGGTGGCTCACACTTGTAATCCCAGCACTTTTGGAGGCTGAGGCAGGCAGACCACTTAACCTCTGGAGTTCGAGACCAGCCTGGGCAATACAGTGAGTCCCCATCTCTACAAAAGAACTTTAAAAATTAGCTGAGCTTGGTGACATGCACCTGTAGTTCCAGCTACTCAGAAAACTGAGGAGGGAGGATGACTTAAGCCCAGGAGTTCAAGGTTACAGTGAGGAGTGATTGCACCACTGCACTCCAGCCTAGATGACAGAGCTACACCTGGTCTCTAAAAAATAAGAAAAAGATTGATGGGTGCACCAAAATCTCAGAAATCACCACTGAAGAACTTAGTCATGTAATCAAACACCACCTGTTCCCCCAAAAACCTACGCAAATATAAAATAAATGAAAATTAAAAATTTTTTTAATTTAAAAACTAAAATAAAAAGATCCAGCCCACAGGGGCTGGTCAGAAAACCTTCATAGAGAGGGGCATTTGACCTGGATCTGAAGGAAGAGGGGGATTTCAATAGGCAGAGATGTTCACTTTGATCAGTTGTCTGACCTCATTGGCACTTGGTAATGAGAAGAGGAAAACGGGACCAGGTCATGGCAGAACCTCTTCCAGCATTCCAGAAGCATCTTCCTCCTCCCTGCAAGGAAGTAGCAGTGGCACCAGCCCAAGGAAGTTCTGCAAGGTCGGCGACTGCCTGAGAATTGCCAGCTCTAACTAATCCAGATCTTGAATCTGGGACCCTGAGCTCTTGCAGCTCAGGCAAGGCAAGGAAAGCTCTCTGGGCCATAAGAGGGTGCCGCCCATCCCCTGTTCAGGTCATTAGCAACCAACAACCTCTTTCCACCATTTGCATTGGACAGGATCTGGAGCCAGCAAACTGAGTTCTATCGTCTTGGCTCAGCCACTTACCAGCGATTTGATCTTAGGCAGGTCTGGGAAGAAAGGAGCCTCCATTTTCTCATGGGCGGAAAGAGGTCAACATAATCCTCCCTGGAAGGAATGCAAGAAAGAAAGGTGCGGTGAATAGGAAGCCCCTGCTGCTCTCCTACCGCCTGGGTCTTCAGGGAGCAGAGTCCTCCTCCTAATACAGAAAACAGTACAGGTCTAACACTTGTTTAAAATTTCCCTGCTCCTCTATACAACTAGACTCTATCATATCACCAAGGAAGAGCCAAACAGATACCCAGGACTTACAGGTGACTTAGACAGGCAGAGTCAGGATAGAATGAATCTCAACGGTTTAGGCAGCACCTATGTTCACAGGGCACCAGGGTGTGGTCCAGGTACACGTCCATAAGGAACATAAGTTGCATGCTAAGTTTTCCCTACAGCACAGTTTAGACTGGGGTCTTAGTGCCCAGCCACCCTCATCCTGGTTCCCCAGTTTTCCCACTAATGCTCCAAATGATCATATTCTCTTTCAACAAATTTCTTTACTACTTAAATCAGCTAGATCAATTTCTGTTGCTGGCAATAATTAAGTTGAATTAACAATGCTCACCCCAATGCAGAGTCTTCTGAAGCCAAGAGGAAATTCTGTTCTGAACTTCCTTCCCCATGTCATCAGAGTGAGCGAGCCATCCCCAGAGGATTCTGGGGCCTTCCATTTAAAGTTAAATGGTAATAATAATTATTTATGCTTAAATATCAATTATACCTTTTTTTTTGAGATGGAGTCTCGCTATGTTGCCCAGGCTGGAGTGCAAGATCTTGGCTCACTGCAACTCCGCCCCACAGGTTCAAGCGATTTCTGGCTAATTTTTGTATTTTTAGTAGAGTCAGGGTCTCACCTTGTTGACCAGGCTGGTGTCAAACTCCTGACCTCAAGTGATCCACTTTAGCCTTGGCCTCCCAAACTGCTAGGATTACAAGTGTGAGCTACCGCGCCTGGCCAATTATACCCTTTTCAAAGCTATCCTATCCATTGTCCCACCTCATTGTCGGAGCCCACAGGTGAGGTAGACAGAACAGGTCTTTTGTTATTGGCAGGGGAGGTTGATAGGGAACAGACAGCATGAAGGCTGGGGCTCAGGACACGTAAGGATACTTTTGTTATCATTACTATTAACGACAATAATACAAGCCACCGCTTGTTAAGGGATGGCTATTTGCAAGTACTGTGCTACCACTTCATATACATCGTGCAACTCTGCAATGTAGGTATTTTGATCGCCATTCTAGTAATAAGAAACAAGCTTAGAGAAGTTTAAAAATGTGTTTAAGGGCATCAGCTACTAAGTTCAGAGAAAGGACTTGAATCTAGTCTGTCTGGCTCCAAAGCAATAATTCTTAGCCATTACATTAAATGGCTCCCACTGTTGGCCACTGCCTAGCTCTCCAGACAAGCCACATAAGCCAGGGTCCAGTGTCACTGGCTGCAAAGTGAGTGCTCTGACTTGCACACACTGACGTTTAGATTCTCCAAGTGAAAACCGAGCTCCCTTGAGACAAGGTTTTCTTGAGCTAAGCTCTGGTGGGGGAAGGAATTTAATTAGAACACAGGTCTCCTGAATCCCAGCACCAAGACTCAGTGGACAGGCTGACATCCAGCCAGCCATGGGGCCCTGATTGGACATGCAGCTCATCATTAGTAAGTCCTTTCTCCTGCTCTTTGGGCTGTCTTGGAGGCAGGGGGACTGGCTGGACAGGTGGGCATCGCCATGTTATTAACTTGGATGCTGATCCACTCTACCTGCTAATTGGGAAGGATTCTAATTACAAAGCCCTGGGAAGCAAGTCCTGGGGGCAGGTTGGATCTGCCCATTACTGTGCCTTCCCATACCCTGCCCCAGGGGCAAGGCAGAAAGGAAGCACAGAGCAAAGGAAGGCTGGACAGAGAGGAGAGGGCCTATCTCTGCCAGTGCGGGTGGCGGCCCTGCCTGGTAGCAAGGAGGAGGACTGGGTTCTAGGAGGCTCGGGTGGGGGCCCAAAAAGCTAACTCAGCCCTTCCCAGCACTCAGAGGAGATGGAGCCACATCCACCCAGCCCAGGGGGACCAATTAGGGCATTTACAGGAAAACAGGGGAGGGGAAGCACCTCCCGGCTCCATCTTGCCGCGTTGGTTGAAGGAGCGCCTATGACATTACACAGATTAACACTCCACTGAGCAAATTAATCCTTGGGATTTCACTCACTACCTGTGGCTTATACATTTTAATTGGTTCTAAACTGCCACCTGAATTGACGTGAGCACTTGGTGATGTGAGGGAAGACATCAGAGACAGCACCACCAATGCACACGTGTAGCTTGGGATGGAGAGGAACCATATTCCAGGTGCCAAAGGTGAAGGGAAAAGGAAACGTATTTCAGGTTCCCGTCCCCAGTATCTCCATCTGCATTCGAGGGGGTGGGAGGAGGAAAAAAGGGGCAGCCCCCAGCCTTCTCCCTCCCTCTGCTTGTCCCACGTTCACTTGACAGCTCAACGAGCTTTGGTGGAACACTGGTGTGTGCCCCGTCCTGGGCTGGGTGATGGGGAGTCAACCACTCCTCATCATTGGGGTTGCAAAAAACAAAAACCCACTCAAACTATCTTGGGTAAAAGTGGGGGCAGCATTGATTTGAAGACACCCAAGTGTCACGGGAACTGGAAGTCCATCAGGGCCCCATTCTCTCTGCTTCTGTAACATGCAGGGATGCAGGTCTGTTGCCTTGCTCCCTCTCTCTACACAGACAGGCTTCTCATCTCCCTGCACTCAGCCTTCCCAGCCACCCAAACATGGCAGCCCCAGGCCCTGAGTCTAATGACCTTCCAACTCAGCACCACCTGCCAACTGTACTTGACCCTGGGCAACAAGCATGCCCTCCACTTTTAGAGTGTTCCACTCTGGTCCTCCTGTGGTCACACCCCTCTCTCCCCGAGGTGAGGAATCTGTGAATCCAAGGGGATATGCCCATGCAGACAACATGGGCCTCTTCTAGACCAGCACTGTCTTGCACAACTTTCTGCAAGGATGAGGAAGTTCTGCAGTTGCACTGTCCAGTGGTAGCCACGGCCTGCATGTGACCATGGAGCCTTTGGGATGTGGCTGCTACTACTGAAGAACTAATTTTTTTATTTCTCTTTCATTCATTTTACCTCCTGCTTGGCTCCCAGCATTGCCAGACTTCTTTTGTAGCCCCAGCCCCACTCAATAGCAGTTTTTGAGTCACTCCCCATTCCTATAAAATGTCAAGTGATCCTCTATCACCTGTATTTCAGAATAAAGTCTAACTTTTCAGCCTCACGCTCAAGGTTTTTGTAATACAGCTTCATCTCCTGCCATTCTTCCTCCTGCCCCCCAGCACGCAGACATACAAAGCAACGTCTGCACCCTTCTCTCTGTTCTTTGAACAAGTCCTGCCCTTTCTCACCTCCGTGCCTTACAAAGACTGTTCCCTCTGCTCAAAATGTCCCTCATCCCACCATCACTCCAGTGCTAGAAAACGATTCATCCTTCAAGACCCCAAGTGAACTGTCAACTCACCACCCCCTGTGACCTTTCCGGATCCCCTTCTTCTCTCTGCCTGTGGGGCATGCCTCGCTTAGTGCCCAGGGACCAAGCTCAGGCCTGTATAAGCTTTGGGCAGACCTGGACCTGTGAAGACTTAACACTGAGATTACATTCATATCACTACTCTTAAATATTAATTCCAGCCAGGCGCGGTGGCTCACACTTGTAATCCCAGCACTTTGGGAGGCTGAGGTGGGAAGATCATAAGATCAGGAGTTTGAGACCAGCCTGGCCAACGCAATGAAACCCCATCTCTACTAAAGTAAATACAAACATTAGCTGGGTTTGGTGGCAGGCGTCTCTAATCCCAGCCACTCGGGAGGCTGAGGCAGAAGAATCACTTGGACCCGAGAGGCAGAGGTTGCAGTGAGCCAAAATTGCACCACTGCATTCCAGCCTGGGCAACAGAGTGAGAGTCCATCTCAAAAAATATATATATTAATTCTGTCCAAGGTCCCAAAGATACACAAGCATCCCTGCAGGCCTCTGAAAAGGAGTAGTTTGTCATTTTGCAGAGATGTGGGTTTGAATCTCAGGTGGGAAGGCTGGCATGCAGGGGGAGTTGTGCAGCAGACACCTGAGCCCAACTAACCACCAGCATCCACATCTCAACACATATTGGTTATTCTCTAGTCATTATATATGAGGTAAAGTGATTTTTTAATGAAAAAAATCTTTATTTGTTAAAAAACAAATGCCCCTCTCATCAACGTCAACCAAAAAGGGCTCTGTGACAGTGATGTATATAAATTCAGATGCAGGTCGGGCACGGTGGCTCACACCTATAACCTGAGCACTTTGGGAGGCCAAGGCGGGTGGATCTCCTGAGGTCAGGAGTTCAAGACCAGCCTGGCCAACATGGTGAAAGCCCGTCTCTACTAAAAATACAAAAATTAGCAGGGTATGGTGGCACATGCCTGTAATCCCAGCTACTTGGGAGGCTGAGGCAGGAGAATTGCTTAAATCTGGGAGGCAGAGGTTGCAGTGAGCCAAGATCATGAGGCTGCACTCCAGCCTGGGCAACAGAGCGAGACTCTGTCTATAAATAAATAAATAAGCAAATCAAGATGGTCTCAGGATATAACCAGTCTCCTGCAGTGGTTCTCAGAGGGTGATCACTACACTTGAGCACCAGTGTCCCTGGGAACCTGTTAGCTAAGCCAATTAGCAGCCCTCCCCAGCCCCAGTGCATCAGAACTCTGGGGTGGGGCCCAGCACTCCGTTTGAACAGGCCCTGCATTGGTGCTGATGCCCAGGTCCATTTATGTATTGTGAGAGTTTCAGAAGGTGGGGGCTCTGCCAGTCTCAGCTCTCCCTAGCAGGCCCTGGCCCAGTGCTCTCGAGTGATGGGCCTTCCTTAGCTTCACATGTGTGTGCTCAGTGAGCGAATGAATGCATGCATGGTGAATAAACAGAAAGTTCAAAACAAGTGGAAGAGAAATTGAGCATCAGATACAAAAAAAGCTCAGAGCACTTCATTCAGGCATTCTTTCAGCCCTGCTGATCCAACAAGGAGGAAGAGAAGGATGGGAGAGGACAATACAGTTGTTACAGACTCCCCTCCCCAACTGGGACCTCACCTCCCACTCCCACCCACCCCCCACCCCGACACCTGCCCCTGAACTAAGGCCTGAGTGACAACCCTTCACCACTCAGCCCCTCCAAGCTAAGTCCCAGGTGAAAACTGTCCCAGTGATTTCCTCAAACCCCAGAAGCAAGGGAGCACTTGGTCCTAAATGGCCTGTGCAGGACCCATAAATTAATTACTTAATATCAGTTACAGAAGGCCAGTTGCTCTCCAGATGAATGGAGCTAATGCTGTTCTTGGCATCCAACTTAAAGATTCAAGGCGCCAGAAATACAAAGGAAGGTTTCTTTCAACTTCCAGACTAGACTGCTAAATAAAAGTGGAAGGATGGGATGAGGGTCCCTATTCAAGGAAGGAATAAAGGTTTCTTTGGTGAAGAAATATTAATCTCAATATTCACATGGCGTTAAAATATATGTTTGAGATCTCCAGAATGAGATGTTCATAAATAGATAAGCTCTAAGTGGATGATTTTTTAGCCTTGATTTTCCTTTACTGAAATATAATTAACACTTCCTGAAACCAGCTAGCTTGGAATAATTTAGTTCAATTGTAAGTATGCAAAACACTTAACAATTAGCTCCATGAAATGAGACCAGCAAGCACTGAGCTGACTTCATTAATGCCCTAAGTGCATATGCTCTATTATAAGAGCTTTCAGAAATATTGTATAAATCTGAAATGGCCCCACAGAATGGAACAGGGAGGGAGTTTCGATTATTTCCATTCATTTGAAAGCTACATCTTATAAATGCAGCAGTCTGAAAGATGATGGCAATTGGTTTTAATATTTTTACAGCCACTTCCGAGGTGGTAAAAAGAAAAGAAACTGAGATATTGTAATGGGGTCTTTAAAGCCAGTGTGACTAAACCTTCCATAAAGAGGGGGAGCTTGGACAGAGGGAAAAGCTCACAGGTTCTCAGAGTTAGAGGCCCTGGTTTCAGCTGCCTGGCTTCACACACATTCTTCCCCTATCTGAGTTGTCTCATCTGTAAAATGGGGATAATCAGGTTTACTATTTAAATAGGTAACCATCAGTACAGCACGGGCCCTGACCAATTGGAGTGGATGGTGGCAATAACCTGCTTGCCCATGCATCCTGGTTGAACCAGAGCAGAATAATAATACCTCACTCAGAGATCTGTTGAGAGCATTGCAGGAGGTAATGAACGGGACGGGGCTTCAAAAGGGAAAAGCCTCTATTCAAATACAGGAGACCCAGATAAAAAGGAAGGTTAGGGGCAAAGCTTTCATGTGATTAAGATCAACTCAAGCTACTTCCCCTTCCAGAAGCTCAGAGTAGAGTGAAAAATGAAGAACTACCAAAGCCAGAATGCAAACCAAAAAAAAAGTGAAGAATTTTCAATGTATGCATTTACCAATATATTGTTTTAACCCACCAACCCAAAATAAAGTGCAATGCAATGTGATTTTGCTGATCATAAAATAAATCCTGTATTCCTGACAAGTATGAAGTCAAAGTCAAGAGCATGACTGGTAATGAGGGGCAGGACTGAGGCATGAGTTCAAAACCCCAACATGTACATCTTCTTTCAGGCCCACCAGCCAGCTCTGGGGCTGCAAGTATGACCTCATGGGGCAATGACCTCAAAAGTCCATATCTGAAGCCTTTGATAATGTGAGCCCTAAGCTGAATGTCCCATCCATGCCCAAGTGGGACGGGCCCCAGGTGAGGACAGTTATAACATCTGGGTCCCCCAAAACAGGGGCGGTATCAAGGAGCTTGTTCAACCTCAGGAAAGCCCTGGCTGAATGTGAGCTCTTTGTACTGCCTAGTCCTGATTCTGTCCCTGAGGGGAACCCTAAGGCAGGAAACACTCAACATGACCCCCAGAGTCAAAGGGGCTATCCTAGGGAAGAGAATCTCCAGATGCATCCAAGCCTGGGAGAAGGAGGCAGCAAGGTGGATTGGGTTAGAATCTGCCAAGTGCCAAGCCCACCACATCAAGTACTTTTACTGTTATACTCTCTACTTTGTAGATAAGGAAACTGAGGCTCAGAGAGGTCAGGTGACTGACCCAAGATCACACCACAAATGAGAGTGGAGCTGGGATTCCTGCTCAGATCTTCTACATCAAAGCCCACTCAGGCCAGGTGCGGTGGCTCATGACTGTAATCCCAACATTTTGGGAGGCCAAAGTGGGAGGATAGCTTGAGGCCCAGGATTTCGAGACCAGCCCAGGTAATATATGTGAGATCCCATCTCTACACAAAATTTAAAAATTAGGTGGGTGTGGTGGTGCACACCTATAGTCCCAGCTATTCAGGAGGCTGAGATGGGAGGATACTTTGAGCCCAGGAGTTCAAGGCTGCAGGGCTATAGTGAGCCGTGATCCTGCTACTGCACTCCAGCCTGGGTGATAGAGAGAGACCCCCATCTCTAACAAAAAAAAAAAAAGCCCGTTCTGCATCCACTCATCACAATGCTTAGAGAAACACATTGAGGTGAAAGTGCCCAGCAGCACCTGGCCTAATAGCAGAGTTGCTATTAAATGCCTGTGCAGGCCAGGCATGGTGGCTCACGCCTGTAATCCCAACATGTTGGGAGGCTGAGGTGGGCAGATCACTTGAGGTCAGGAGTTCGAGACCAGCCTGGCAAACATGGCGAAACCCTGTCTCTACTAAAAATACAAAAAAAAAAATTAGCCAGGCATGGTGGTGCGTGCCTGTAATCCCAGCTACTGGGGAGGCTGAGGCACAAGAATCGCTTGAATCTGGGAGGCAGAGGTTGCAGTGAGCCAAGATTGCACCATTGCACTCCAGCCTGAATGACAGAGCAAGATTCTGTCTCAAAAAAAAAAAAAAAAAAAAAAAAAAAAAAGCCTGGGCAATTTGAGTAGAAAGTATTAAATAAGGATCTTGTATTAATTTCCTACTGCTTTAGTAACAAATTACTACAAACTTAGTGGCTTAAAAAAAAAAAAAAACGAATTTAGCCAGGTGCAGTGGCTCACGCCTATCATCCCAGCACTTTGGGAAGCCAAAGAGGGCGGATCACAAGGTCAGGAGTTCAAGACCAGCCTGGCCAACATGGTAAAACCCCATCTCTAGTAAAAATACAAAAATTAGCTGGGCGTGGTGGCGTGCACCTGTAGTCCCAACTACTCAGGAGTCTGAGGCAGGAAAATCATTTGAACCCAGGAGGCAGAGGTTGAAGTGAGCTGAGATCACACCACTGCACTCCAGCCTGGGCGACAGGACGAGACTCGTCTCAAAAAAAAAAAAAAAAAAATTATGACCTTACAGTTCTGGAGGTCAGAAGTCCAAAATAAGTGGGCAAGGGTACACTCCTCACAGAAGCTCTAGAGGAGAAGCTGCTCCCAGCTTCTAGAGGCTGCCTGTATTCCTTGGCTCATGGCCCCCTCTTCCATCTTCAAAGCCAGCAACAAACCACCCTCATCTTTCTCTGTGTCTGACCTTTGCTTCCATCATCCTATTTTCTCCAACCCAGACCCTCCTGTCTCCTTCTTATAACAACCTTTGTGGTTACATTGGGCCCACCCAGATAATCTACCACAATTTCTCCATCTCAAGATTCTCAATTGAACCACATCCGCAAATCCCTTTTGCCACGTAAGTTAACACATTCACAGGGTCCAGAACTAAGACTAGGATATTTTGGGGAGCCATTATTCAACCACAGACCTTAATAAATGAAATCATAATGAAACCACTCCTATAGAGTTGACAAGAATTGCATGCTGAGTTCTGGACAGAAATATACTTATAATTAAGCATTAATCGGGCTGCACTTTCGCTCACTTCCTTGTTGCTGAAAGTCATGCAGCACTAGATCCTGACCAGTTGTATCCTCTTGTTCCTGTAGATGGGATTTCTGACATTAGGATCATAAGACTGTTTAAGAATTGACTTGCGGCCGGGCGCGGTGGCTCACACCTATAATCCCAGCACTTTGGGAGGCCAAGGCAGGCAGATCACCTGAGATCAGGAGTTCGAGACCAGCCTGGCCATCATGGTGAAACCCCGTCTCTACTAAAAATACAAAAATTAGCTGGGTGTGGTGGTGCACGCCTGTAATCCCAGCTACTCAGGAGGCTGAGGCAGGAGAATCTCTTGAACCCAGAGGTGGAGGTTGCAGTCAGCCAAGATCAAGCCACTGCTCTCCAGCCTGGGCAACAGAGCAAGACTCCATCTGAAAAAAAAAAAAGAGTTGACTTACATCCCCATTGTTCCCACATACAGGATCTCTAACATTAGAATCATAAGGCTTTTGTTGAAGAATCACTTAAGACGTTTTTCAGGCCCCAATTCCAGCAACAGGTTTGAAGACCCTGAGAGAGGAATGGGATTAGCATGAGAATACAGCTGCTGCTTCTTCCTGCCCAATGACTTCACCCTTCACTCTTCCACCTCCACACTTTGGCCCACTCCAAAACCCTTAAAACTCCTACCCCAACTTCCTTGAGGAGATGGATTTGAGGTCCCCTCCCATATCTTGATTCAGTGACCCTATGATTAAATCTCTTTATCTGCTGCAACCCGTGTCTCCCATGTCTTGGCATGTTGACTTGCTGTGTGCATCGGGCAATGAACCTATTATGGTAACAACTAAAGAACTTATTCATGTAACCAAACACCACCTATTCCCCAAAAACCTATGGAAATAAAAATAAAAAATAAAAATAAAACCTATTAAGATTATAATAATAGCCATGCCTTCTTTAGATCTCAGCCAAAAATTATTGCATTAATCAGACTGCACTAAGTTGCAACAAACATAATTCCAGGTTTTCAGGGTAAGACTCAGTATCAAATACTGGCACTCCTTATCAATAATAATAAAAATTTAGAGCTACCACTTACATCCTTGGCAATATAATAAGTGTCTTCCAAGGATTGTATCATTTCATCCTTAAAAAAGTCCTGTAATTAGACATTATTATCCCTAATTTACAAAGTAGAAACTAAGGTTTCAACAATTGCATGACTTGCTCCAGGTCGGACTTACTAAATGGTGGAGTTGGATTTGAACCTCGCCTATCTGAGGTTAGACTGACCATCCAGTCAGGAATTGCTGGCTCAGGAATTATGGCCACCGGACAAACAAACTATACATGGAAGAGAAGGTGCTCTGGAAGATATAAAGATGGTCTTAATATTAAAGGGAAGCACATGAAATAATATGGAAGTATCTGGGGCCAAATCCCAGTTCTGCCACTTGGGCCTTGATTTCCTTATCTGTAAAATGGCCTTAATAACACCTACCTCCTTGGGTTGGTGTGGAGATTAAAATGAGATAATGCATGTGATGCAATGTGTTGTAACAGGGTTCCAAAAGGCCGGGCAGTCTTAAGAGCCCCAGAACAAGACTAGTCCTGGTCGACCTTGAGCTACTCCCTTCTTCTGTCTGGACCCAAGCCTCCTCTCATATACTGTGAAAAACATGGACTAAATGCTCTCCAAGGCCCTGCTCCTCTGACTTTTGGGAACAAGACCTTACAGGCTTCCTCTGACTCCAGACCAAAGACCCCTGGCTTCCCAACACTGCCAGCTTCTCCTTCCCCTGGTCCCAAGGTGGCCTCAGAGTTAATGGGAATGTGTAAAAACATCTTAAAGAATCTTGCTCAGAACCACTTTGCACAGATGCCCTTCAAGCCTCTACAGCAGAATCATTTATCAGACCCGTGAAAACATGGCAATGACTGTGGAGCCTGGAGCCCAGACCCAAACTGTGTTCTGCGTGTGGATTAATGACTGGTGTGATCAACTAGGAAAGGCTGGCTAGGGCAGCTTTGTGCTGACACCCTTCGTGCAGCTCCTTTTGTCCCTGGGAAGAGAAGCTCCATCCCTTGCTGCCTCACACTCTTGGGACAGTCCCATCCATAGCCCAGCTGCAGTGGGTGGAACAGGCAGGTGGGCCAGGCGACCAGCTACCCCTATGGTCATGAGGCCCACGGCCCTGCCCCCAAGCCAGCAGCAGGACAGTGGCAACACAGTGGCCCCGAGTGCAGGGAAGTGGCTCGTGACTGTCTGCTCTGCCTCTAATGGCTCTGTGACCTTGAGCCAGTCAGCACCCTCCGCTTCAATTCCATCAACTATAAAATAGAGGAAGTAATGTTCCTATTTCATAGGTTGTTGTGAATTAAAATATGTAAGGTGTTTAGAAGAGTGCTCACCCATAGTAAGCACTATATACTATTAGTAGCTACTTACTATCTTAGTAGAACTTGGCTCCAAGTCCCTTGACTGCCACATTAGTGCTCTTTCCATGACATCAAAGCCACCTCTTGCTAGGTTAGGGCTCTGACATTGGTAAGTGTTTTCTCTCATCAGCTAAAATGGAAATCCTGAAGCAACAGGAACCCAAGGTCTTCTCTCATTCTCCCAACTTCTCGAAAATAGGACTGGCCCCTTCACCACATACTCTCAGTGGTGGCTTCTGCGGTAGCTCTAACACAAGGAGTTTATCATAATGACCTGGGAGCTTCAAACTAACAGCCAAAATCTCCCTCTCTATGCAATGAAGGCAACCAGGCAGAGGGGAGAAGGCTGTCACCCAGGTTCCAGAAAGCCAGCCAAGCCAGTTGGTGCCTGCTGGGGAGAAGCTGTCTCGGATCCAGAGAGTGAGAGAAAAGCTGCTGCTTGCTCCCCAGCCTTCCGAGCATCGAGTGGTGGCTGCCACTTCAAGGAGGCAGGAGGCCTGTATGGAGGGAGCAGGACCTGGTTGGCTGTTGTGATAGCCAATTAAGGACAGTCACCTTGTCACTTTGTTCATTAAAAGGCCTAATGCCAAGGCCTCCTTTTGTCTAACTCTCTCTCTCTCTCTCACACACACACACACACACAGAGCTTATTATTCAATAAAGACGTGACTCCAACATCAGGAGAGTCCACAGGGGCACAGGGGACATGGCTGGCAGGAGCAGCGCTGACAAACATGGCCCTGCTCAGCCAGCTGGGCCTGCAGAGCTCCCAGACACAAACACAGTGCCACAGTGTGGAGGCCAAGCATCCCTGTGACCCTGAGATGGGGAGCACCGGGCAGGAGGAGCAGGATCGAGGACAGGAGGCAGAAATTAAGGAGGAAGGTGGGAGGGGCACACGCAAGAACCCCACCCCCCATCCCCACTTCAACATACATAGTAACCAGCTTAGGCCAAGGCCATGACAACATTCTTCCCCAGGCTGCCCCTTGGCCAGCAGAGATTCATCTTTGCCCAGAATTTTTGTATTGCATGATAAGAGGCCATCAGGCCTGGGCTCCAATTCACATTGTTACACTTACTAGCTGTGTGTCCTTCTGTAAGGAACTTAACCTCCCTGGACTTCAGTTTTCTTATTTGTAAAATGGGTTTAAAAGGGAAGTCTCTTTAATTAAATGGGGATATGACTTTTTTAATGGAAATTCTTTCATAGGATTGTTCTAAGAATTAAAATGGATACGGGCCGGACGCCATGTAATCCCAGCAATTTGGGAGGCCAGAGCGGGTGGATCTCCTGAGGTCAGGAATTTGAGACCTGCCTGGCCAACATGGTGAAACCCCATTCTATTAAAAAAGCACAAAAATTAGCTGGGCATGGTGGCAGGTGCCTGTAATCCCAGCTACTTGGCAGGCTGAGGCAGGAGAATCACTTGAACCTGGGAGGCAGAGGTTGCAGTGAGCCGAGATTGCGCCATTGCACTCCAGCCTAGGCAACAAGAGCGACATTCCATCTCAAAAAAAAAAAAGGCGGGGAGGATACATATATGTAAAACCCTTAGTTGGCATGGTCTCTGGTCCATAGTTAGCTTGTAGTAGCATTATCCGTTGTATACCATCATATCCCCAGTACAGCCGTGGTACCCAGGAAGTACTCAGTAAGTACTTGATGAACGAATGGATGTGACTTCATTTGTGTAATGGCAGTAATCAGGTCCTTTTCTACTGGCAGGCTTATGAGAATGAAATGAGATTCCTTGCATAAAATGTTGAGCACAGTGCCTGGCATGTGGGAGATGCTCAGAGCAGGGCATTATTAGATTCTTGAGTTTGTGGATGTGGGTCTCCCATAGCACTCTGTCTTCTTCATGGGCTCCCAATGACTTGAATTCAAATGGAAACCCACCAGCCAATGGCTGTTTCATGGTCCTCCCCAAAAGCACAGTCTCCCAGCTCAGAGCCTTCAGAGGCAGCTGCCCACTCTGAAAAGATCAGACCACGAGACACTGAGCCCGGGAAGCCATGCTCCAGGTTCTGCCCTCCCGCTGACGGTCTGGAGTGAAGCAAACGTCCTCAGCTAGCCCCTGGTCCAGGCAGATCTGTTAAAGCATCTTTGTCTTAGGTGCAGCTCTAGGAAGTAGGAAGCCATGGTTGTACCACATGCTCTCCCTTGATTAGACTAGAGATAGATACCTGCCCTAAGGACCTCAAAGCATATCATCCAAGAGGATGGTTACTCAGAGGAGGAAGGTTGGCTGTGCAGCGCAGTCATCTACAGCCACACCCTCCAGGCCATCATGGCCATCGTCAAGGCCACAGGCAACCTACAGACTGACTTCGCCAACCCCTTCCATACGGATGATGCCAGGCAACAGTTTGCAATGTCTTGCACAGTTGTGGGCCAGGGTGCACTCCCTGAGGACCTGTCCAGATGCCACCTGCAAACTGAAGCTGCCCAGCGTCATCTGGAATCTCTGGGCTGCCCATTGGATTTGCTCCATGGGATATCTGTTTCATCCTGCTTTGGTTACCCATAGGACACCAGCTCCACAGTTTAGCCGCCTTCCACCTGAACGACCTGGAGCCACAGGGCACAGAGTGACCATGCCCCCACACAGAAGGTCGAGCTGCGGAGCTGCTTAAAGACGCCCTTCACCTCCAGGGACCTACTCTCTTCAAGATGGCTGATGTGGCAGTCAGCAGTCTGGGCAGCAGTGGACCCGCTGCTTTGAGGGCATCACAGCCACCATCTTCTCTGCAGCCTTCAGTATCTGTGGCCTGAGCTGAGGACAAGCTGAATCACACACACCAGAACATGAAGCTGTTTGGCAGCATCTGTGTCAAGTGGTCATGGAAATGTCTGTCATCCTCTTCATCAGGAAGAAAGACCTGGGTGAGGAGAAGATCACACGCAGCCCCCACCATCCGCTTCCACAAGTACACAGGGGTCAGCAAGTCTGACGAGGCTGCCAGCTACATCAGAGTAAGTGAGAGGGCCTGAATAGCGCAAGGACACCAGGGAGATCCACGCACATGTCACCTATGCTGTCACCGACATGAGAAACGGAATGTGCAGAGCACGATTGACGTCACCATCAAGAACAGCCAGAAGGGCTGGGTGTGGTGGCTTATGCCTATTATTCCAACACTGTGAGAGGCCGAGGCAGGAGGATATCTTGAAGCCAGGAGTTCAAAATTAGCCTGGACAACAGAGTGCAACCCTGTCTCTACCAAAAAAAAAAAAAGCCAGGCACAGTGGCATGCACCTGTAGTCCCAGCTACTCGGGACTAGGATCCTGAGGCAGGAGGATCGCTTGAGCCCAGGAGTCAGAGGCTGCAGTGAGCTATGATCACACACTGCACTCTAGCCTGGGTGACAGAGCAAGACCCTGTCTCAAAATAAAAAATCATAGCCAGAAGAACTGTGGCCTCTTCTGAGGGGTGGTGAGGCTGGCAGGATGGGCCAGCTCTGTGCCCCTAGCCCTGAGGGTGATGGGGTCAAGAAGGATGTCAAGAAGACATCCTTCTGTCTGTCCCCCTGGCCACTTTTCCCCTTTTCCTATCTCTGTTCTTGGCTTCCCCTGTCTCCTCCCTCAGCTCCAGAGATGGGAGGGGTTTACCACAGGCCTCCCTGTTTGAAGCCTGCTCTTGTTCTAGGTGCCTGGAATGGCCACATTACCCGCTTCCTAGGCATCTATTCTGGTTTTTAAACATTGCCTCGCTCTGTGATGGGGAGGGGAACACATGCTGAGTCTCCCAAGGCCTGTGTCTGAAGGGGCACTCACTTGTCCAGCCTGGGCACCCACTGACCAGCATCCACCCACCCCCTTCCAATGATTCTGAGCCTTGAGTGTGTCTGTGGGTTGATACCACCCTTCCCCTGGGGACACCACCCCTGCCCTGTCTTCCACAGAGCTAGGTTCCCAGGGCTGTTCCAGACAACTGCCAAAGTCACCATTAGGCCCACCCCTGCCCTGGCCCAGTCCCCATTAACCTAAATGCAGCTCCTTAGCGCTAACCCGGGAGCCACTGCTGCCTCCTGCCCCCACAATCTCACTCCAGGCCCAGGCTTTCAGCACTGGGCACATCCTTGCTTTTTTCGCATGTTTTATGGAATTCCTCATCTAGTTTAAAATTACAAAATGTAGAAAGAAAAAACATAATGTAGGTAAGATGGTGATGGCATTTAGGGTTGTGTGTGGTCACAGCTGCAAGGGGACCTCTAGAAAACCAAGCTACCTGCAAACTGAAGCTGGAGGGGGCACACAGAGCAGAGAAGTCAAAGCAAGCAGGGGAATCCTGGCTCAAATTGGAAAATGGAGCAGAGGCTCAAAAATAGGCAAAGAGCTAAGCCACGCAGCCCAAGAGAGACGGGAAACAGAGAGAGCAGCTGCTCTCTCTCTGGGGCTTCCAAGATCCAGTTCCCACCAGCCGCTGGCCTCACTTTCCATCTAGAGATCCATCCCTGTCCCACTCCAATAACCATGCCCTGCCTGGGCCACCCCCACCCACCCCCCCGCCCGCAACCCTCGTGCCTGAGCTGGCTCCAAGGGGTTGTGTTCCACAAAATCCTGCCCACAACAATGGGACGGCGCTTCCCGTGGGGCATCCCAAAGGAGCAGTGGGGCATCTTCTTGGCTCTGGGTACCAGCCATGACTCCACACTGTCTGAATGTTCTTCCCAAGGGGCCAACCCCCACATGCCTGCAAAGATTTCCCCAAATTCTTGTGGGAGTCTGCAGATGAGGCCACCACAGAACTCAGGACACCATGGCTCAGCCGCCTTTGAAGATGAGAAGAGATGTGTAAAATATTCCCAGAGCCACTGCCCTTCACTGAGGAAGTTTCAGCCCAGCCATGGCATAAAGAATTGTTTGTTTTGGTCGCCTGGAACTGAAAGAGTCTCCTCAACCAAATAAAAATATAACCTTTCAAGGTCAATCTAGCATTAGCCAAGCAGGTCATTTGGAGACAGAAGACTGGGGTTTAAATTCTGGCTCTGCTACTGCCTAACCCCGTGACCTCAGGAAAATTTCCTAACGTCTCTGTTGCTCAAATTTCTCCACTCCCATGGAGATAGGATCTGATGGATATGGTTTGGAAAGGACTTAGTAAAATAATGCATCTCACATAAAATATTGAACTAGGTTATCCATCTGCCTGCCTTTCTTTCATTGTAAGTAACCAACAACAAGTAGGCACTAAATACATCTGTTGTGATGGGGTGGGTGGGGGTGAGCTGGTTGGTTTGTTGTTTGGTTTTAAGAAACTCATTTGTGGTGGGGGGAATTCCACCAGAATGAGAAAAATTCAGGTAGAAGTGTGAATAGTGTTTTATTTTTTCACTGGAGCTGATCTTTTCCCAACACTTTCACAAATTATGTGTTTGCTCATAACAAATACTCTGGGGGAGGCAGAACTGCAATCCTAACTCACAGAAAAAGCATCTGACTCCCGCCTGCCCTTCTCGCCTCTCACTGGGATGATCCGACTCCCCTTTGCAGAGACACCAGGAGGGAGCCCCGCAAGGGTGGACTAGTTGTTCCTGTCCTGGGCACTCCCTTTCCTAGCTTCAGGGCCATAAGGAAGTCCCAAGCTTTGGAGCTGCTTCCTTTTGTCACTGGGTGGTGGGAGAGGCCCCTGGAATAGGTCCAGGATTATTTGCACGACCTGACTCTTAGATCTCAGAAAGCCAGGAGGGCTGCCACTGCCCAGTGAAACAACAGATCACTTCTGCCAACCCCAGAGCCACTCTTGATGGACACAGTTCAGAGCCTTCCTCTCCTGGGGGGCACCTCACCCTCTCTGTATCACACAATATGTCCCAGAACTATACCCCATAGTCTGATGCACTGCAGTTTGTTCCTGCAGGTCGGCCTGCCCCCACACGCAGATTAAAAGCACCCAGGAATTAAGAAGCACCCCTCCCCCTCTGCAGGTGGCTGGCTGTGCTGCCCGCTGCCATTAAACACACACATCACAGAGCCTGCTCACAGCTCCCACTAAACCACAAACCCCTTGAGAACAGGAGCTGTATCTTCTTCATTCTGCTATCCTCCAATTCCCAGTGCAGCCTCTGCCAGAGTGGAAGAATGAAGAAATCAATGAATGGTTTCCTTATAGCATGTTCCCCTCCAGAATTGCTTGGCTCTAGTTACCAAGAAAATGCATTTAGGGGCCAGATGCAGTGGCTTACACCTGTAATCCCAGCACTTTGGGAGGCCGAGGCGAGTGGATCACAAGGTCAGGAGATCAAGACCATCCTGGCTAACACAGTGAAACCCCGTCTCTACTAAAAACAAATAAAAAATAAAAATACAAAAAATTAGCCGTGTGTGCAGTTAGAATGGCAATCATTAAAAAGTCAGGAAACAACAGGTGCTGGAGAGGATGTGGAGAAATAGGAACACTTTTACACTGTTGGTGGGACTGTAAACTAGTTCAACCATTGTGGAAGTCAGTGTGGCGATTCCTCAGGGATCTAGAACCAGAAATACCATTTGACCCAGCAATCCCACTACTGGGTATATACCCAAAGGATTATAAATCATGCTGCTATAAAGACACATGCACATGTATGTTTATTGCAGCACTATCCACAATAGCAAAGACTTGGAACCAAGCCAAATGTCCAACAATGATAGACTGGATTAAGAAAATGTGGCACATATACACCATGGAATACTATGCAGCCATAAAAAATGATGAGTTCATGTCCTTTGTAGGGACATGGATGAAGCTGGAAACCATCATTCTCAGCAAACTATCACAAGGACAAAAAACCAAACACCGCATGTTCTCACTCATAGGTGGGAATTGAACAATGAGAACACATGGACACAGGAAGGGGAACATCACACACTGGGGCCTGTTGTGGGGTGGGGGGAGCGGGGAGGGATAGCATTAGGAGATATACCTAATGTTAAATGACGAGTTAATGGGTGCAGCACACCAACATGGCACATGTATACATATGTAACTAACCTGCACGTTGTGCACATGTACCCTAAAACTTAAAGTATAATAATAAAAAAAAAAAAACACCAGAAAAAAAAATTAGCCAGATGTGGTGGCAGGCGCCTGTAGTCCCAGCTACTCAGGAGGCTGAGGCAGGAGAATGGCATGAACCTGGGAGGCGGAGCTTGCAGTGAGCCGAGATCACGCCACTGCACTCCAGCCTAGGCGACACAGCGAGACTCTATCTCAACAAAAAAAAAAAAAAGAAAGAAAAAGAAAAAGAAAACACATTTAGGCCGGGAACGGTGGCTCACACCTGTAGTCCCAGCACTTTGGGAGGCAGAGGCGGGTGGATTGCTTGAGCTCAGGAGTTCAAGACCAGCCTGGGCAACATGGCAAAACCCTGTTTCTGCCAAAAAATAAAAAAATTAGCCCAGTGTAGTGGTACATGCCTGTAGTCCCAGCTACTCGGGAGGCTGAGGTGGGAGGATCACTTGAGCTGGGGAGGTCAAGGCTGCAGCAAGCCATGATCATACTACCACACTCCAGCCTGGGAGACAGAGCAAGACCCTGTCTCAAAAAAAAAGAAAATGCATTCTGTGAGTTCTCACCAGTTGCCTGGAAGAGCCAGGAGCCTAGGTACGTGCTTTGGACCGGGGATCCCATCAAACTGGGATGGAGCACACCCACCGTGGATCACGCATCTGTGAATGTCCCTGGGTCACTAGGCAGAGACATTCCGCTTCTTCTGAGCCCAGGAACAGATTCTCAGCTGGGACACTGGCTCCCTGCCAATCTCTCTCAACCCACACACACCAGGGAAGAAGGCTACCAACTGACCTCACCTAGAGGATCCCAATCCTCTTGGACAGTTGAGTGGCGGCCAGGAGTTGTGGGGAGCTGGCCAGGCAGGAACTCATAAAGATACCTCAGAGTCCACACAACACAGGTCCTTTTCCTGAAAACCATCCTGCCATGTGTAAAACGTCAATGCCAACGGAGATGGATCCAACTGAACTGCCTATTCAAGGGACCAGATGAAATCTGGGGGCCAAATTCTGCAGCAAACTCAAGGATTAAGAAAGCAAAGGGAAGTCAAAGATCGAGGAGATTAAGAATTCAGACCAAAAGCGGAGCCTAGAGGAAGGATCAGGGTAAGGGCAGAGGGGCTGGCCTTGGGGTAGCTGTCTTACCCCAGATGGTCCCTCCAGGCCACCTCCCATAGGGGAGACTTCACCATCCTCACCTACTGGCAACATGGCATCCAAGTGAGAAAATACCATGTGGTCACCCACCCCACTCCATCATTAACTCTGTGGTGGGGTGAACAGCAGGGGTGAAGGTTTACTGCAGAGGAGTCAACCACAACTTGCCCATGGATGACTGAAAGGAGGGAGGTGCTAGGAACAGAGTCAGGAAACCAGCTTATCTTTTCCCACTCCCCACCCTGCACTATAGACTCCAGGAACATGGAACTGCTCCAAGTTCTCAGCACATGCTAGTTCATGCCTCCATGCCTTTGTTCTTGCTGTTTCCTTTCCCTGCAATGCCTTCCTATTTCTTACTTTGCTACTTATTGCAATTCAAGACTGAGCCCAGAGATCTTCCCTCCCGGAAGCCGTTCGTGTGTGCCCAGGAAAGGTGGCATATTCATGCCTTGTGCTTACCTTAGCTCTTCCCATTTCATACTGAGGAACTCTCCTTGGGTCAATGGCTCCCACTATGCCAAGAGTTATTTGAGGGCAGCAATCATTTTTGATTGTCCCTGCATCCCTAGCACCTATTACAGGACTTGGTTTACAGTAGCTGCTCAATTGAATGCTGGTGGGGCAAATTCTTACTATAGAGAAAACACTGGCCTGGATTGTGGGAGACGGAAGGGAAGGAAAGATGATGAGGTTGGGTAAGAGCAGACTGAAAGTAGTGGGATAGCTAAGAGGACTCCTGCAAAGAAAGCTCAGGGCTGGTGGAGGAGGCTTGGGGGTCTCCCGCACGGAGGAGATAATTAGAGGCATGGGAGCAATTTGGGTTGGGAGGTGACTTAGGGATAGGAGTGAAGGGGAAAAGCAGGAAGACCCTCATGATGTTTCTAAAATCTTTCCAGTCCTAAACAAACCCTCAGTCTAATGTGTGCAACAGGATCTCAAATGGGATTTTTTTTTTTTTTTTTTTTACTGTTGCCCCGAGACACTGGAAACAAAACTAAGGGCAAAGACGTGCTCACTATCACACATCTAAAGAGACCCACCAGCAGCAGACATGTCCCCAAAGTCTTCATCAAAAAGAAACACAACCAGCCCCTCTAATACCAGGCTCCACCCCAAACCACCAACACACACCATCTATAGGAAAGACTGCGGAGGGAAGAGAAAGAAGAGGGTGGTGGGGGAAGTGGTCATGTAGAGAGCTGTCATTGTGATGAGAGGAGCTCCAAGAGAATCCCTCATAGAAATGGGGGTGCCCCAGGGAGGGGAACATCACACACCGGGGCCTGTTGGAAGGTGGGGGATAGGGGAGGGATAGCATTAGGAGAAATACCTAATGTAGATGACAGGTTGATGGGTGCAGCAAACCACCATGGCACGTGTATACCTATGTAACAAACTTGCACGTACTGCATATGTATCCCAGAACTTAAAGAATAATAAAAAAAAGATAATATTTGCCTTTTCATATTCTTTTGGTTTTTGAATCATGTAAATATATTATTTATTCAAAAATTAAATACAAAAAGAGTCCCCAATCTTCCTTACCACAAAAAAAAGAAATGGGGGTGCCCGAAAGATGGAAGCTGGTGTTTCCCTCCCCAGCCGGGTGCCTGCCAACCTGCAGGATCTGCAGCCCCACTCTGTGGCTGCCGTCGGGGAGGAACAAAATCTAGGGAGGGAGTGCTCCTGTGAGGTTAACCCGGGACACCGGGAGCTTGGGAATAGATGTGAGCATGGAGCACGTTGCCCACATGCCCCCAGAGATCTCAGAAGGTAGAGGGCTTGTGGAAGACCCCACACCACCAGCAGAGTATGGAGGGCACAGGGCAGACTGCTCAGGAAAAAAAGAGTGTGGGCCTCTGCACCCCCATTTCACAGCCCCTCCTGTGGAGCCACATGGAGATGTGGAGGACAGTCCAGGAGACACAATGCCCCACTCAGAAAGAGGGCTGGAGGAGTGCACCACTCATGGGGCTGAAGAGAGCCCCAGCTTCTCTCGGAGGGGATATTCAGTGATGGATGGTGCTGGCATGAGCTGAACTCTGTCCCAAGGACACCTGCCCCACCATCTACATGGAAACCACCACATCAGCCAGGGAAGCAAACCCTGATAGAGCAGGGTCAGAGTAGAGTCACCTTCCACCACCCACAGGAAGCCCTGCCTCCAACCCCAGACAGGAAGACCCAAGGCTCTGGAGTGGGCAGAGGCATGAGAGAAGAGACACTGCCCCTCCCCACTTCCCTCACCCAAGCACGGGTCTGGCCTCCGATGGGGAAGGTGGGAGTTCCAACAGAGGTGAGCCAGTTTTGAACCAGACTCAGTTATAAGTGACCATAAAACTCTAGACTCCGCTCCAGCTCGTGTTAAGGATAATTTGACAGAGTTCAGCAGAGAGAAGTTAGTTGGAGAAAAATAAAATCGGCCAGGCGCGGTGGCTCACGCCTGTTATCCCAGCACTTTGGGAGGCCAAGGCGGGCGGATCACAAGGTCAGGAGATCAAGACCATCCTGGCTAACACGGTGAAACCCCGTCTCTACTAAAAATACAAAAATTTAGCCGGGTGTGGTGGCAGGCGCCTGTAGTCCCAGCTACTCGGGAGGCTGAGGCAGGAGAATGGCGTGAACCCGGGAGGCAGAGCTTGCAGTGAGCAGAGATCACACCACTGCACTCCAGCCTGGGTGACAGAGCGAGACTCTATCTCAAAAAAAATAAAAATAAAATCATTTCACATCTCTATGCCACCAACATGACACTCGTCAATAAGCCAGTTACATGGAGGCCAACACAGAAGCCCCTCTCTGGGCAGATGGGCAAAGTAAAGAAGGAAGAGGTGGAATGGTCTCAGCCCCCTACCTCTGTTTCTCAATAAGACAGAACTTAAGTCAAAACCTCCTCAGTCTTAATTACCAAACAAAAAAATAACCAGACGAGCCTCTCACTGTATGTCTTTATTTATACTGTCATCTGCTCCAGCATTTTAATATCCAACTTTCCGTTGGAAGACAGATGCCTGGATGTTCACACCCCGTTCTAATGGCTTAATACCCTGGGTACTGGAGCAGGGAGGGGCTGCGAGGAAGGAGGGGGATGAGAGCCACCACCACATTGAGCACAACTTTGGAGCAAATGGGCTTGAATATTCATTGAACAACATTTAATTTAAACACCCAAACTCTGAAAGCAGCAGCATATGGCCTGTTTTATTTTACATAAACTGAATAGGAGGTTGGGCCATTAGTTTCTGCAGACATAATGTTCATTACCAATGAAGAATGCTTTCCTTTGAGGGGTCCCCCGCCCTGTACTGGGCCCACTGCCCTACTCCCCCACCACGGGGTCAGACAAGCTCAAATCGAGGGCTCCGTGGCAGCCCCACTCATGGTGGCACAGCGACGTTGATCAAATCCCATTAGGGTAAAGATTAGAGCTTCACTGGCTCCTTGGTGTGCACCTGGGGAGAGTGGATTGGGTAGAATTCTGATCCTCCTGGATTAGGCCTCCTTAGTGCCTGAGGACAGTATCCAGATGGCATGAATCTGACCTCCTCTGTCCATCCTGCCTAGGACTTAGAATTGTGTGCACATGTGTACAGGAAGCGCTGGGTACAGAGCCAGGCGTATGTGTCCACATGCTCATGTGTGAGCATGTGTCCCTGCAGCTCTGTGGGCAGGTGTAAGTGTAAGTTTTGTGTACACTTCTCTGGGGGTGTGTGCACATGACCCCAGGTGCTGCATACGAGCATGCGCATGTATACATGCAGTGTGTCTCTGACATGCCTGTGGCTGTGTGTGTGTGTGTGCACAGCAGGTCCACCTGGAGTGTTAAGAGGTGTCCCCTGTAGCTTTCTCTGTAGGTAGGAGAATCCTGGTAGATGCATAGGTGCATATATCTACAGAATGTAATACACACACACACACACACACACACACACACACACGCATTTTTTAAACTACCTGTCACCCAGGGGTTCTTAATTTGGGGTGCACAGCCACTCCCCATGGGGTCCACGGATAGAATGCAGGGGTCCCATGAACTTGGATAGGAAAAAAGTTACATCTTTATTTTCACTGACCTCCAAGATTTTTTTTTTTTTTGAGACTTTTCTTGCCCAGGCTGGAGAGCGATGGTGTGATCTCGGCTCACCGCAACCTCTGCCTCCCAGGTTCAAGTGATTCTCCTGCCTCTGCCTCCCAAGTAGCTGGGATTACAGGCATGTGCCACCACCCTGAATAATTTTGTATTTTTAGTAGAGACGAGGGTTTCTCCATGTTGGTCAGGCTGGTCTTGAACACCCTACCTCACGTGATCCACCCGCCTCAGCCTCCCAAAGTGCTGGGATTACAGGCGTGAGCCACCGCGCCCAGCCCTGACCTCCAAGATTTTTGTTTTTTTTTCTTTTTTGTGTGTTTTTTTGGTTCTTTTCTAAGATTTTTCCATCGTGAATGTAGATAATAAATCCCTGTACTTTGAGCATTTCCAGAGACTTTGTGGCCAGTAGAAATCACAGATATTTTCATATAACATCACAGCTGTTACAGATATTTCAAATGTCACTAGGGTCTCCATCCCTACTTTGAATTATAGTAGTAATTAGACCTGCCACAAGATAGTTATTATTGCATTAATAAGGAAACACTTATGTTACTTCATCACAAATGTTTAAATATTTTGCTAAGTGTACTTGAACAGACTTGGTTTTCTCTATAAGTTCATGTTTTTTCCGCATGTATAAATATTCCAGGAAGGAGCCCACTGGCCACCACCCATCAAGGGGCAAAGTAAGGTAAAGAACCCCACCTGTGGGGCAGCAGGAAACCATCTGTAGCTCTAGCAAGCACATGCTAACAGGTGCCCATGCGGATGTGTGCACAGAATTCTGGCAAAGGTATGATCAGTGCTGTCCCCTCTGATCAATACCCTCCCAAGAGGGTACATGTCCACGGACAGAAAGGGAAGGATAAAAAGCCAGTGACTCTGTAGGAAGACAGATTTCTTTCCATGGCCCCAACGGTGCTAGAAACCATGCTGACAGCCCAAGCTGCCCCACTTTCAGGAAGAAACAGCTCAGAGCATTTCTTGGCACTTGCCCTCCAGATCTGGTGGGACAGAAGGCTTCTCAGAGGAACGGGACTTAGGCAGGGCTCTGGAGCACATTTCAAGCAAGAGTCACATCTGGCCAGGCATGGTGGTTCACACAGGTAATCCCAGCACTTTGAGAGGCCAAGGAGGGAGGATCACTTGAGCTCAGGAGTTCGAGACCAGCCTGAGCAACAAAGGGAGATCACCTCTCTACAAAAATAAAAAACAATTAGCTGGCCGGATGTGGTGGCTCACGGCTGTAATCTCAGCACTTTGGGAGGCCGAGGCGGGAAGATTGCTTCAGTCCAGGAGTTCGAGACCAGCCTGGGCAATATAGGGAGACCCTGTCACTACAAAAAATAGGAAAAACAAATTAGCCAAGTGTGGTAGTGTGTGCCTGTGGTCCCAGCAACTCAGAAGGCAAGGCAGGAGTACTTCTTGAACCTGGGAGGTTGAAGCTGCAGTGAGCCATCATCACACCACTACACTCCAGCCTGGGTGACAGAGCAAGACCTTGACTCAAAAAGAAATATATATATATATAAAATATATATGTACACATATATTATATATATTTATATATAAGTATATAAAACATATGTACATTTTTTACATATACACACACATACACACACACATATATATATTTTAGCCAGGCATGGTGGCGCACGCCTGTGGTCCCAGCTACTTGGAAGCCTGAGGTAGGAGGATCACTTGGGCCCAGTAGGTCAAGGCTGCAGTGAGCTTTGATCACGCCACTGCACTCCAGTCTGGGCAACAGAGTGAGTCCTTGTCTCCAAAAAAAAAAAAAGAAAGAAAAAGAAAAAAATAGTCACATCTGTCTCTGGCTGTCCCCATCCACACCCACACTTCCCCATGATTCCCTATCACCCAAATATCAGTTAAGATTTCTTCCTTGACAATGCTAGGATTACACAAGGGGCCACCCAGTAACTTGTCACTTCGCTTCCTGCAGATGGGCCTTGCTTCTGGGCTCTGTCACCCTGACACTCAAAGTGCTCCTACTACCACACCTACTCTTGATCTTAGAAAGGTAAGAATTTTCCAGAATTCCTGGGGTTCATGAGTAACATGGAGAAAACCAACATGAAACCAGATCTTTAGAGCAAAGGCCAGGCAAGTAAATGATCTCTATCTGATCAGTGATCAGCCCAGAAAAACTGTTTTGGTTTTGTTTCTGTTCTTCCTCAACTTGGCTATGTGTCTGTCTATAATTATGTGTGATATTTATGTTTCTTTTCTTTTTGTTTTTTAATAGAGACAGGCCTCACTATGCGCCCAGGCTGGTCTCGAACTCCTGAGCTCAAGTGATCTGCCCACCTCAGTATTTGTGTTTTTTTCATTGCTCTCAGAGGGGAAGGATAATATAGGCCTTATTCCCTATAAGAATATATTATAGAACCCACCACATAGAAAATCTTTAATACAATTTTTGATGAAAATGGAAAATTTTTTTTTCTTTTCTTTTTGAGACAGAGTCTTGCTCTGTTGCCAGAGTGAGTGCAGTGGTGCTATCTCAGCTCACTGCAACCTCTGCCTCCTGGGCTCAAGTGGTCCTCCTGCCTCAGCCTCCCAAGCAACTGGGACTACAGGTGTGCGTCACCACACCCAGCCACAAAAAAATGTTTTTTCAATAACAAATGACAGATAAACCAACTCAAACTACCTTAAACAGTATATAACATTTATTAGCCCCCATAACTAGAGTCCAGGGGTATAGATTCTTCAGGGAGGCTTGAACAAGACTCTGGCTGTTTCCCTGCTGTTCTCTCAGCTCTGCCCTGCTCCAAATTGTCAGCTGTGTCCTCAGGCTGGCTTCATTTGTGGTAGCAAAATGTCTGCAGCAGTTCCAAGCCTCAGATCTGCATATCATGACCTCTGGAGTAAGTGCGATCTCTCCAACCATCAAATGGGAGCCTCCTCGCAACTCTGCTTGCACCCAGCCTCAATCAACCACTTTGGCCAGGGGCAATTCCATGCACTGATTGGTTCAGGTCTGGGTCACTGCCTATTCCTGAGCTATCGCTATGGAAGGAGTAGATGCCATACTTTCTTGGCTTAGGCCAATCAAGACCCACCCCAAGAAAAGCAAATTTGGGGAGCAGAAGGGGAATAGAATGAATTCTTGAAGAGGCACCAGAAGATCCTCCAAGGTCTGTGTTTCCTCAAACTGCTAAGCAGGCATTTCAGCTTCCAAACCGACTGGCAGTGCCCTAGGACAGGAGCCATCTTCTGACTCCCTATTCACCAACGCCAAGGTGACCACTGAGAAAAGCACTTTGTATGTGTCCTCAGTCACCACGACAGACCCTCAACCAGCCACCAGGTTCACTAACAGACACAGTCACTGCCACACTGGTCTTCTCCACCAGAGGCATCTCCCCCTCCCCTACAAAGAGAGAAGAAGCCTTTAATAACAAGATGTCCAGCCAGGCGCGGTGGCTCATGCCTGTAATCCCAGCACGTTGGGAGGCTGAGCTGGGTGGATCATGAGGTCAGGCGTTTGAGGCCACCCTGACCAACATGGTGAAACCCCATCTCTACTAAAAATACAAAAATTAGCCAGGCGTGGTGGTGTGCACCTGTAATCGCAGACACTCAGGAGCCTGAGGCAGAAGAATCACTTGAACCTGGGAAACGGAGGTTGCAGTGAGCCAAGATGGTACCACTGCACTCCAGCCTGGGCAACAGAGCAAGACTCCATCTCAAAAAAAAAAAAAAAAAAAAGATATCCATCTGGGAGACAAGGGGGGCTAGGTTCTGCCCCTAACTTGGTGGGGAATTCCTTTTGTGTACCTCAGTTTCCCCACATGCACTAAGAGGGGATTAGGCAAACTAAATCTAAAAGCCTTCTCAAGTGACCAGTGCATGTGCCACAGCAGAGGAACAGCTTCTAAACTTGGCATTCCGCAGCCCCAAGAACCACCGTCACCTCCTGCCTGACTTTCTGTCGCAGCCTCTACCTCACGGCCCAATCCACTCCCCACACAGTCGTCACTCCGTCAGTCAGTCATTCAACAAGTATTTATTTAGTCTACTGCGTACTGTGTCCAAGGCATTGTTCTGGGCGCCAGGGGTACAGCAATGAGCTAATTAGGAACACAGACCAAAAAAAAAAAATCTCTAACTTCACGCAGCTTCATTTCTAGTGGGAAAATACCAATAAACAAGAAAATAATAAAATCAACTGCTGAGGAGGAAAAATTAAAACTAGGAAGGAAAGCCTTAAATGTGGTAGGAGACACTGGAGCTGGAAGGTGGTGGGAGGCCAGAGGCCAGGTCATGGGGGATTGTGGGGGCGTGGGGAGGTCTTTGGCATTTGGGTGAGAGATGTGGAGCCCTGGAGGGTTCTGAACAGAGGTGCCAGCTCATCTGACTCCGATTTCCACAGTGCCCTGCTGGCTGCTGAGTGGAGAAGAAGGTGGAGGGATGAAGCATCCTCAGAAATGCAGCAAGGCAGCCATGGCAGTGACATTGGTGGCTCAGACCAGAGAGGCGGGAAGGTGGGGAGAAGCAGCTGGATTCCTGGTGGATTTCAAAGAAAGACCCAAAAGACTTGTTGATGGCCTGGATGTGGGGTGACAGAGTCAAGGCTGCTGACAAGGCTTCTGGCAAGTGGAGGACCAAGTCAGCGTCCACAGGGTGGGGAGAACCAGCAGGAGCAGGTGAGGCAAGTGACATCAAGGCTCCGTTTCTGACCAGTGCCCTCTCCAAAAGGCATGCCTGGCAGCACTGTTCTCTGTTTTCAGTCTTCCTCCAGGTAACGGCCACTTGTAAATACTTGCCACAGCCCCTCCGCAATCTGCCACATGTCCACATGCTCCACGGTCCTGGCACTTCTACCTGCCACACAACCTCTCGGCTTTCTCTTGCCTTCGAGTTCTTCACATCTGTGCATCTCTCTTCCTTGGAAATTCTTCCCAATCCTGGCACTCCAAGCCCCAATTCCCTCATCTGCAAAAGCGGCAAGGAGAGAGTAGTCTCAGAGGATTGTCCAGGTGCCTTCCAGCCACCCTGTTCTGTGCCTGTGGCCTGGGATTCTGCACCTCCCTCACTTGGTACTAGGGAAGATCAGCAGCAGTCAGAGCCAAAGCTTGAAGGAAGGGCACTTGGGAGGGCTGTAAAAGCCAGGTACCTGCAGGAATTCAAGCCTCAGAACAGAGGCATGAATGAAAACAGCATGGTCTGGAGTAGACAAAACCCCCACACCAACCTGCCTCTGCCCCACAGAGCCCTCCACCTGGACCACCCTTCCCTTCCCTTCCCACTCCTTCATCGCCAGTGCCAGCGGCTCCTTCCCTGCACTAGTCCCCAGCCCTCCTCTGCCTGCCCAGACTCTCTGGCCATTCGCCCAGTAGCACTCCAGGCCAAGCCTTAGGATCTTGAGGAGCACCCTAGGCACCCCCATACCCTGGGAAAGCTCACCAAGGCATGGCCTTCACCCACACCACGTGACTAGGAGGTAGGAAACTGGACTCCAGGGTGCTCCAGGACTCTTTCCAAACTCAGCTCAAATCCCCCTTCCCCAGGAAGCCATCCTGCTTCCTCCAGACCATCCCGCTCTGCAAGTTGGTTCGTGGTAGACATGTTGGTCTCCTCCCAAGCTTGGGGCTCAGGCTTCATCTTGCCCACCTTGATGTCTACCCACTCCCAGCCCTCAAAGAGTCCACCTGGAGACTTATGCACCAATATACTGTGCCCAACACAGGAGCTTCCTGCTGGGAGACACCCCTTCATCCGGTGAGCAACCTGCTTTTTATGAGAGGGGAAAGCCAGAGGGGCTGTAGTGCAGATGTTCCCCCATCCCCGGCCTGCTCCTGCTCCACCATTTCCTCTCCCCTTCAGGAGCTGAAGAAGCCAAAGAGGTTCCTTCTCCCCTCTCAGGCTCCCTCACCTTCCCTCACCTTCCACCCAAGGATATTAGGAGAATTAATGGGATAACAGATGTAATGCCTCCAAGGGAACGGGCCACATAAATCCAAAGTGTTGTTATTAAATTCCAAATTTAGCCCTCGGGATGGGTGAGACATGATGAACCTGGGCTGGGAGAGATCCCAGCTGCGTGGACAGGAAGTCCCTGTGAAATCAGAAGCTATGACATACAGGCTCTGGGCATTCAAGGAAACCCTAAAAACCCCCCAGGACTCTGAACCCGAAGAGCTTCTACAACCGCCTCACCTAGAAAGCAGCCAGGCTCTGCGTCTGTACCACCAGCAACAGGAAGCTTGCTGCTTCCCAGGGGGCAGGCCCTTTCCATTAGCTCCGAGGTTTTTTTCTTTTTTTTGTTGTTGTTTTTGTTTTTTTTTTGTTTTGTTTTTTTGAGATGGAGTTTCACTCTTGTTGCCCAGCCTGAAGTGCAATGGCACAATCTCAGCTCACCATAACCTCCACCTCCCAGGTTCAAGCGATTCTCCTGCCTCAGCCTCCCAAGCAGCTGGGATTACAAGGCACCCTCCACCACATCCGGCTAATTTTTTGTATTTTAGTACAGATGGGATTTCACCATATTGGTCAGGATGGTCTCGAACTCCTGACCTCAGGTGATCCACCCACTTCGGCCTCCCAAAGTGCTGGGATTATAGGCGTGAGCCACTGCACCCGGCTTGCTCCAGGTTTTAAAAACTGCCTGCTATCCAGCCTGAACTATTTCCCCATATGTTTCACACTCCAGGACAAATGTTACCCTTCTTTCGCATGATAGCCCTTGACCAAGGGTACGTCTCTCTCTCTCCTCATTTCCAGCTAAACAGGGCTTACTCCCCATCATCTCAAGGCAGCCCCCATCAGGATGCTCTTGTCTGAGTAGACTCCTCCTCGTGGCTTCCAAATCCAACATAACCCCTAGAAGGGGTCCAAAGGGAGATAGGGCAGAGCAGAACCTGCTGTGCCTTCGCTCCAGGTGCCTACCTCCCATGGCGGCAGCTAGAGGCAACATTTGCTTTTTTTTTAGCATCCTCATCACACCATGAAAAGAGGACAATAATCCCCACCTTGTAAAACTATTTCCAGGACAAAAGGTAATATATACAATGTGCCCAACACAGTGAATAGTAGGCACTCAATAAAAGGAAGGTATTATTGTTACATTCAAAGTCTCTCGGGAACCCTGACAGCAGTTTCCAAGGACAGAAAAACCAAGAACTAAGCCAGGTGTGGTGGCGGTCACCTGTAATCCCAGCACTTTGGGAGGCCTAGGCAGGTGGATCACTTGAGGCCAGGAGTCCGAGCCCAGCCTGGCCAACATGATGAAACCCTGTCTCTACTAAAAATACAAAAATTAGCCAGGCATAGTGGTGCACACCTATAATCCCAGCTACTCAGGAGGCTGAGGCACGAGAATTGCTTGAACCTGGGAGGCAGAGGTTGCAGTGAGTGAGCCGAGATCAAGCCACTGTACTCCAGCCTGGGCGACAGGGCAAGGTCCTGTCCCAAAAAAAAAAAAAAAAAAAAAGGACAATCCACAAAATAGGAGAAAATATTTGCAAACCATATATCTGATAAGAGATTTGCATCCAGGATATATAAACTAACACAACACAATAAAAAGACAAATCACCCCATTTTAAAATAAGCAAAGGATTCAAACAGGCATTTTTCTAAAGAAGACATATAAACAGCCAATAAGCAGATGAAAAGATGCTCAACACCATTAGTTATTATGAAATGCAAATCAAAACCATAATGAGATACCACTTCATACCTACTTGCATGGCTAAAATCAAGTGCAGATAATAACAAGTGTCAGGAAGGATGTAGAGAAATTAGAACCTTCGTACATTGCTGGTGGGAACATAAAATGGTGCTGCCTCTGTGGAAAACAGTTAACCAGAGAGTCACCATAAGGCCCAGCAATTCCATCCCCAGGTATATATCCAAGAAAAGTGAAAACATCCACACAAAAACTTGCACATGAATTTTCATAGCTGCAAAATTATTCAGAATAGCCAAAAAGCAGAAACAACACAAATATCCATCAACTGATGTTGATGTGGTAAATCCACACAAGGGAATGTTACTTGGTAATTAAAAGGAATAAATTACTGATACACGCTACAGTGTGGACATAGCATGGAAACATTACGCTGAGCGAAAGAATCCAGTTAAAAACCTATATACACTGTATGATTTCATTTATATGAAGTTTCCAGAATAGACAAATTTATAAAAACAGAAAACAGATTCGTGGTTGCCAGGGGCTGGGGCAGAGGTTGAGGGAAATAGGGAGTGACTGCTAATGTCTACAGGGTTTCTTTTTGTTGTTGTTTGAGACAGAGTCTCACCCACTCTGTTGCCCAGGCTGGTGTGCAGTAGCGCAATCTCAGCTCGCTGCAACCTCTGCCTTCCGGGTTCAAGCGATTCTCCTGCCTTAGCCTCCTAAGTAGCTGGGATTACAGGTGCTCACCACCATGCCCGTCTAATTTTTGTATTTTTAGTAGAGACAGGGTTTTGCCATGTTGGCCGTGCTGGTCTCGAACTCCTGACCTCAGGTGATCTGCTCGCCTCGGCCTCCCAAAGTGCAAGGATTATAAGCGTGAGCCACCTGCCCAGCTAAGGGTTTCTTTTTGGCATAATAAAAATGATCAAAAATGACTAGGTGTGGTGGGAGGATAGCTGGAGGCCAGGAGGCGCAACATAGAGACTCTGTCTCTACAAAAACTAAAAAAAAAAGAAAAAAAAATAGCTGGGCCTGGTGCTGTGCATTTTTTAAAGCAGCCACTTGCAGAGGTCTGGGAGTGACAAGAAGGAAAGACAGATGTCTCAGCAGTGGGAGTGGTGGCTGCATTGGACACATCAGCAGCCCTCCTGCCCTCAAACCTTCCCAGCAGGTGCTCCTCAGCCCCAGGTAAGTGGGAGTGGGCTCCATGAGCTGGCAGACTAGTCAGCGTCTTGTCCCCGGGAAGTGGCAAAGAGGATGCAGGTCTAACTAATCTGGCCGGAAGTTTGGAATGGGGAGCAATAAAATCCTGGTTGTGGCAGCCATGGGGCAGAAAGGGGAACAAAGAAAAGCCAGCCTGTAGAGAGAGAGAGAGAGGCATAGACTCAAAGAAGGGGAAGGAGGAAGGAGGAAGGAGGGGAGAAGGAAGAGCTGATTTGTTCTGAAATAATTTTCCAGACCCAAATCCAGGGAGGCTGCCAGCACCGCCTACCTTTTGGTTTTGTTAGACCACCCACAGCTTCCCAATAAACTTCCCCTTTTTGCTGGGAGCTTTCTGTTGAAAGGATCCCTACGAAGCAACCATTTTCTTCCTGCTGTGGCAAAAACTGGTCATTGTCCCCCAAAACTGTGCTCCCACATGTGCCTGAGCTGGAACAAGCCTATATTTCCCAGCCCACCTCACAGTTATTAGGTGTTGCAGGAGACTAAGTCCCAGCCGATGGAAGAGGAACAGAAAAAACACAGGTGACTTCTGATCTGGGCTTTGTGGAGAACGGGTGGCCTCCTGCAGGCCCCAGGACTAGGGCAAGGTGCTCTTCGGGTCAAGGAGATGCTGACCTTGCACTAGCACCACCGTGGGTGAAGACCTCCTTGGATTTCACATGCTAAGTGCTTCATTGCCTCACCTAGTCCCAGCCCCACTGTGATTAGCAACTGTCCCTCAGAATGGCACCAGCACTGGCAGCAAAGTGGAGACAGAAAACGTCTAGGCCCTCAAAGACGCTGTTAAACTGCAGTGTCCACCAACCCTGAAGGCCCCTGGGCATCCAGAGGATTCTTACAGGAGCTAATAAGCAACCTCACTGTTCAAGGCAGTGTAAGCTGACTTCTCAGAGACCTGCAGCAGAAGGCCTCCTCCCTAACATACCCTCTAAACCCATGACAAAGTCAGCTCAGGAGCACCAGTGGGCGACGTTTCAACTCTAACTTCCCAGGGAACGTTTCTGTACCAGTGACACACACTGTGAGATGACACAGGGCAAGGAACTGAACAGCAGGGAAAAGGTACCCCAGACAGCATGCAGTGCTTTGTTACCTTAAAAATGCAAGAAACAGCACTGGAGTAGCAAATGGCTCACTTGCTGTCAGAAGGGGCGTGAACTCCAGGGGAAGACGCCTGAAGCTCACTCCTTTCCCCAGCATGAATGAGCTGAAGGACTTGGGGCAAGTCATCTACCCTCTCTGTGCCTCATCCATAAACAGAAGAAAAAGCAGCCCGTCTTGCATGCTGCATGAAGGTGCCAAAGGAACTGAAGAGCTCTCCTTCCCCGCTCCAAGGAGGCCTGATGGAAAGAGACATCATGTTTAACTTGTTTCCTCCACCAAGGACAGCTGCAGTTAACAATGTTTGCCTATGGGTTGGGCAATTTGTTTTTTTTTTGAGATGGAGTCTCGCTCTGTCGCCCAGGCTGGAGTGCAGTGGTGCAATCGCGGCTCACTGCAACCTCCCTCTCCCAGGTTCAAGCGATTCTTCTGCCTCAGCCCCCTGAGCAGCTGGGACTACAGGTGCATGCTCCCATGCCCGGCTAAATTTTGTGTTTTTAGTAGAGACGCGGTTTCACCATATTGGCCAAGCTGGTCTCGAACTCCTGACCTTGTGATCTGCCCGTCTTGGCCTCCCAAAGTGGAGATTACAGGCGTCAGCCACCACACCCAGCTGGGTTGGGCAATTTCTAACCAGACTCTCTGAATATCATCATCGATGGTGGGAGCCAGCAGAGGGCTGGACCCTTTTGAATCCCCTTATAACCCAGGGATGAGCACATCTATAGCGCTCTGAAAAGGCAGTTCTGGAGATTTCCTGCCCAGGCAGAGCAGTGGCTCAGCTGGGTGAGCAGTCACTGAGAGTATAGGATGCCAATCCCTGGATTAACAAGGTGAATGCCAAAGACCCTCCGAGGCAATGTATTTTTGGAAGAAATACACACTGCAGCAGAAAAGAGAACATGATATAAATTTTCCTTCTTCCAAACAGTGCAGAATAGAAACCGATAAAAGCAAATTCTGGATGTCTGAAGATATGGACTTTTTTAAAAATCTAGTTTGAGAGATTCCACCTTACTGACTTGCACCATATCCCTGGAAATGCTTCCTTAAGTGGCTACTAGAGATGGATGTCATGTAGCAGGGCTTACAGATCCCCTGCAATCCGAGGTCCTTGAGAAGCACAAGGCAGTCTCTTCCTCAGCTCCCAAGGCAGGATTTTATAGTGGAAAGAGATGTTGACAGCCACTTTCTCAGCACCACTCTCTCATCCTACAGTGTAGGAAACTGAGGCCCAGAAGAGAAAGGGGTCTTGCCAGAGATCTTAAAAGTATGGTGGGGCAGAGCTAAGGCTTGAAAACAGGTCTTGGACCCAGCACTGTGGCCCCGGACCCATGCTTGTCAAAGAATAGGACAGACGCATAGTACTGTAGGGAGAAGGCTGAAGCAGAATCGGGCTGCTGGGGTTCCCAGCCTTCAGCCCCCACCTCCCCCAATAGAAACTGCAAGCTGCCTGGCTGGGCAGCTACAAAAGGGGGAATGCTGTTTGCACAGGATCTGCAGAGACCTTGCAGCACGGATGGGTAGACATCACCATGCACATATGAACAGCAGAAAGCCCTCCAGGTTCAGCTTCCCTACGAGGGCCGAATCCTATAAACAAGATTACCACCCCCATTAGACCTTCTCTGAGAAGAAAGAGTGACCTCTCCAGTTGATCTGGCATCAGGCTTTTTTCATGCTTCCACAAGGGTAGCGGTCTTGACAACAAAGCAGACCGCTTCCACGCCTGTGCCCACAGTGCCCCCTCGTGGGAGTCTGCATGGTGCATCACACGTCTTTATTTCACCAAGTGAAAAGGCAGGGATGGGGTAGTCTACAGCACTGTCCTTCCGGGTCTCCACAGCTGTCCCCCTCTGGAATATCCTCCCCTTCCCTAAGCTCAGTAGTTCTCAAACTTTAGTGTGCATCTGAATCACCTGGAGGGCTTGTCAAAACACAGGTTCCGGCTGGGCGCGGTGGCTCACACCTATAATTCCAGCACTTTGGGAGGCCGAGGCCAGCGGATCACCTGAGGTCAGGAGTTCAAGACCAGCCAGGCCAACATGGTGAAACCCCGTCTCTACTAAAAAGTACAAAAAAAAAAAAAAAATTAGCCGGGCGTGGTGGCAGGCACCAGTAGTCCCAGCTACTCAGGAAGCTGAGGTGGAGAATCGCACCCAGGAGGCGGAGGTTGCAGTGAAGCGAGATCACGCCACTGCACTCCAGCCTGGGCAACTCAAAAAAAAAAAAAAAAAAAAAAAACAGGTTCCCTGGCCCCACCCACAGCTTCTGATTCAGTAATTCTAGGGTGGAGCCCAAGAAATTGCATTTCTAGCAAGTTCCCTGGTGACACTGCTTCTGCTGTCCAGGACCACACCTGGAGAATCGCTGCCTCAGCTTATCACCTCCACCCATTTAAGGCTCACGACCATTTCTAGCTCCTTGGCGAGATGTTCCACAAATGCCCCCAGGCTTATCATAGGATGCCATAGTTGTGTAACTTTAACCAAGTTCCTTAACCTCTTTGAGCCTCAATTTCCTCATCTATAAAATGGGGGTAATAGTACTTCCCTCCGAGTGCAGGTAAATGAGGCCAGATGCAGTGGATCATGCCTGTAATCCCAGTACTTTGGGAGGCCGAGGCAGGTGGGTCACCTGAGGTCTGGAGTTCAAGACCAGCCTGGCCAACATGGAGAAACCCTGTCTCTACTATACAAAAATTAGCTAGGTGTGGTGGTGCACGCCTGTAATCCCAGCTACTCAGGAGGCTGAGGCAGGAGAATCACTTGAACCCAGAAGGTGGAGGTTGCAGTGAGCTGAGATTGCACCACTGGTGCAATCCAGAGCTCCAGCCTGGGTGACAGAGCGAGACTCATTCTCAAAAAAAAAAAAAAAAAAAAAAAAAAAAAAAAAAAGGTAAATGAGATAATTTGTGCAAGACTTAGCTCAGTACCTGGCGCATGGTAAACAATAAATGTTAGCTATTCTGCGGTCATTAATTAGCAATAGTATTACTGTTCATTTGCCAGCTTCTTGAGACAGAGACAGTATTCCCATTAGAGACAATTCTTAGAGGCAGAAGGGATCTTAGAGACCCTTCAGTACAGTTTCTCAAGCCTGACCTCACGTGGGAAGCTTCAGTCCAGTTTCCCAAGCAGCCTCACCTGGGAAGCTATTAAAACATCAGGTACCCAGAGCTACTAACTCTGAAAACTGGGGCAAGAGGCTGGGCATTTGTTGTTGTTTTTGAGACAGAGCCTCGCTCTTGTCACCCGGGCTGTAGTGCAGTGGCATGATCTTGGCTCACTGCAACCTCTGCCCTCTGGGTTCAAGCAATTCTCGTGCCTCCACCTCCTGAGTAATTGAGATTACAGGCACGCGCCACCATACCCAGCTAATTTTTGTATTTTTAGTAGAGATGTTTCACCATGTTGGCCAGGCTGGTCTCGAACTCCTGACATCAAGTGATCCACCTGCCTCGGCCTCCCAGAGTGCTGGGATTACAGGTATTAGCCACTACACCCAGCCAGCATTTGTATTTTTAACAAGCCCCCAGCCTGGCCAACGTGGTGAAACCCCATTTCTACCAAAAATACAAAAAATTACCCAAGCGTGGTGGCAGGCGCCTGTAATTCCAGCTACTCAGAAGGCTGAGGCAGGAGAATCGTTTGAACTCAGGAGGTGGAGGTTGCAGTGAGCCGAAACAGTGCCACTGCACTCCAGCCTGGATGACAGAGCAACACTCCATCTCAGAAAAAGAAAGCCAGGTTTGGAATTACTCACCTAGCCCGGATAGCAGACAGACACAGAGAGGAAATAGAAGCCCAGAGAAGGAAGTCTTTGCCCATCCATGACCCCGGCTGGTTGTAAGCTGAGTAGAGATCAGGAACTGTGACTCCTGATTCCTGATCTGGTCCCTTTTTCCAGGGTGAGGCGGTGCCTCACGCCTGTAATCCCAGCACTTTGCGAGGCGGGGTGGGCAGATCACCTGAGGTCGGGAGTTCAAGATCAGCCTGACCAACATGGAAAAACTCCGTCTCTACTAAAAAATACAAAATTAGCCAGGCATGTTGGCACATGCCTGTAATCCCAGCTACTCGGGAAGCTGAGGCAGAGAATTGCTTGAACCCAGAAGGCAGACGTTGCAGTAAGCTGAGGTCGTGCCATTGCACTCCAGCCTGGGCAACAAGAGTGAAACTCTGTCTCAAAAAAATACAATACTTGGATGCCATCTCATCCACCCATAACCTTCTACATAAATCCCCTCTCCAACATGCATGATGAGCAGCCAGAGCATTGCCAAAGTATTTCCTATGTGGAGGAACTCAGCATGTGAAAAGAACACACAATCCATTGCAGAACATCTAATTCTCCAACGTTTTATTTTCTTTAACCAAAACACTGAACAAGTGAAATCCTTAGCCTGGCATACAAGATCCTCCCTGATCTATTCTCCGCTGACCTCTCCAGCTTCATTTCTTACCAGGTCCTCACCTGTACCCTCTCATCCAGACTGTGGGCACTGGGAGGCAGGTCTCATTTCTGCCTCCCCTCAACATCTGGCATGCGGGAAGTTCAAGGGTGGGTGGATGGGGAAGGAGTTGGATAAATGTGTGGAGGTGTGTTCACAGAGCTCTTAAACCCAGGAGAGCCTCTCTGCCAGCACAAATGAGTCAGGTGTCATACTTCTGTGCTCTAGCAGCCAACCTGAAGACTATTTTTGAAATGGAGCATCTCCCACCAGAAATGCATTGTGCAAAACTCTGCTCAAAAGCAACAAAGTCATGTAGGGCCTTCCATCTTGTTGATTCAAGAGAATGCCTACCTACCCACTCTGCTCCCACCTCCCCAGTGTCATCCTCTCTTCCCCTTGCAGAATGACTGGTCTCACCTTGTCCCACACTAGCCTGCTCCCATCTCCCTGCTTTCTTTCCTATTTTTCATGGCCTCAAATGAGAACTTTTGCCTGTGCATCCAAATCAGATCATGTTTCTTGCCGCCACTGGTGTTACAGTAATCCTCCCTTATCCATGGGGCAAACGTTCTTAGACCCCCAGTGGATGCCTGAAACCACAAACCCTATCTATAACCAAGTTTGTTGCTATATATACATAATTAAAGTTTATAATTTAGGCAGTCAGATATTAACAACTAATAATTATACTGTAGTAGGTTGCATGAACTCTTTTCCTCTGAATATATACATGTATTCACATTCTTGATGGGAAATAAAATGCCTATGTGGTGAGAGGAAGGGAGGTGAATGACACAGGCATGGTGACATGTTAGGCTACTATTGATCTTCTGATAACACTTCAAGAGGATCATCACTTTTGGGTGATCCCGGACCATTTAGCCATGATAATTTTCCAGACTGCAGTTGATGGACAGCAACTGAAACTAGATAGGTGGACTGCTGTATGTCTCCTGGAAGCCTTCTAAGACCCAGCCTCCCTGCACTGATCTTCTTGGCTCTCAATTTCTATCACGTCACAGTCATACACTATCTGCTACTTCACAGAAAGGAACAGAAGCCAGACCACGGGATCGTCATTACCTCAGAGCTTTCAAGACAGAACAGCTTCTTTATCCCCAACTTGAAGAACAGGGACACACAGCAGGTGGTCAGTAAATGGGGAATTTGGCTAGCCATCTAACACTTGTTCAATAAACCCATGGAAACTGGCACCCTGCTGGTAGTCATGAGTTTTATATACCATTATATGCACAGTGCAAAGTAGCTTAATACTGGAGTGCCTGAAAAAAATGCAGTGTTTTGGAGTCAGATTGCATTCCAATCCCATCCCCACCACTTAATGGGTGAGACACTGGTAAGATGCTTAACTGCTCTACACCCTTTCCAGCGTGGGTCCAGTAAGACATGCTTCTTGGAGTTAACATGCAGATTAGGCCAGGCGTGGTGGCTCACGCCTGTAATCCCAGCACTTTGGGAGGCCAAGGTGGGCGGATCACAAGGTCAGGAGATCGAGACCATCCTGGCTAACACGGTGAAACCCCGTCTCTACTAAAAATACAAAAAATTACCTGGGCATGGTGGCAGGCACCTGTAGTCCCAGCTACTTGGGAGGCTGAGGCAGCAGAATGGCGTGAACCCGTGAGGCAGAGCTTGCAGTGAGCCGATATTCTGCCACTGCACTCCAGCCTGGGCGACAGTGAGACTCCGTCTCAAAAAAAAGTGTGTGTGTGTGTGTGAGTGTGTGTGTGTGCGCGCGCGTGCGCGTGCATGCGCAGATTAATGGAGATCGTTGTTCAGAGTTTAGGACAGCACCTGTCTTGGCTCCATGAGAGTACCATTTAAGATGCTGTCTAAGGGCAGCCTAAAATAAGCAACTTGCCAGGGAAGAAAGGAAGAGTGCAGAGTTGAAAGCTGCCTGATTACATAGGCACATCCAGCTACAAACAGAACTCGTGGTTGTGGTGCTAGGAAAAGCTAAAAAGCAGCACCCCAAATATTCACTGCAGGTACCTTCCCAGAACCACCTCTAGCTTTTCTCATCACTCTTCAAAGATCCCTGCTCTCTCTCATTTAAGCCACAGCTTCTCATCAGTGACAAGCTGAAGGAAGGGATGTGCTCCCTCAATATTGATTCAGCTTAGTAAAGTCAAGTTTGCATTTTATGGAGGCTCTTCCAAAGCCTGCTGACAGCACAGGGTAGCCTGGTTACTGTAAGGGCCTACAATGTACTGAATCTGTCCACAGTTTGAGTTCCCACAAGTCCCTGCTTCCTGACACACAATTGCTTAGCACTAGTTTCCAAACTGTTTTCACAGTTGTTACATCCTCAGCCTCAAAATAGCCTTGTGAGCCAGGGTAGCTAACAGATAGATACCCTTGGGAGCCCAATTTAAAAGACAAATTAACCCAAACAAGGTACCAGGTGACTTCCCCAAAAAACACTCGGATGGACTAGATGGAAGAGAAGCAGGCAGCGGGGACAGAAGACCAGAGGGCAGGTAGAGGAGGGTGTTAGCTGGCTGTAGGAGCAAAGGCTGTGGAGACCGGAGAATACCTGTCCCAAGAGACGTAGCCAGCCTGGAGCCCTGCCAATTGTCATCCAACAGGAAGGTGGGCTACTACTGCTGCTTCTGGTATTTCAAGAGGCTGGAAATCCAGACCTTTATGTAAAATTTGCCAAGTTTCCAAATGTTACGCCTAACAAGGCTCACAGCAAGACTGCCACATTTTCTATAATGTCACAACCCAAGTGGATCCTCTGGAAAAATAGGCCAAGCCTGAGTTTCATTCCACCTCCCTTCCCAAGGCTACTGGCTGAAAGACTACAACTTCTGCCCTGAGCACAGCCGAACAGAAAAGCCTCCCCACTTTGTGACTTTGACGCCAACCTTCAATCATTCAGGCGCTCTGCAGCTATGCCCTTTTTCTTCACATCAGAAACTATTTCCTACCCTTCAGTTCTCACTCAATTGCTTCCTTCCACTCTTCCTGCGTCAACTTAGCAACCATCCCCAGCTCCACGTCCCAACCTGTCCCTGCAGCACTGTCAGGATCCTCACCACCTTGCCTCTGCAAGCTGCTCACAGGGTGCCTTCTCTGCTTCCACACTCCAGCTCAGTCACAGGAAACTGCATCTCAAACCCCAACCTTTGCTGCCCCTAGCATTACCTTCAGCCTGTATGCACCGTTCATCAAAAAATGTCAAATCACATCAAAGACCCCATTCTTCCACATGTTCTGTACTAGTAAGCTATTTCCTGGTCCTAGCAAAGGAGTAGCAGATTCCTTAGCAAGAGAACCTACAGGGCCAGAGGCCCCACAAACCAAAGTACACAGCCTCTGTAGATATGAAAACAGAACTCCAACCACCCCCTGGCCAGCAGGCCCAGCCCCATGACTTAACTCTTCACAGCCCTGCCCTCCCGTCTGTAGGTGCTCCATGTAGGGGCTCTGACCATCTTTTCTCCAAAACATTCCACCACCCTTCCTTCCTGCAACCTCAACCCTTCTGCCTTCATGGTATTGTTTTTCCTGGGTCCCCTTCATGCCCAACCAAGTCTTTCAGCTCTCTACTGCTTCCTGAGATTTCTCCAGTTTATCTAGACATGGTACTTTTTTAGACTCTAAGCCAGACGTGGTCACTCATGCCAGTACTTTATGTGGCCAAGGTGGGAGGATCGCTTGAGCTCATGAGTTCAATCAAGACCAGCCTAGGTAACAAAACTAGACCCTGTCTCGAAAAAAAAAAAAACACCTCACTGTAGCCTCGAGGTCCTGGGCTTAAGTGTAATCATCCCACCCAAACCTCCCAAAAGTGCTGATTACTGTGAGCCACTATACTGCATCCAGCGCGGACATGGTTCTTAACATAGCATTTACAAGCCTGACTCCCAGATGAACCCACCTAAGCTATAAACCAATCAGCAAACACACACCACCCCATGACATTAAGTTTTCACTGAATGCTGAATCACGGAACATGTGAATCTGGGCAGCAACTGAAATCAGCAAACTAACCTCCTAGCAGTCCCAGGAAACTGCAAATACATTTCAAACAACCAGACACATGAAGTTTTTAGTTTATTACTGTTCTTGTGAAAAATCCAGTGGCCACAGATAACATCATTGCAGCACCTTTACTCCTTCGGCTGTGAATCAAGAGAAAGAAGTTTAGTCAGCAACTGCCTTTAAAATTCTTTAAAGTCTTAAATTCCAAAAGTAGTAACATTCATGCACAACAATTATTAGTAACCTAGAATATCAAGTTATTTTGATGTTATCATAACACAATTAAAGCATCAAGAAATAAAACTTACAAACATTCAAGTTAAGAATAAAATAAAAATAATGGGCTAAATATTGCTAAACCTTAAAAACAAAACCATGTCACTGTTAGTATTTTAAAAGGTTACAACTCTTCAGAATATTTGTAAATCTACTTCTAGATGTACTACACATGATCTGCTTTTAAATTGCTACATCAGTACACCAAGGAGTCTAGTGATCTACATGACTACATGAAAAGCTTGAATTATACCTGTGATCCAATCTCCAGCTCACTGAATCAGTGGCGGGGAAGGGAAAAAGAGAAAGGAGGGAAAAGAAAGATTTCATTAATAGTCCCTTTTCAAACTCCAAAATAATCTGCATTTAAGTGCATGCAATCAGGTACCTTAAAGATGACCATTTTGTTCTTTGCAATTGTATACAGAGCACTCCTTCCAGACTCACTGATTTTATTCCTCCCAATTCTGACAATGCCTTGCCTGATTACTGTAGTTCTTATGCAAACAAGGTAGCCAGACTTCACAATGAAGAGATCATTAAGCCAATGTGGTACCCAGGATGGCCTTGCCCACTTGTCAATGAAGTACATACCTGAGCCTCTGCCCCTCTGCTCTGCCCAGCAACATTGTGCTGGACACACACCAGGAACAGATACGAGAATCATTACAGATTCAAGTCTAATTTAACCTCAATGGGAGTGCTCTAAATGATCAGGCAAGTCTTTTAAAAGCTGCCTCAGTTCAATAAAAGATACCATTCACAGCCACAAAAGTAGTACAAGTTAGTATTTAAAAAGAGGCGTTAATTTAGCTGAACTAAAAATACAATTGCTCCTCAAATATGAGACTACTAATGCCTCAGTATAAGTAATTTAGTGTATAACTCCATCACAACCAAAAGGCAAGAACAAATACCAATTCTAACATCTGAACAAAACTGAATTAAAAGCAATATTGCTATGGCATTTCTTTGGAGCCAAAGAATTTATGTATTCAAATGCATTGACTTTTCCAGCTAGCTTTTCAGAGCAGTGCTAGTGAGAGGCACCAGTGTAACTTGAAGCAGGAATAGTGATGGCTCAGGTCCCCAAAGGTAGCTCCTCCGTACCTGTGGGACTCAAAAGCTAAGGGCACTAACTCGTAGGGCTCAAAGGCTGGATGAAGAGAAGAATCAATCTGTTAAATGTCTTTCAGACCTAGGTCAGAGGACAAATTTTGACTAATTCTTTTGACTAATTCTTTTTGCAACTTCTCTCAACAGGTACAATCCTCACAAACAGGGAGTGGTTCTTAGTGAGTAGTTCTGCTGGCAGTTCATTCATTACATACTCCATGGCGCTGGGACGTCAATGTGATTACAGTCCTGGGCAGGCAATCCCATTACTGCCTTGCCTGGCAGGGAATCACTGCAAAAGGATGCCACAAGGCCTTCATTGATTCAAAATCCCACTACGCCCACCCCTACCCCACTTTACACATTACAATTTTAGGCTGTTCAGATGTGCAAAATTTCTTTTAAATGAGGTAACAGGCTGGGCATAGTGGCTCACACCTGTAATCCCAGCACTTTGGAAGGCTTAGACAAGCAGACTGCTCAAGTCCGGTAGTTCAAGAGCAGCCTGAGCAACACGGCTAAATCCTGTCTCTACAAAAAATTGGCAGGGCATGGTGGCACCTGTACTCCCAGCTACAAGGGAGGCTGAGGTGGGAGAATCACCCAAGACCGGGAGGTACAGTAACCCATGATCATGCCACTGTACTCCAGCCTGGGTGACGAGACCCTGTCTCAAAAAATAAATAAATGAGGTAATGGGCCATTCTAACCAAGTGCTTGTGGGAAAAAGCATATCCACCAAAGACTTTTATATGAATACATAATTACCTCAAAAATTTTCTATTTAAAAAAAAAAAAAGACACCAGGCACAAAGTTGGGAGATTAATAAAAAGCAATGGAAATGGTAAAAGGCAGCTTTGCGTGTATCCAAACAGGACAGAGGCTTTGCCGGATTTCACAGACTAGTTTATTACCAGAGCTGCCAGGCTGGTTTCATGGCTCCAGAGAAGACTGCTCCTTGAATAAGAGAGCCCTTCCCAAGCCCAGTGTTAACTGAAGCCATTTCCTAAGTATGTGGACACAGCATTTCCCAAGTGCAAGCTAAAAAGTGCCTACTGGGTAAAGCACTCACCTTCCTCCAGTGAGTCACTTCACCTGTAACATGCATTTTGGAGTTTACAAAATAAACATGATTTTAAACGTTTTCTCCTTTGCTCATAATATACTATCTTAAAACATATTAGGTTGGTGCAAAAGTAGTTGTGGTTTTTGCCACTGCAATTACTTTTGCATCAGCCTAAATAGCACTGGCATTATAATCAACCATACTATAAAACTGTCGTCCAAAGGCCAACATGCAAAGCATCATCAAAGCAAACTCAGTGAAGGTGATGCATCCCCACACCGTGCTTACAATCTCAGTACCTGCTAGACACTTCATTTCTGATGAACAAGAAATCCAAGAAAGTAGAGAGGAAAAGCAAACAAAAACAAAAAAAAAAAGTTCACAGAACACTTGATTATTTGTTAATTTAACAACCCAACACCTTAATTCCATTCAATGATTTACAATGTCCAACTATTTACAGCTAGCAAAGCTGGTAAAAAGCTGCTTATCGCTAAAATCACTTGTCTCGGCCAACTGGAGAAGCAAGCAATCCTGAGATCTCAGTTGCCTTTCCAGTGTGCCAGGAAAACACGGGCCACATTGATCCAACTGCTTCTTAAACCAGTGTCCATATTAATAAGTAAAATCACAGGGAATGGGATCCGCTCTGCATTGAAGGTTCTATGCCAATTAGTAAAATTAAAACTTCTTGTGATAGGCTTGAAAGGTGCCCACCAGGATCAATGAACCAATGTGGCCTCCAGATTGTGCTGTGAGCTGACAAGGGGTGGGCCAAGCTACTCTACTAAGGTGTTAAGACACTATGCTACATAGTTTCTTAAAACATGTTACCTTCTGTAATCCAGAAGAAGAGGGAAAAGAAGAAACATTAAGACAAGTTATTTTAAAAATAAATAAGATCCCTTCTTTCCTAGAAACTAAAGACCTACAATTAATGACGTTTCTATATTTTCCTTGATGAACTATACCTTTTTGCCAGCACCAACATTGGCCTTTGCAGTCCCCCTGACTTTCTTCATTCTGTTCTTGCGTTCCTTTCGTTGCTTTCTTGAGGTCTTTTTCTTCTCATACAGGCCATGCTGAATAAGAAAAGAGTACATCCAGGTGACTTGTAAACATTAAAATCATTACCCACCACTCTGGTAGGGAAACTGACCCAGTCTGAGCTTAAGAAACACAGTTTTCTAAACCAAAACTTTTCAAGTACATGTAATGCATGTTTTTGCTAGAACAGAAAGGATCATCAAGGGATTTTAAGTATAGAATAGCCTCACAGGAAACAAATGGTGCACTCAACATTCTCTCAACAGGAAGTTTGGGAGACTCGCTGTTCTTGTCCAGACTTGAGCTCACAGATCACTATTTTTTCTTCTTTTGCGCTACCAAAACAAGGCACCTCCGAAGTGGCTGAGGGGATCTCTTCCCATTTCAACTCCCCATTACTACCTGATGACAGACAAGCCTTTACAACCCCCTACACCATGAAGATTCCGGATCTACTCATCTCCACTCTGCCCACCTTTGCACTTGCTGTTCCTGGGGCCTAGAAGACTGTTTCTGTATCTTTACAAAGACTACTTCCAAATCTTTACAAGGATCTCAGCTTCAATGTCACCACCTCAGCAAGGCCTTTACCATGACTGCAACATCAGTTAAAAATACTGCACCCTCAGCTGGGCGCGGTGGCTCACACCTGTAATCCAACATTCTGGGAGGCCGAGGTGGGCGGATTACGAGGTCAGGAGTTCAAGACCAGCCTGACCAACATGGTGAAACCCAGTCTCTACTAAAAATACAAAAATTACCCGGGCATGGTGGCGCGCACCTGTAATCCCAGCTACTCAGGAAGCTCAGGCAGAAGAGTTGCGTGAACCTGGCAGGCGGAGGTTGCAGTGAGCCGAGGAGATTGCACCACTGCACTCCAGCCTGGGCGTCAGAGCTAGGCTCCCTCTAAAAAAAAAAGGGGCAGCCTCTACCTATGACATCACCAGGATTTTCCCTCACAGCTATCACATGGGAAAGTTTATCTAACAGGATAGGATAAAGTGGGTTAAAGGAACAAACAAAACAAGCACTTCAAGGTAATGATGCTTGTTTACTAGAATGTAAGCTAGGGAGCTTGCCCAGATCACTGCTGTAGTTCACTGCAGTGTTTGGCGCTCAGTATACAATCAAAAACCTTTCCTGGTTCCTGACTACCTATGGGTTTAAGCCCAGACGCAGACTTAATCCAAACTAAATGAATTTGGTGCCAGGCTACCTTTCCAAACACATCCCCTTACTTCCCCTCTGGAAAACAATCCTTACCCCTAGCCCATCTCCAAGAACACTACTTCAGCTGCCCTTCTGAACTCAGCTCAAATGCCAGACTTCAAGTTTGAACCTCCGTACTCCACCTGTGCATTTTATGAAATAACTTTTTCTCTTAATCCCTTCAGAGTTGTCTCCCAGATTGCTTGGTCTTGCCCTTTTTACCACACTCACAACACAACGCTATTGAAAATATAGTCTTCAGGAGCTGATCAACAAATGAAAAGACACCTACTCTTGCAAGTCTATGTTTGGGTTCATTTTTCTTTGCATAATCCAGGGAATCATAAATCATGCCAAAGCCAGTTGTCTTGCCACCACCAAAATGAGTTCTGAATCCAAATACAAAGATGACATCCGGTGTGGTCTTGTACATTTTGGCTAGTTTTTCCCGAATTTCTGTCTTAGGCACTGTTGCCTTCCCGGGGTGAAGGACATCAATGACCTAAAAGGAGACATCAAGTTTAGCGTTCACTATGATAAAATACATCTTTAGAGTAAAGGACAATTAAGCAAAGATTGATGTGCCCTTCCTTACCATTTGTTTCCTCTGAAGTAGTCGGTTGGTCATGAACTTTCTAGTGCGGATAGTTACGGTGTCGTTCTGAAAACATAAACACTCTGGTTAATGAAACTACTCAAACTTTTCTTGGCCTTGCTGTGATTCTCCAAGACCTAGAATGTTGCAGTCCAATTTGTAGCCATTAGTCATGTAGCGAACTAAAGTAAATAAAACCCACTGGGCAAGGCCAAACTCACAGGATACACCTAACAAATACATAAAATACCAAGAAAATACAATGGTTTTACGTGAACCTGTACAACTTACTTCACTAGGTTATGTGTATCTCTGGGGCAGGGTTTCTCAACCTCAGCACTACGGATATTTCCATATGGATAATTCCATATGGATATGTTGTGGGGACTGTATGTTTTAGAATAACTATAAAAATCCCAGCCCTCTAACCACTAGATGCCGGAAGCACTTCCCACCTTTCCCAGTTGTGACAATCAAAAATGTCTCCAGACTTAGCCAACTGTTCCCTTAGGAGAAAAATCACTCCAGGTTGAGAATCACTTCTCTGGGGTAAAAACTGTTGTGGCTCATATAAAGGTCACTCAATGAACTGTGTTTATCATGTCTTGCACAAATGTGCCCCAAACCTTGTACTCACTACCTCCATGTAATCTATCCTTCTAGAATGGCCATAGCAGAGATCAGAGAAAACGGTATTCCCTTCTGAAGGACTAAACTGCACCTTTACTTAATACCTAAAAAAAAAATGTGGGCATTAAGCAATTTATGCTAACAATTTTACCAAAAAGGAGGCGCAAGAGACTTTCATGGCAGCAAATGACTTGCTAGACTTTCTCCATTTTACTTTGAGAAACCACATCAAATTAAATCCACGTCAGTGGTACTCAATTCTTGAAAGTAAAGGATCAAAGGTAAGGAAAAAGAAAAAAGATTGCTGGTAAAGTTAAAAACGGATGCTGGAGAAGCTAATAACGCATGACTTAGGGCAGGACTACCTTCTTATAACATCCCTTTCCAGGGCCTGTTTCCCCAGTATGAAACATGAAGATCCATCCAGCTGACAAGTTTTCTAGCTTACACGTGGGAATGGTTTCACTTGCCGCAACTCGCCCAGGCGCTGCCGCACCTTCTTCACCTCTTGGACTGCCATCACCTGCAAGCCGCCTACCTAGCCCAAGGAGGAACTGCAGACGAGATGTACCTCCCAGTGTCTATCTATCCCGCCCGCCCCCTACCCCCATCCACCGTACTCCACGAAGTCAACAAGCGCTACAGCTCCTAAACTGCCCAGGCGCTGGAGCCCGAAGCCCTGCGTGTCCGGGTCTACAGCGCAGCACGCCAGCCCGGCCTCCCTGCCAACAGCCCCGAGCCCCTCGACAACCATCCTCCGACAGAAATGGCCAGAGAAGAGCAACCGGGCTTCGCGTGCCTATAGCTGAAGTACTGGGACCCGGGGACCACGGATGGCTCGGATACCCGGCAGATGACTGCACGAGCCCAGGGAGACTCACCATGATGGCGATCTATCTTCAGACAGCCAAGGAGGAAAAGAGAGCCACAATTCGCCGGCCAATCATATCAACGCGCACGGAAGGACCCCGGGAAGCGCCGGCGTGGGGGCGTGGCCGCGCCACGAGGCTGACCGCGCCGATGCCTGATTTAGGCTGCCTACGGCCCCGCCTCACAGACCTTTGGCCACACCCCTGGAACTCTAGACTGGCCAATCCGGAGCCAGAACAACTCGAGCCGACTAGGTTTACGCAAGCAGGTGTTCAATTTCAGTTCAATTCATTATGTTGAATTGTACGTACTTGAATTCCGGTAAACCAAATTAGTTAAATTGCCTTCTTCCGAGTTAGAGGTGGGTAAACTTGGAAAGCATCTTAGGATATCCTCTCTAACAGTCTCCTCGTTATACAGCTAGGGAAACTGCAGAAACCCTGACTCTAAAACCTTTGTTATTTCAAGTACTTAACATTGCCCATTCTAATTTATTATTCATGAGTATTATTTTTGTGACTTTTATGATGAGGCTTTACTTTAAAAGATCTCTTTAATTTGTATTTTTCTGCAAATCTTGGTCCTTATGCAAAATTAGCTTTTGAAAAACATTTGGGGCTGGGCGCGGTGGCTCACGCCTGTAATCCCAGCACTTTGGGAGGCCGAGGCGGGCGGATCACGAGGTCAGGAGATCGAGACCATCCTGGCTAACACGGTAAAACCCCGTCTCTACTAAAAATACAAAAAATTAGCCAGGCGAGGTGGCGGGCGCCTGTAGTCCCAGCTACGCGGGAGACTGAGGCAGGAGAATGGCGTGAACCCCGGGGGGCGGAGCCTGCAGTGAGCCGAGATCGCGCCATTGCACTCCAGCCTGGGCGACAGCGAGACTCCGCCTCAAAAAAAAAAAAAAAAGGAAAATATTTGGCCGGGCGCGACGGCCACGCCTGTAATCCCAGTACTTTGGGAGGGCAAGACGGGCGGATCACCTGAGGTCAGGAGTTCGATACCAGCCTGGCCAACATGGCGAAACCACGTATCTACGAAAATAAATAAATACAAAATACAAAATTAGCAGGGCGTGGTGGCTCATGCCTGTAATCCCAGCTACTCGGGAGGCTGAGGCAGGAAAATCGCTAGAACCCGGGAAGCAAAGGTTGCAGTGGGCCGAGATCACACCATTGCACTCCAGCCTGGGCAACAGGAGCGAAAATCCGTCTCAGAAAAAAAAAAAAAAAAAAAGAAAAAAAGGAAAAAAAAATTGGAAGCCAGGGGCAGTGCACGCCTATAATCCCAACACTTTGGGAGGCTGAAGCAGGTGAATGACCTGAGGTCAGAAGTTCGATACCAGCCTGGGCAAAATGGCGAAACCCCGTCTCTACTACAAAAAAAAAAAATTAGCCGGGCGTGGTGGTGCATGCCTCTAATCCCAGCTATCTGAGAGGCTGAGGCAGGAGAATCGCTTGAACCCGGGAGGTGGAGGTTGCAGTGGGCCGAGATCCCACCATTGCACTTCACCTGGGAAATAAGAGCGAAACTCCGTCTCAGAAAAAGAAAAAAAAAAAAAAAAGGAAAAAAAAATTTGATTGCTCCAGAAATATTTTCTTTAACGTGAAACAGACATGTAAAGAATGTAAATATATATGTTCCGGAGAAACAATAAGAAGAATTTCCCAAATGTTAGTGCAGACAAGGTGTCCAAGGTGCAGGCTTTGCGGGCAGCTTTCCTATTTTCTTTTTTTTTTTTTCCTGAGACAGAGTCTAGCTCTTGTCACCCAGGCTGGAGTGCAATGGCTTCATCGCGGCTCACTGCAACCTCGACCTCCCGGATTCAAGCAATTCTCCTGCCTCAGCTTCCGGAGTAACTAAAATTACAGGCCTGCACCACAATGCCCAGCTAATTTTTGTATTTTTAGGAGAGACAGGGTTTCGCCATGTTGGCCAGGCTGGTCTCGAACTCCTGACCGCAAGTGATCCGCCCCCGCCTCGGCTTCTCAAAGTGCTGGGATTATAGGCGTGAGCCACTGTCCCCGACCGACTATTTTCTTTTTTTTCGTTTTTTTGTTTTTTGTTTTTTTTTGAGACCGCATCTCGCTCTGTCACCCAGGCTGGAGTGCAGTGGTGGGATCTCGGGTCACTGCAACATCCGCCTCCCAAGTTCAAGCGATTCTTCTGCCTCAGCGTCCCGAGGTGACCAACTATCCTTATTCTTAAGAAAATAGCCGGCTGGGCACGGTGGCTCATGCCTGTAATCCCAGCACTCTGGAAGACCAAGGCAGGCGGATCACGAGTTCAGGAGTTCAAGACCAGCCTAGCCAATATGGTGAAACCACGTCTCTACTAAAAATACAAAAATTAGCCAGGCATGGTGGTGTGCACCTGTAGTCCCAGCTACTTGAGAGGCTGAGGCAGGCTGAGGCAGAAGAATATTTATTGAATGGTTGTAATGTGCCTGTTACATTCTAATTACTTTTACCTTCATTTTGCTATTTAACCTTCCCACTGACTCTTAAGAAATAGGATACATATTACTCACCCCTGTTATAAGTGGGGAAACTAACACACAATAAGATTAAATAACTTTCCCAAGTTCACACTTTATATATATATACGTGTATATACATATATATATATATATTTTTTTTTTTTTTTTTTTTTTGAGGCAAAGTCTTGCTCTGTCGCCCAGGCTGGAGTGCAGTGGCACAATCTTGGCTCACTGCAACCTCCGCCTCCCAGATTTAAACAATTCTCCTGCCTTAGCCTCCTGAGTAGCTGGGATTACAGGAATGCACCACCACACCAGGCTCATTTTGTATTTTTTAGTAGAGACGGAGTTTCACCATATTGGTCAGGCTGGTCTCAAATTCCTGACCTCATGATCTGCCCACCTCGGCCTCCCAAAGTGCTGGGATTACAGGCGTGAGCCACCGCGCCCGGCCTGCACAATTTTATTTTTTATTTATTTTATTATTTTTTTTCTTTTTGAGATGGAGTTTCACTCTTGTCGCCCAGCCTGCAGTGCAATGGTGTGGTCTCAGCTCACTGCAACCTCCACCTCCCAGGTTCAAGCGATTCTCCTGCCTCAGCCTCCCGAGTACCTGGGATTACAGGCGCACACCACCACACCCAGCTAATTTTTGTATTTTTAGTAGAGATGGGGTTTCACCATGTTGACCAGGCTGGTCTCGAACTCCTGACCTCAGGTGATCCGCCTACCTCGGCCTCCCAAAGTGCTAGGATTACAGGCGTGAGCCACCACGCCTGGCCGCCTACACAACTTTAAATGGTGAAAGCTAGACTCCCATGATGGCACTGTGATTTCATAACTTTTGCTCTTAACCTCTAGATAAGTCACACACGATCCAAACCTTGTTGGTATAATATTGTAAACATTAGAGCCGGGTGTGTTGGCTCACACCTGTAATCCTATCACTTTGGGAGACTGAGGCGGGCAGATCATGAGGTCAGGGATTCGAGACCAGCCTGGCCAACATAGTAAAACCCCGTCTCTACTAAAAATACAAAAATTAGCTGGGCATGGTGGCGGGCGCTTGCAGTCCCAGCTACTCGGGAGGCTGAGCCAGGAGAACCGCTTGAACCCGGGAGGCGGAGGCTGCAGTGAGCCGAGATTTCGCCACAGCACTCCAGTCTAGGCGACAGAGCGAGTCAACATTATTCCATGATCAAGTGATGGAGTACCGAAATGAATTAGGAAAACCCGATATGCCTTGTTTTTTTGTCTGTGACATTGTGTTTTGCTAGTGACGATCCATGGCGTCTGAAAATGAGATAGCGTCCCTTCTTAAAAATTGAAAGTTGTTAAACACTTTTGTTAAGTTCCGTTTTGAGTTTCTCACAAATAATGAGGACTTAGTTCTAGGTTCTATAGCGCTGAGCCCTGTGGTGAGGTGATTTCCTTGCTAGGCTCATGCACTAATATATCACACTAGGATCACCTCCCACAAGTTGTCACAGACTGTAGACAACTTATTTCAAGACATGAATGATCTTTACTTTCCATTCTCCCTTTTCTTCTGTGAATCACCATGGCTGTTTTCACTCTAACAGATTTTCAACTGTTTTTGTAATCAAGAATATAAGTTTAATTCCTCCCCCCTCCCTCCAAATAACTTCATGAACTGGAGGCACGTGTGCGCCCATATTTTCCGCTCTGTTTGCCTTTGTTGCTCCTCCACAGATAGTGCCCTCTGATGGATGGGCCGGTTCATTTTAGCTTCCACCTTCCCTTAAAACAATTAGAAGCTCTTAATTTAGATGGTACTGATGTTAATGATGATGATTTTCCATTTTTGGCCCTCTGCTTGTCTAAAAGTTTTGGCCCTCTGCTTGTCTAAAAGTCTTGAGGCAAAGAGTTATATGCAGTTTCTCTGCAGGTGTCTGATTACCTGGAGAAATTGACCAGAAATGGGATTTTTAAAACACAGCACTCTCCTCGGGACTGCTTCCAGGAAGCGCCACCAGGTGACGGTGCGGGGAAAGGGAAAAAAAAAAAAAAAAAAAAAAAAAAACGGCGTGCCGGAAGTCTCTCTTGACAGACAGACGCGCGGGCGAGTAGCGGAAGAGGAAGCGGACACGTGCTACGCTCTACGGTGGCCGAGAGGATGCCGCAGATGTGTTAGCGGCGAGTCCAGAAGCAGCCCCAGGAGGTGCCGGGGGTATCGTTTCTCTAATCTGGCCTCCCGAGTGCCAAGGAGGCGTCCCGGCAGCGGTCATCATGGTGAAGGAGCAGTTCCGGGAGACGGATGTGGCCAAGAAAATGTAAGACGGAGAAAGAGTGGCCAAAGGGCTGAGAAATAGGGCAAGGGGTCCGAGATCAGCGGTCCCGGGTCTTGGAAGGTCAGAGATGGGGTGCAATGGGAAGGGGAGGGCCAGTAGTCCATAGGTGTGACCAGCGCCCAGAAGTACCAGCGTTAGTCAAAGAGCATTGGTCAGGCTGAGGGGATTTCAGCACCTCGAGAGGTCCCTGGACTTGGGCGGAGAAGTCGGAGTGGCCTGAGCCTTAATGATTTCTGCACCCTGGGCCAAAGCTCGCGTTCTCCTGAAGTCATACAATGATCCCTGTTCTTCAGTGAACTATCCCCTGCTGCAGCGAGGGGAGCAATCTGGGGCGGGGACTGTCTCTAATTCTGTCAGCCGCAGAGCGTCTGACACGGAGGCAGTAGTTGCTTACCAAAAAGATGGGGTTGCCCACTAGAAAGCTGTACCACAGGCCGACGGATGGCAGTGTCAGAAATAAAGCTGCTATATTCCGGGCTTTTGCCTTCAGAAATACGTCATTAGGCGGTGGCTCCTTCTTAGAGTTCTCAGTAAGAAAGTGAATCCAGCCGGGCGCGGTGGCTTACTCCTGTAATCCCATCACTTTGGGAGGCCGAAGCGGGTGAATCTCCTGAGCTCAGGAGTTTGAGACTAGCCTGGGCAACGTGGCGAAACCCCGTCTCTATCAAAAATACAAAAATTAGCCGGCGTGGTGGCGCGTCCTTGTAGTCCCAGCTACTCGGGAGGCTGAGGCCAGAAAATCACTTGAGCCTGGGAGGCAGAGGTTGCAGTGGGCAACCTCCTGCACTTCAGCCTGGGTGACAGAGTGAGACACTGTCTCAAAAAAAAAAAAAGTGAATTCATCATTCTTACAGCAGACACTGAATAGGATACTGCGCGTTATTCCCAGTTTTGGACGTTAAAGATACGGTCTGAATAAAACTTTTACGCCTAATCTAGTTGAAGAAGGTACACAAGTCAACACTGGGTACGACAAGTGCAATGACAAGGGTAGGTCCAGGGGGTTCTGAGAGCACATAGTGGGTCCAGGCAAAAGAAAGCAGACCAAATTGCTTTCTTCAAGGAGCAGACCGGAGGGAGAGAGCACAGGTGATGAGAAGGAAGCAGAAGACTTGAAGCTGTGTTAAGAAGTCATCTTGCAGGCAGTGAGGAACCTTTGAAGGATTTTCAACAGAAGAGTATCTTGATAAGAGTTATCCTTCTGGAAAATCTCTTGATTGATGGTGGAAAGAATTAGAGGTTGAGAGACCTTGATACACAGAATACCTTGCTTGGGCAGCTGTGTGGATGGTTGCCATTCACTAGAACAGGTGTCTTACCTAGGCGAATGCAGCATTCTCCCATATGGTAGCTCCACATCGACACTGGCCCTTCACACCCACCTGTACACCTGTGCCCAGTCAGATATAATACATTCTCACAAAACAGATCAAGTGCTTCTGTCAAAGTGCAAATTAGGGGTATTGTCCATTAAAATCCTCTAGCAGAGGCCAGGAGTGGTGGCTCATGTCTGTAATCCAGCATTTTGGGAGGCCATGGCAGGCAGATCATGAGGTCAGAAGTTCAAGACCAGACTGGCCAATATGGTAAAACCCCGTCTCTACTAAAAATACAAAAATTAGCTGGGTGCAGTGGCGCATGCCTGTAACCCCAGCTACTTGGGAGGCTGAGGCAGGAGAATCGCTTGAACCCGGGAGGCGGAGGTTGTAGTGAGCTGAGATCGCACCACTGCACTCCAGCCTGGGCGACAGAGCAAGACTCTGTCTCCGGGAAAAAAAAAAAAAAAAAAAAATCCTCTAGCAGCTTTCCATTGTGTGTGCCATCACGCCCAGCAAATTTTTTGTATTTTTAGTAGAGACGGGGTTTCATCATGTTAGCCAGGATGGTCTCAATCTCCTTGCCTCGTGATACACCCACCTCGGCCTCCCAAAGTGCTGGGATTACAGGCATGAGCCACCGCACCCGGCCACATTTACGTTATTTAAATAAATTCCCTACCAAAGTTCCCAAGCCCTCATGCTTTAGCTCCTGCATGCTTCACTGACTTCATGTTGTACCATTAGCTTTCTATGCTCCAGTATATACTGATTTCATTTGGTTCCTTGAAAATGCCAAGCTTGTACCAGTCCCAGGACCCTGGCCCTAGTCATTCTCTCCACTTCAGATGCTCTTCCTTCTGATTGTCAGTTTTACAGCGAGGCTTTCTGACCATGCAACATAAAGTAATTCCTCAGACTCTACTGCTTACATCACTTCTGCATCTGTTCACATTTGTATATTTGTTTGTTTGTGTTCTGTCTTTCCCACCCTGACCTGTGAGCTCTGTGTTGGCAAGGACCTTGTCTGTCTTAGCTAATCTGTATCCTCAGCCTGTAGGATGGTGCCTGGCACATAGGAAATAGCCAATTTGTTGGAAGAATGAATGAAGGGACAGACATGGGAGAAAAAGTATTGGGGTCTGTTTTCAATGTGTGGGGTTTGAAGTACCTATGAGATATCTAGGTGGAACTGTCCAGGAGGAGGTGTCTATACAGACGTCCAGTTGGGTAGCAGTAGCTGGCCTATAGAGATAGATTTGATAGACATCAACATGTATGTGAGTGGCATGATCACTCAGGAGAATGTGTAGGATGAGAAGAGGATGAAGGTTGTAATGCTAGGTGGTACAGTACACCAATATTTAAGGGATAGCAGTAGAAGAAAAGACCTCAAAAGAGACTGTACAAGGAGCAGCCAGAGAAGGGAAGAAGAAAACTCAGAGTGTATGGTGTCACCAAAGCCGAGAGAAAAGCACTTCAAGATTGGGCAGGGTGCCGCCAGTGCTGCAGAGGTAAAATGAGGAAATTCTTATTGGATTCGGCAGCAGGCAGGTTTTCTAGGTGGCCTTGGTGAGCACTGTTCCTTTGATGGTGAGAGTAGAAACTGGATTCCAGTAAGATGAAGGGACATTTGTGAAGGAAAAATGAGAGAGGGTTGAATATATTTAATACTGGTAGGAAAAGCCAGTGGAGACAGTTGGAAGGATAGATTGGTTATGGTGGGCTATGTATGTAATAGACATTTTTGGTCACAGATTTTGCTGTAATTTTCACCTTTTTCTTCCCATTCCAGAAGCCACATCTGTTTTGGAATGAAGTCACCTGAGGAGATGCGCCAGCAGGCGCACATCCAAGTTGTGAGTAAGAACCTGTACAGCCAGGACAACCAACATGCCCCCTTGCTATATGGGGTGCTCGACCATAGGATGGTAAGGCCCACTGACCCCTCCTGGTACCTGTGTCTTGCCCTGCTGATAAAACTGGTGACTTACCAGATTGAAAGGAGCAGGGGCTTCCTTCCATCTCCTCAACTGCCCCTGCACATACCAGAGTAGGTCAAGAACTCCTTCTGAGTCATGAAAATTAGAAAAGAAAGAAAAACAGTGGGAAGTGATCTCAGAAAGGAAATTTAAAAAGCAAAAGAAATGATTCTGGGTCACCTGGCCAGGCATGATGGCTGGGCACTCTTTCCTGTCCAGCAGTCTGTGTTGATCATTGGGTGTGCTTTTTTTCAAAGGGTACGAGTGAGAAGGATCGTCCATGTGAAACCTGTGGGAAAAACTTGGCTGACTGTCTAGGCCACTATGGGTATATCGACCTGGAGTTGCCGTGTTTTCATGTAGGGTACTTCAGAGCAGTCATAGGCATCTTACAGGTAAGCACACAGGTGCTGATTTCCAAGACATAAATTCTGGAGTGATTGGTCAGGGACACTGGAATGAACTTAGGAACTGTGAGTGGTGGGGGATACATCTAGGGGACTCTTTTATACTAAATACATAATATTTTCATCTCACACTACATTAAATCACTCAAGAATTATTTATTTTGTTTATTTACCTTGAGAAGATGGTAGATAACGTGTTGTTAAAAAAATAATAGTAGTAATTCAAACAATACAGAATAGCACAAAGAAAAAAATAAAGTTAACAAAGTCTGGCTACTGGCCATGAGTACTGCTAATCTAGTGAACACAGGCTTCCTCTCTGCATATCCATAGTATAGAGCCATTTGCAGATCTGTGTATATGGTCACTTGGTTAAGGGTACAAGACAGGGCGATGGCATTTTTAAAAGAAAATAATTTTTCATTCTCCCTTATGCTTTTATCTGTCTTGCTTAATTTGAAAAAGATGATCTGCAAAACCTGCTGCCACATCATGCTGTCCCAAGAGGAGAAGAAGCAGTTTCTGGACTATCTAAAGAGGCCCGGCTTGACCTACCTTCAGAAACGAGGACTGAAGAAGAAAATCTCTGACAAGTGCCGAAAGAAAAACATCTGCCATCACTGTGGCGCTTTTAATGGTGAGTGAAATGCACAGAAGGCTAAGCAATATCCCTTTTCACTCACTGTCTTCTGTTTAGTTTATTAGGTTTACATAATGTTCAGGAGTCAGCTTTTCTCCTTATAAGGCTTAAGAGCCCAACAACTGATGTCCTATTGGGAAATGGACCTCTCATCTTTCATTGCTATAGTAGTTTCAGTAATTTCATTAACCAAACTACAACCTCTGGCCAATCTGAGAACCTAATTTTTTATTTATTGGTAAATAAACTAACCCTTATAGGTACTGTAAAGAAGTGTGGATTGCTGAAGATAATTCATGAGAAATACAAGACCAACAAAAAAGTGGTGGATCCCATTGTATCAAATTTTCTTCAGTCTTTTGAAACAGCCATTGAACATAATAAAGAAGTGGAGCCTCTCCTGGGAAGGGCACAGGTGAGCCTGAGAATGCACGCCTGCCTTCTGCCTGCGTCTTCCGCACGTCACACGCACACTCCCACCCCCACCTCCGCCCCACCCCTAGACACCCACTTTCTTCCAAAATGAGAGGTCCAGTTAGGTTTGACAGCTCTTCGGTAATTCCTTTTTTTTTTTTCTTTTTTTTTTTTTGAGACGGAAGACAGAGTCTCGCTCTTTCACCCAGGCTGGAGTGAGTGGTGCAAATCTTGGTTCACTGCAACCTGTGCACCCCAGTTTCAAACGATTCTTCTGCTTCAGCCTCCCAAGTAGCTGGGATTACAGGCATGTGCCACCATGCCCACCTAATTTTTATATTTTTAGTAGAGACAGAGTTTCCCCATATTGGCCAGGCCGGTCTCGAACTCCTGACCACAGGTGATCCAGTCGCCGCAGCCTCCCAAAGTGCTAAGATTACAGGCGTGAGCCACCACGCCCGGCCAGCTCTCCAGTAATTCTTATTTGACCATAACAGTGTTTATCTGGCACTAAGGCTAATGTGGACTGGCCTTGTAACACTAATTGTTTTTGTTTTTGCTTTTGTTTTTAATTGAGATGGGGTGTTGCTATGTTGCCCAGTCTGGTCTCAAACTCCTGAGCCCAAGAGATCCTCTCACCTCAGCCTTCCAAAGTGCTGGGATTACAGGCACAAGTCACCATTCCTGGCCCCTTGTTTGTGTTTTTACCTCAGTTCTCTCTTTTTATTATTTTATATATTTGTTTATTTATTTATTTTAATTTTTGAGGCAGGGTCTCGCTCTGTCTCCCAGGCTGGAGTGCAGTGGTGTGATCAAGGCTCATTGCATCCCCGACCTCCCAGGCTCAAGTGATCCTCGCACGTCAGCCTCCCAAGTAGCTGGGACTACAGGCACACACCACCACGCCCAGCTAATTTTTTAATTTGTTGTAGAGACAAGGTCTTGCTATGTTGCCCAGGCTTTGAACTCCTGGGTTCAAGCAATCCTCCTGCGTCACCCTCCAAAGTACTGGGATTACAGGTGTCAGCCACTGCACCCTGGCTTACCTTAGTTCTTTTTTAACAGTAACACTTTTTTTTTTTTAGAGACAGAGTTGCTCTGTCGCCCAGGCTGGAGTGCGGTTGCACGATCTAGGCTCACTGCAACCTCCGCCTCCGAGGTTCAAGAGATTCTCTTGCCTCAGCCTCCCGAGTTGCTGGGACTACAGGTGCCCACCACCATGCCCGGCTAATTTTTGTATTTTTGTAGAGACAGGGTTTTACTATGTTGGCCAGGCTGGTCTGGAACTCCTGACCTCAGGTGACCCACCCACCTCAGCCTCCCTAAGTGCTGGGATTATAGACATGAGCCACCACGCCCAGCCAGTAACACTTTTTTTTTTTTAGATGGAATTTCGCTCTTACTGCTTAGGCTGGAGTGCAATGGCGTGATATCGGCTCATGGCAACCTCCGCCTCCCAGGTTCAAGTGATTCTCCTGCCTCAGCCTCCCAAGTATCTGGGATTACAGGCGTGTGCCACCATGCCCAGCTAATTTTTGTATTTTTAGTAGGGACGAGGTTTCGCCATGTTTGTCAGGCTGGTCTCAAACTCCTGACCTCAGGTAATCCAACTGCCTCGGCCTTCCAAATTGCTGGGATTACAGGCATGAGCCACTACGCCCAGCCTCCAGCTACCAATATTTTACGGACATTTTTTATGTCAATTGCTGTGTTTGTCTAGTATCTTTTTTCCCCCCAATGGCTTGCTGCTTTTCCACATAGGGATATACCATGATTTTATTTAGCCAATAAACTGTCAGGCTATTTCCAACTTTTCACTATTAAGAACAGCTTTTATTACTTTCCTATTCTGTCACATGGATAAAAAATAACAACAACAACAAAAAACAGCTTTTGTGAACATTCTTGTAGCTAAATCTTTGTGTTCCTTTCTGAAGTTACACCCCTTGGAATAATTATGAGAAGTGGAATTTTTGGCTTGAAAAATTGGAATAAAAGACATACACAATTTTAAGGCTCTTGAAGCATAGCGTGTCATCCATAGAAATCTCTGTTGTCACTTATCCTTAGTGACAGATAGGTTAGAAAACATAGTGAAGGAAAACCTTGCCCAAGCTATGGAAAACTAACATAGTATCTCCATTTCTGCCTTTCTTCCTTTCCATAGGAAAACTTGAATCCCTTAGTAGTTCTGAATTTATTTAAACGAATCCCAGCTGAAGATGTTCCTCTACTTCTGATGAACCCAGAAGCCGGAAAGCCGTCTGATTTGATTCTCACACGACTTTTGGTGCCTCCTTTGTGTATCAGACCCTCCGTTGTGAGTGATTTGAAGTCTGGCACCAATGAAGATGATCTGACAATGAAACTGACAGAAATCATTTTCCTAAACGATGTTATTAAAAAGGTCAGTGCCTCCCATTTACTTGTAAGCTTCGTAGTATATCTATCCAAAAACTTCTGGTCAAGAAAATGTGAGAAAAATCAAACTGACCAGGTTTGTTTCTGTTTGGGCTGTGCTGGTTTTAGCATCGGATCTCAGGAGCCAAGACCCAGATGATCATGGAGGACTGGGATTTCCTGCAGCTGCAGTGTGCCCTCTACATTAACAGTGAGCTCTCGGGCATTCCCCTCAACATGGCACCCAAGAAGTGGACCAGAGGCTTCGTCCAACGCCTGAAGGGAAAACAGGGTAGGTTTCCCACAAGATGTGCAGAAGCCGGCCCACTCTCTTTGGTTCCTTTTTGTGGAGTGTCTGTCCAGCTTCTCTGATTGGAGGTCACAGGCTTTCCTCAATCTCTCTGTTCTTATTGTTCCCATCAGCACATGGTATGCCATGGAGACCTATGACATGTTTTTTGGCTATTTAGGTCGATTTAGAGGAAATCTCTCAGGAAAGAGAGTGGATTTTTCTGGCAGAACAGTCATCTCGCCTGACCCGAACCTCCGGATTGATGAGGTAGCTGTGCCAGTTCATGTGGCCAAAATTCTAACTTTTCCTGAGAAGGTAAGTGACCACTCAGCTGCTCAATTCTTTGTTTTAAATTCAGTCTTTTACATTATATTTTGGTATTGCAAACAACAGGCAGTAGAAAGTCCCCAGTAACCCACTCAACCCACAGTTTGGTTTATATGAGTGTATGTGTCTTCCCAGTTTGTTTTATACATATATGGTGGTGTATATTCTCTAAACCATCTGCAGCCACAGTTGTTTCTAGCTTCATGTGTATATACTCATATATATGCTATACTTTTTTGCAACTTTTTTTCCAATTAATAACATCTTGACCAAGCATGGTGGCTAATGCCTGTAATCCCAACACTTAGGGAGGCCAAGGCAGGTGGATCATCCGAGCCCAGGAGTTCAAGACCAACCTGGGCAACACAGTGAAAACCTTGTCTCTACCAAAAATACAAAAAATTAGCCAGGAGTGGTGGCAGGCACCTGTGGTCCCAGCTACTGGGGAGACTGAGGTGGAAGGATTGCTTGAGCATGGGAGGTGGAGGTTGTGAGCCAAGATCACGCCAATCCACTTTAGCCTGGGTGAGAGTGAGACCATCTTTAAAAAAAAAAATAAGTAGACACTTTTCTATGTTGGTTCATACCTCATATTTTAAACTAACTAAATGGTAAACATTATCCGTAGTTAATTTTCTTGGGATAGATTTTTTATTTTTAAAACTTTACATTCACTGAGTCAAAGCATTTGAACATTTTAAGGCTATTGCTACATACCCAGAAACGCTTTTATTTTATTTTTTGTTTTTGTTTTTTGTTTTTGTTTTTGAGATGGAGTCTCGCTCTGTCGCCCAGGCTGGAGTGCAGTGGCGTGATCTCTGCTCACTGCAAGCTCCGCCTCCCAGGTTCACACCACTCTCCTGCCTCAGCCTCCCGCGTAGCTGGGACTACAGGCGCCCGCCACCACGCCCAGCTAATTTTTTGTATTTTTGGTAGAGACGGAGTTTCACCATGTTGGCCAGGATCGTCTCGATCTCCTGACCTCATGATCCGCCCACCTCCGCCTCCCAAAGTGCTGGGATTACAGGCATGAGTCACCGCATCTGGCCTGGCTTTTTTTTTTAAGAGACAGACTCTCGCCCTGTCACCCAGGCCGAAGTGCAGTAGTGTGCTCATGGCTCACTGTAACCTCAAACTCCTGGGCTCAAGCCATTCTTATGCCTCAGCCTCCCGAGTAGCTAGGACTACAGGTGCACAGCACTATGCCTAACTAATTTTTAAAAAACATTTTTTAGAGATGGGATTCTCAGTATGTTGCCCAGGCTGGTCTTGAACTCCCAGCCTCAAGTGATCATCCTACCTTAGCCTCCCAAGTCACAGAGATTACAGGGCCCTGTGCCCAGCTAGTACTTTTTTTTTTTTTTTTTTTTTTTTGAGACTGAGTCTCACTCTATTGCCCAGGCTGGAGTGCAGTGGCACAATCTCAGCTCACTGCAACCTCCACCTCCTGGGTTCAAGTGATTGTCCTGCCTCAGCCTCCTGAGTAGCTAGGATTACAGGCACCCGCCACCACACCCAGTTAATTTTTATATTCTTAGTAGGGACGGGGTTTCACCACGTTAGCCAGGCTGGTCTTGAATTCCTGACCTCAAGTGATCCACCCACCTCGGCCTCCCAAAGTGCTGGGATTACAGGCGTGAGCCACCATGCCCAGCCCATACTTTTTTTTTTTTTTTTTTAAATTGAGGTCTAGATAACTGCAGGGCCTGCTAACGAGAATATAGCTTTACCCGTGAGACTCACAGTTAGCCCAGATCGTAGATGTTCCTGGTCAGCTTGTGTTGTGTGTCCTCAGTTGAGTTACTAATGATCCAAGAGTTAATTTCTCCAAAATGGTGTTCCACAAGACAATTGTTTAAGAGGTTCCAGAACACATTCAATGCAGACCAGGGCTTGTGGTGCTGGTGTCACAACTTTTAAACCTTATAAGCCCCCGGTAAGTTATTGCAGATCAAGTCGCCACCTGTTTCTAGGATCACAGAAGGTGCCTGTAGATCAGTCTAGCCTACCCGTTTTACCAGTGAGGAAACCAAACACCAGGAAAGGAATTGGCCATGTCACTCAGTGAGCAAACAGCTGAGTTGACACTGGAAGCTGGATGCTTGTTTGCCAGTCTGTTGTTCACATTATACTCAAGACCATAGGCAGCAGGCTGCCCAGGATGCCTCTCTTTCTCCTAGAATCTGAACAAGGAAAGTAAAGATTAAGATGCATTTCAGTATCATTTGTTAGTTTCTGGATACCTGGGAGTAACTTATTGTGTATTTTTTGTACTGAAGGTAAACAAAGCAAACATCAATTTCTTGAGGAAACTGGTTCAAAACGGCCCTGAGGTTCACCCAGGAGCAAACTTCATTCAGCAGAGACATACGCAGATGAAAAGGTAATTTTTTCCCAATCTAGTTGGATTTAACTACTTTCTCATGGCAAAGCTCACTGTGGTCATACTCAGCCACAGAATGCGATCCAGAATACAGTTTGCATGACATTTTGGCATGTGGAAAATATCTGTTTAAGTTTCCGTGAGCCGAGGTATGTCATTTGCTCTGTTCAGTCATTGAATATACATGAAGTGCTCCTTTGTTCTCAGGCTTGTAATGTTATTGGATCCAGGAGGACAAAATACCATGGATACTAAAGTCTAAAGAGGATCATTATTGCTGGGCTTGGTGGCTCACACCTGTAATCACAGCACTTTGTGAGGGCAAGGTGGGCAAATCACTTGAGGCCAGGAGTTTAAGACCAGCCTGGCCAACATAGCAAAGAAACCCCTTTTCTACTAAAAATACAAAAATTAGCCGGGCATGGTAGCGCACGTATGTAGTCCCAGCTACTCAGAAGTCTGAGACACAAGAATCACTTGAACCCAGGAGGCAGAGGTTGCAATAAGCTGAGATCACACCACTGCACTCCAGCCTGGGCGACAGAGCAAGACTGTCTCAAATACAATCAATATATAAAGTGGATCATTGCCTGTGTCACCTGAGCTCTCAGGGCTTTTAGCATTTCTAAAATTAGGATATGTCTTTTTTTTTTTTTTTTTCAAGATGGAGTCTTGCTCTGTTAACCCAGGCTGGAGAGCAGTGGCACGATCTTGACTCACTGCAACCTCCGCCTCCCAGGTTCAAGCAAGTCTCCTGCCTCAGTCACCCAAATAGCTGGGATTACAGGCACCCACCACCACACCTGGCTAATTTTTGTATTTTTAGTAGCAACGGGTTTTCACCATGTTGACCAGGCTGGTCTCGAACTCCTGACCTGGTGATCCACCTGCCTCGGCCTCCCAAAGTGCTAGGATTATAGGTGTGAGCCACCACATCTGACCAGATATATCTTAAGATCAATTTATCATAGTTTTTTTTTTTTTTTTTTGATGTCTCACTCTGTCACTCAGGCTGGAGTGCGATGGCACAATTATGGCTCACTGCAGTCTCCACCTCCTGTGCTCAGGTGATCCTCCCACCTTAGCCTCCAAAGTAGATGGGATTAAAGGCACACACCCCACCACGTTTGGCTAATTTTTGTATTTTTTATAGAGATGAGGTCTCACCATGTTGCCCAGTCTGGTCTCAATCTCCCGGGCTCAAGCAATCTGCCCATCTCGGCCTCCCAAAGTGCTGAGATGACAGGAGTGAGTCACCTCGCCCACCCTGTCATAGTTTAATAGAGAGCTTTTTTCTTGGCACATAAAACTATATGACATTAAAATGGAGGCATCTTAGATTTGATGAAATAACATATTAAAGATTGAATCCTGATCTGAAGAGGGAGAAACTTGGTAAGAGAACTTTGTTTTCACAGATCATGTTTATTGTTGCACATTCAGGTTTTTGAAATATGGAAATCGAGAAAAGATGGCTCAAGAGCTCAAGTATGGTGACATCGTAGAGAGACACCTCATCGATGGAGATGTGGTGCTGTTCAATAGGCAGCCCTCACTGCACAAATTGAGTATTATGGCTCATCTGGTGAGTAGCACTGCTTTTTTGATTTTCCATCATGTAGAAATTTGCCATGACTGTTCAGTGCTAAACAGTGGACTTCTAAAATTAAAATTGCTTGTTATCTCAAGTTTTCATAACTTTTTTTTTTTTGAGACAGGGTCTTGCTCTGTCACCCAGGCTGGAGTGCAGTGACACAATCACAGCTCACTGCAACCTTGATCTCCCAGGCCCAAGCAAGCCTCCCACCTCAGCCTCCAAAGTAGCTGGGACCACGGACATATGCCACCAAATCTGGCTAATTTGTTTTTTTTTTTTTGGTTGAGACGGGGGTCTCACTATATTGCCCAAGCTAGTCTGGAACCCCTGGGCTCAAGCGATCCTCCTTCAGCCTCCCAAAGTTCTGGGATTATAGGCGTGAGTAGCCTCTGCAGCTGGCCCAAGCTTTCATGACTATTGGTCTCCCTCTTCTCTCACATATTAGTTTGAGTGAAACTTTGTAATTTCAAGCTTCCTTTTAGGAAGCTTTAATATTTTTTAATATTAAATTTTTAATATTTGCAACGTAATATTCATACAAAACACTAAGAGAGGATTTATTTGAAAGTGACTAGCATGGTTTCACAAAAACATATACATGTATATGTGTTATGTGCACCAACTTACGTAAAATAGGTGTGGCAGAAGATTGACTTTTTTTTTTTTTGGAGACAGTCTCACTCTGTTACCCAGGCTAGAGTGCAGTGGCACAATCTGGCTCATTGCAGCTTTGACCGCCTCGGCTCAAGTGATCCTCCCACCTCAGCCTGCCATAGCTGGGACTACAGGTGTGTGCCATGATGGCCAGCTTTTTTTTTTTTTTTTTGAGACAGAGTCTCACTCTATTGCCCAGGCTGGTGTGCAGTGTCGCAGTCTTGGCTCACAGCAGCCTCTGCCTCCCAGGTTCAAGTGAGTCTCCTGCCTTAGCCTCTCAAGTAGCTGGAGTTACAGGTGCATGCTGCCACGCCCAGCTAATTTTTGTATTTTTAGTAGACCCATGTTGGCCTGGCTGGTCTCAAACTCCTGACCTCAGGTGATTCACCCACCTTGGCCTCCCAAAGTGCTGGGATTACAGACATGAGCCACTGTGCCCAGCCTTTTTTTTTTCTTTTTTTTTTTTAAAAGTGGAGCTGAGGTCTTGTATTGCCCAGACAGGTCGCAATCTCCTGTGCTCAATGGATCCTCCCACCTTAGCCTCCCAGAGTGCTGGGATTATAGGTATGACTCACAGTGCCCAGCCAGAAAAATTGACTTTTGATTTAACTTTGCATATTAACTAAGCAACTAAAATGCTTAAAAGATTTTTTCTTTGCAGTAGTCTTCAAACTAAGACCTTAAATCATATTTTTTGGTGATTTAGTTTTACAACAGGAGCAGTTCCTTTTTCTGGAGATTTAAAATGGAAATGAGGTACAGCTTTAATTTGTTCAATATTCATAGATTCTCATATCTGTAAAGCTGTTAATGCATAAGCCTTTGCAAACAGTGTTTAAGCAGCCTCTTATGGTAATATTTTTTCCTAGATTCATTTTGGGGCAGTCTGAACACATTATATCAGTCTGTTTACGTAACAGTAGAAATAACTAAGAAGTAGTTTGTGATTATGGGATTATGATTGTGAGAATGTAGAGGGTTAACTAAAGCCTTCTCTTTCTGGAATGTTTTGCTTGGCTTTGGAACATTACAAAATATAATTATTAGTTTTTTTTGACTGGCAATGGCACACACCTGTAGCCCCAGCTACTCAGGAGGCCGAGGCAGGAGGATCACATGAGTCCAGGAGTTCAAGGCTACAGTGTGCTATATCACGCCTATATATAGCCACTGCACTCCAGCCTGGACAATATATGAGACCCTGTCTCTAAAAAAAAAAGTAGAAATTTTTTTTGTTTGAAAATTTTGAGGCCAGGTGCGTTGGCTCATGCCTGTAATCCCAGCACTCTGGGAGGCCAAGGCAGGTGGATCACTTGAGGTCAGGAGTTCGAGACCAGCCTGGACAACATGATGAAACCCCATCTTTACTAAAATACAAAAAATTAGCTGGGTGTGGTGGCACGTGCCTGTAATCCCAGCTACTTGGGAGGCTGAGGCAGGAGAATCACTTGAACCCAGGAGGCAGAGGTTGCAGTGAGCCAAGATTGCGCCACTGCACTCCAGCCTAGGCGACAGAATGAAGCTCCGTCTCAAAAAAAGAAAAAGAAAATTTTCAAATGTACACTAAAGTAGAAAGAATGGTCTAATGAACTTACATATTCCCATCCTCTATATGCAATAATTTTCAAGGTTTAGCCACACTTGTTTTATCTTTCCCATTTTTCTTCAATGAACCCACATCTGTGTCATTTTTCAATATGTATCCAGTTTACATTTGTAAGAAAAACTTACATAACCACAGTGCTATAATCATACCTAACAAAATTAACAGTCATCTCTTGGCATTCCCAGGTCCATACCTAGTTCATATTCATATTTCCCCATTTGTCTCAAAAATGTCTTTTTGTGGTTTGTTTAAGTCAAGATGCAAGCAATGAATTCATTCTAATTAATTCATTTATCATCATTGCCTGTGTTATTTTATTGGGCTACAAAATGGAACCCCACTTTTTGAATGTATCATTCCTTTCACATTTATTACCTAGAATTCTTACAATGGAAAATACCCGCTTGTTAATTAGGTCTGTTTGCTTGCCCAGAGGTGCAGCTCATAAAGCAAAGGCTGTGTAAATGGTTAAGTCTTTGTCCTTTATTGTCATTTTGGGAAGTAAGAACTTAGTGCTCTCCTGTGTTCGTGTGCTTAGGAAAAAAAAATTTTTTTTTAAAAGAAAGGGCCAGGTGCGGTGGCTCATGCCTGTAATCCCAGCACTTTGGGATGCCAAGGTGGGCGGATCGTGAGGTCAGGAGTTCTAGACCAATGGTGAAACCTCATCTCTACTAAAATATAAAAATTAGCCTGGCATGGTAGTAAACGCCGTAATCCCAGCTACTCAGGAGTCTGAGGCAGGAGAATTGCTTGAACCCAGGAGACAGAGGTTGCAGTGAGCCGAGATCGCGCCATTACACTCCAGCCAGGGCAATAGAGTGAGACTCCGTCTCAAAAAAAAGGGGGTTAGTGCTCAGTAACTTCCAACTAGATTGGTTGGGGTTATTTGTTTGTTTTGACTTTCTCTTTTTTCAGTGTCATTATAAACACATGGGTTTTTATTTAGTTGGTTTATTTTAATCAACTTCTGCTGTTAATCTTTTTGATACTTGAAATCATGACATCCTTGGCCAGTGGGAGCCTTCACATTGGCACCTTGGTTGAAATTCACTGCTTTGGTTCAATCTAATAAAGCTTCTCGAATGAGTCTTTTTTTTTTTCTTTTTTTGAGATGGAGTCTCCCTCTATCACCCAGGCTGGGGTGCAATGGTACGATCTTGGCTCACTGCAACCTCCGCCTCCTGGGTTCAAGTGATACTCCTGTCTCAGCCTCCCAAGTAACTGGGATTACAGGCATTTGCTACCACACCTGGCTAATTTTTGTATTTGTAGTAGAGATGGGGTTTCACCATGTTGGCCAGGCTGGGAATGAGTCCTAAATGATATCACTTGACAGAACATACTGGAAATCTTCTTTCTTAACAGTGCCCAGTTTTCCAGGAAGCCATTTTTAATGTTTCAAAACAGAGAAGCTTTTAGATAAATGCCTAAGTCCTCTTCCTGTTTTGTTTTGTTTTGTGTTCCACAGGCCAGGGTCAAGCCCCACCGGACCTTCAGATTTAATGAGTGTGTCTGTACACCCTATAATGCTGACTTTGATGGTGATGAAATGAACCTTCATCTTCCTCAAACAGAAGAAGCTAAAGCAGAGGCCCTTGTTCTGATGGGGGTATGTAGGGTGGCACAGCCCAGCTTTTGCATAACAGCTCCTTGAAAGGAGGCAAAGGGAAACTTACATGAAAACACCACCACAACTAACAATGCCAAAGAAGCCAGGCCGTTTCTGTTCTTAAACCGACCACTAACTGCCTATATATCTCTCTTTTTATTGGTTTCTTTTGAGCCTTTGAAGAATCTCTCTTGGAAATTAGTGTATACATGAGTTAGGGTCTGTAACAGATGCGTTGAGGGGATTTTCTGGCCTATAAATGTGGGTTCTGGGAGAAAATGTATACATGAGGGCCAGTTATGACAAGGTAAGAAAAGAATATAGCAGTATCAATGTTGGATGTTACAGGGGAAGAAGATGTCCTACCTAAGTAAATTTTCCAGTAGCTGAAGATTCTTTAAGCACCAGCACATTTTATTGAACATTCTGAATGGAAACCTTCCTAAACTATATTATATACTTCGTCTTCTTAAAGGATGCAGTGTTATACATAATGATAATAACTCTTACCACCACTTTATTTGACAAATACATAAGGAGTGCCCAGTAGATGCTGCAGGAGATCGGTGATAGTGAGGCACATGCCTGCTCTTAGGGAGCTTACAGTTGGGCTTTAACTGTTGGCACAGGCTGGCGCGGTGGCTCAGGCCTGTAATCCCAGCACCATGGGAAGCCTAGGCAGGTGGTTCACTTGAGCTCAGGAGTTCAAGACCAGCCCGGACAACATGGCGAAACTCCATCTCTACAAAAACTACAAAAATTAGCCAGGTGTGGTGGCGCACGCCTGTAGTCCCAGCTACTCAGGAAGCTGAAGTGGGAGGATTGCTTGGTCCCAGGAGGTTGAGGCTGCAGTGAGCTGTGATTGCACCACTGCAGTTCAGCCTGGGCAACAGAGCAAGACCCTGTCTCAAAAGAAAAAAAAAAAACCTGTTGGCACTACATGTACTATTCGCTCCTGACCCAGCAATAGCACAGTGGGACATGGCACCTGCTGTGTAGGATTCTCCCCTCCTGAACTTCATGATCCCCAACTATTGAGTATTTTAGAGCTTCAGGCTTGCTTTTTTCAGTATTCCAGCTTCCTATATTAGGAACTGGTAAGTCTTATAGTTGTAAGTGTCCCTACCTCCAAAAGCACTTATTACCATTTCTGATGTGATGCTTTTAACCTGTTTTGGTTTAGGCTTTTAGTATTGCATGCATCATTTTGGGGTTTTAAGTTGTCTATATGTTTAGATTTATTTTCTTTTCCTTTTTTTTTTTTTTTTTTTTTGTTTGTTTGAGACGGAGTTTCACTCTTGTTGCCCAGGCTGGAGTGCAATGATGTGATCTCGGCCCACTGCAACCTCTGCCTCCCAGGTTCAAGTGATTCTCCTGCCTCAGCCTCCTGAGTAGCTGGGACTACAGGCATCTGCCACCACGCCCAGCCAATTTTGTACTTTTAGTAGAGACAGGGTTTCACCATATTCATCAGGCTGGTCTTGAACTCCCTACCTCAGGTGATCCGCCCAACTTGGCCTCCCCAAATGCTGGGATTACAGGTGTGAGCCACTGCACCTGGCCTTAGATTTATTTTCTATAATGAGCGTATATTATTTTTGTAACAAAGAGTAATGTTTAGAATGCTGCTAGAAATAATAGCTATCAGCTTGCAACCAACCATTTAGACTTTGCTGCCTGAGGATCCATACTGTGGACATTGTGTTACAACTGCATATTTCATTGGTTACAAATGGCAATAATAAAACAAAGTCTCCAAGGATTTTGGGGTAGAAGAATCCTTAGTTACCATGTGGACAAGTTTCCTCAATTTCAAGTGAGAAAATACCTATCATTCTGATTTAGCAATGCTGTTCTCAGTGGAGTGCATAGGGCTCTAATTTGGATGTGGGCCCAAATTACCCACTAGACCTTTTCAAAATACACTAATCTCAGCCCCTTGCACTCTGCTTCTACCCCTAGACTACCTGTATCCCACCTCAGAGAGAGTCTCTAAACCAGGAGTAAGAGCAGTCAGGTGGTGTGCAATAAAGAGGCATATCTGGCTAAATAGCTGTCTCCCACTCTGGTTGAAGGGTCCCTGCTTTGGATAGTGGCTCAGAAGTAGGTGGTAATGGGCCTTTGTCTGAGAGGACCCTGCTTTCTGGGTGAAAAGGCCCAGAAAACCCACAAATACACATGTGCATTTTCATATCAAGATTAGAGCAAATGTACTCTCATACACACAGAGCCTTCTTTACATGAGTTAATTATGTTTTACTACCTAACACCCTTTTTTGCCCAACATAGGCCCTCATTAAATGTTTAATTAAATTCTGTTGTTGGATTGATTATTATTAGAACATAATGTCTTAACCAAGGGACATTTAACAGTTCTGTCGTCATTGTGGACAAGTGTGGAATTGGTTGACTTCAGAGGTCACAACGCTCCTCATCATTCACAGAAATGAATTTTCTTTGGAGAAGCACCTATAGTAATAACAATAGGGCTGGGTGCAGGAGCTCATCATGCCTGTAATACCAGCACTTTGGGAGGCCGAGGTGGGAGGATCGGTTGAGCCCAGGAGTTCGAGACCAGTCTGGGCAACAAAGTAAGACCCCGTCTCCACAAAAAAAAAATGCAAAAACTTAGCTGGGCATAATGATGTGGGCCTGTAGTCCCAGCTACTTGGGAGGCTGAGCTGGGAGGATCACTTGAGCCCCACGAGGTTGAGGCTGCAGTGAGCCATATTTGTACCACTGCACTCTAACCTGGGCTATAAGCAAGACTCTGTCTCAAAAACAAACAACAATAAAATCTTACATGAGTAGAGTTTTTCATAGAATTCTGAAACAACTTCACTTGGTATTTCATTTTGGTGTCAGTAGGACCCTCCTAGGTCAATCTTGCTGGTATTTTTTTCTCTCCCCTTGACAGATAAGGGAACTGGGAGTTAGTGACAAAGCTGAGATTCAGACCCCTGGCTTTCATTTCTCAGCCTCGTCCTTCTGCTACTCTATTATTATTAGAACGTAATGTCTTAACCAAGGGACATTTAACAGTTCTGTCGTCATTATGGACAAGTGTGGAATTGGTTGACTTCAGAGGTCACAACACTCCTCTTAAATAGTTATTTGTTCATAACTATTCAAAAACCTTGTGATTCAGGCTTTGGACCGCATCATGCATCCGAGAACAGCTAACTGACTGCGCTTACTTTTCCTGCAGACTAAAGCAAATCTTGTAACCCCGAGGAACGGGGAACCGCTGATTGCTGCTATTCAGGATTTTCTAACAGGTAGGTTGGTGAAGTTCACTTGAAAGGAGACTTCTGACTGGAACACAGTGTTCCTCGTTCATAGTGATTCATGTGATGACTTGAAAAGCTATTTAATAGCCTGTGTTTAATTTGGTTTTTTGTTTACTAAGTTTGATCATGAACCTCCCCATGGTTTTTTTTTTTTAATTGATTGGTTATTCATTAATTCAGCAAGTCTTTAGTGAGCTCCTCTCATGGACTGGGCATTTTCTAAACCTAGTGTCTGGCTTAGAATCTGTCCCTTTTGCCTGGGGATACAGCAGTGAACAAAACAAAGTCACGTTCCTGTGGAGGTAGATCCTAGTTGGAGGAGAAAGCCAGTAAGTGGCTGTTTGTTTCAATTCACGCTGTTGGTCATGGTTCAAATTTATTTTAAAATTGAAACCTTGCAGTATTCTCACAATTTCATTCCTTTTCTTTGTTTTGTGTTGGTTCCTAATGCTTAGGTGCGTATCTCCTCACTCTCAAGGACACTTTCTTTGATCGAGCCAAGGCTTGCCAAATCATTGCTTCAATACTGGTTGGCAAGGATGAGAAAATTAAAGTTCGCCTCCCACCGCCTACAATCCTAAAGGTGTGTGTGGGAGTTGTGTGTTGGTGCACAGGTGTGTGTATGTGTCTGTGGGGGTAGACTGGTGAAATGAGTGGAACCGTGTTGGTGCCAGGCTTGAGTGCAGTCCCTGGGCCGCCTGGCTTTGTCTACCGAAGGGGGATTGAGACCAGGCTCAGCCCACTGACTCTCAGGCCTCCTCCCCTCCCTCAGCCTGTCACCCTGTGGACCGGAAAGCAGATCTTCAGTGTCATCCTCAGGCCTAGCGATGACAATCCAGTGAGGGCCAACCTGCGAACCAAGGGCAAGCAGTACTGTGGCAAAGGGGAAGATCTCTGTGCCAATGATTCCTGTGAGTGGATGGAACTCAGGTGGGGAGAAGGAGGAACGTGACAGAAAAGCAAGTGGCTGGTCATCAGCTTTGCTGGTACCTTCGTGAAGCAAGCAAATTCATTGTTTCTCTAAGCCTTAGGTGGAAAGTTTTTTCTTCAGGAAAATGTAGCTGGTATTTCTTCTCTCAGATGTAATTCCCCATTTATCTTAAAAGTAGAGATCTTGTAGACACGTGATGCAGTGGTTAGAATGTTCTCTCCAAATGTGTTTTGTCTTAAGTGACTAGTTTTTCTCACTTAGTAGTTTGTCTTTATTTTGTCATCTTTTTCGGGGGGGGGGGTGGCAATAAACAAGGATTTTACTATTTAAGGCATTTAACTTTTTTTTTTTTTTTTTTTTTTTTTTTGAGACTGAGTCTTGCTCTATCACCCAGGCTGGAGTGCAGTGGCGCAGTCTCAGCTGACTGCAACTTCCGCCTACTGGGTTCAAGCGATTCTTCTGCCTCGGCCTCCCAAGTAGCTTGGATTACAGGCGCCCACCACCACGTCTGGCTTATTTTTGTATTTTTAGTAGAGACGGGGTTTCACCATGTTGGCCAGGCTGGTCTTGAACTCCTGACATCAAGTGATCTTCCTTGCCCTCCCAAAGTACTGGGATTATAGGCGTGAGCCACTGCACCCAGCCTGGATTGATTTTTTTTTTTTTTTTTTTTTTTTTTTAAAGACAAACAGGTTCTCCCTACATTGCCCAGGCTGGTCTCGAACTCCTAGGCTCAAGCAATCGTCCCACCTCAGCCTCCCAAAGTGCTGAGATTACAGGTGTGAGCCACCACACCCAGCCAGGGAAAAGATTTACATGCAAGTCATCTAAGTCTGTCTAAACCAGTTCAACCCAAAGTGCAGTCCACAGAGCCCTGCTGTTTAGCCAGCATCCATTGAGTTACTTTCTGATGTGAGCACGTGCGCTCACCCAGACCACTACCAAACAGTTCCCTAGCAGCCTAGTTTGAGTAGCACTGATTTAGAATGGGCTTTGCTAGCGAGACCTTGGGACTAGAAGTGGATCTCCAGGACTCTGTACTGAAGAACTGAATTGCAGAGTTCTTCTGAAGGTCAGGATTTCTGCTGTCTTCCAATGAAGAGCAAATGTTTTGAAGGGCACTGATACTCATCAGGTTTATTTCTTTGGAAATATGCTCTCTGATCTTTAAAATACTTCAGCTTCTTGTTTTAGACTGTTTTGTGTCTTTTTGGATATGAATTTCATTTGGTTGTTGTATAGGCTGTACATGATGGTACCTTTGTTAATATTTAATATCTTATATGAGTAACAAATTATTTATAGTTTATAGAGCACTTCACTGTATGTTATTTCATCTGATGCTCAAAATATCCCATAACATAAAGATGACAAGTGCTTGATACTGTTACCCACAGTTCACAGATGAGGAGAGTGAGGGTCAACTGGTATATTTCAGGGTTAGGACTACACACTAACTGGAGTTTTTATATTTTTCAAAAATTCCCAAGTTTTCCTTTAACCCCCCCCCCCCCACCAAAAAAAAAGCTTTGAGGAGAATTTCTGTTTGTTCTGCTTTAAGTGTCAGTATGGGAACATATTTTCTCAACTGTCTCAAATTCATTTTGGAATAAGGCAAAGTAATAAATAATTGTTGTCTAAATATATAATCATTCTTCCAGATGTTACAATCCAGAACAGTGAGTTGATGAGTGGCAGCATGGACAAAGGAACCCTAGGGTCAGGATCCAAGAACAATATTTTTTACATTTTACTGCGAGACTGGGGGCAGAATGAAGCTGCAGATGCCATGTCACGGCTCGCCAGGCTGGCTCCTGTCTACCTGTGTGAGTATCTCAGCATCCTTCTTTTAGTTAAAACTGCAACTGTTAGAGTCTTAAGGGTTTACGTTATTTTGTTCTTTTACTGCCATTTCATCCCCACCACACATATACATACAGAAAAAGATACTCGTTCCAGGCTAAATCATGTGTGCTGTTATTAATGAAATTAACTCAGTACTGAATAGTTTCACAACAGATTTGAATTTGCTTTTCAGTTCTCTTCTCAAAACCAGCAGTAGCTCCCTATGGTCTTCTAGACAGGGTTAGATTATAAAACATCCTTGATGGGCTGCTTCCAAGGTCCCTGTGGAAGCACTAGAACACTCGGGGCTGTCCATGTTTCAGTTCTGCAAGATTACTCAATATTTGCCTACTATGCTTTCACTGTTCTATTTTTTTTGTTTGTTTGTTTGCTTATGCTTTGAGTGGGCCATGAGTGGGCCGTGAGTCAAGTGATGTTTGCATGCCCCCAAAACTTTATTCCACTCTTATACTTGCCTGGATATACAATTTTAGACTGAAAATTATTTTCCCTCAGAATTTTGAAGGTACTGCTCTACTTCTTGCTTTCAGAGTTGTTGTTAACGGGTATTGTCATTCTTATTCCCCAGTTTTTGTATTTGATTTTTTTTTTTTTTGAAGATAGGGTCTTGCTCTGTCACCCAGGCTGTAGTGCAGTGGTGTGATCTTGGCTCACGCAGCGTCTCGAGCAGCTGGGACTACAGGCATGTGCCACCATGCCCAACTAAGTTTTGTAGAAATGAAGTCTCACCATATTGCCCAGGCTGGTCTTGAACTCCTGAGTTCAAGTGATCCACCTGCCTCCACCTCCCAAAGTGCTAGGATTACAGGCATTAGCTACTATGCCCAGCCCTTGAATTGTTTTTTTCATTTTAGAAACTTTCAGAATCCTCTCTGTTCTCACTCTGAAAGTTCACAACAATATACCTTTGGTGTGGGTCTTTTTTCATTCATTGTGCTAAGCACTCAGTAATTTCTTTTAATCTGCAGCTGTGTGTCCTTCCATTCTGGAAATTTTCTTATGTTATTTCTTTAATAATTTTCTCTTTTAGTTTATCTGTTTCTTTCTTTTTGGAACTTCAGTTAATTACATATTAGAACTCCTAGATTAATTATCTAATTATCTTCTTTTCCGTTTGTCATTTCTTTATTCTAGATTCGCTTTATCTTTTAATACTTCTGTTGATTTTTAAAATTTTATCACTATCATGTATTTAATTTCCAATAATATTTTTCAATATACTTATTCACAGGTAGTGTTTTTGTTTTTTTTTTTTTTGAGACGGAGTCTTGCTCAGTCGCCAGGCTGGAGTGCAGTGATGCAATCTCAGCTCGCTGCAACCTCCGCCTCCCAGGCTCAAGTGATTCTCCTGCCTCAGCCTCCCGAGTAGCTGGGACTACAGGTGCCTGCCACCACGCCCGGCTAATTTTTGTGTTTTTAGTAGAGACGGGGTTTCACCATGTTGGCCAGGGTGGTCTCAAACTCCTGACCTCAAGTGATCTGCCCACCTCGGCCTCCCAAAGTGCTGGGATTACAGGTGTGAGCCACTGTGCCCAGCCTGTTTTGTTTTTAAAGCTTTCTTGTTTTGATCCCTGAATGTATCTTCTCTGATCACTCTGAGAGAATATTATTTATAGTTTTATTATATTTGCTTCCTGAATTTTCTGTATCCTTTTAGTTTCTTTTTCCTGTGCATTTGTGTCTTTTGTCTTTCATGTTAAAATCTTTCCTCAAATATCTGGTGGTCCTTCAGGAGTAAGGACTGAAACACTGATTGGAAGTGGAGCTGACTGGTTGATGGACCTCTCAGTTTTTTTATTGAGGAAAAAAATCTTCTGTTGAGGGGCTAATGAGGGGCTACCCAACATCCTTATTAGTAACACTTTTCTCTAGGGAAGCTTGATTTCCCTAGAGATGTATTTTGCAGTCTCCATCTCCTAACTTAGGGTAGAGACCTGGCTACTGGGATTCCGGGAGCTGCACAGGGAATCAGGCTTAGGGTTCTCAAGCATGGAATATACAGACTTTCCCTCAGTGCTCTTGTTTACAGTTATTTCATCTGCTTGGTATTCCCAGACCCAGAGCCTCTCTGATTCCATTTCGCTGGGAGTGAACTCCCATCTCCTACAGGAATAAGGGCCTGGAGCCTTCCTTATACAGACTTTCCACTAGGTTTCCTTGTTTCCAGCACATTCATCATCTCCAGCATTTGCAGAACCTAATGATCTCATTTCTGAGCCTTTCCAGGCCCATTAGTCCTCTCATCTACAGATACTTGTAGGTCATACCTTCCTATCCTGCTAAACCAGAAGCCACTCATTCACTCTCTTTATTTCTACATACAGTATATTGTGGCTAGGATCAGTGGTGGCAACCTAGTTCCATCAAAGGTGGAGAATACTTTTTTGTGTGTGTAACACAGGGTCTTGCTCTGTTGCCCAGGCTGGAGCGCAGTGATGTGATTATGGCTCATTGCAACCTCCATCTCCCGAGTAGCTGGGACTACTGGCATGTGCCACCATGCCCAGCTAATTTTTTAAGGTTTTTGTAGAGACGAGGCTGATCACAAACATCTGGGATCAAGCGAGCCTCCTGCCTCAGCCTTCCAAAGTGCTGGGATTACAGGCCTGAGCCACTGTACCCAGCCCTCAGGCCACCCTTTAGTGTTTAATGTCACTCTGCTTTAGATAATAGTTGGAAATGATATTGTGTTTCCCCACCAGCTTGTAAGGTCTCTGAGAGAAGTCAGTTGAGTCTTAGTCATTTTGTGTAACTCCCTAATGACTGAGAAAGAAAGCCATTATTTAATTGAATTGTGGTGAATTCTGTGAAGATATACACTTTTTTATACTTTAAACTATACATACATAGTTTCTATATAGTACAAACTGTATCTAGCAGGCATAAACTATATTTAGTAGGTTTGCTGAGTCTCATTTATGGCCCTTTCTTCCTGCTCTACCAACTCTACAGCTAACCGTGGTTTCTCAATTGGGATCGGTGATGTCACACCTGGCCAAGGACTGCTAAAGGCCAAGTATGAGTTGCTGAATGCCGGCTACAAGAAGTGTGATGAGTACATCGAAGCCCTGAACACGGGCAAGCTGCAGCAGCAGCCTGGCTGTACTGCTGAGGAGACCCTGGAGGTGAGCCCGGCCCTTTGGTTCAGGGTCACCACTTTCCGTGCACAGTGGCTAAGGTGGTGCCCTCTGGGGTTGTGCTGAGCCACGAAGAGAGGTAGCAAAGGAGTGGGCAAGTCAAGGCATTGGCATCTGTCCTGTTGGGGCCCTGGGCTCACAGTGTGCATCCTCGTTTGTTTCCTGAGGGTAGGGCCTTTCATCAGATCCCTCATGTCCCTCCTAGCTTTCACATCCAGGTGGTGAAAACATAGCCATCTGTTCATTCGGCCACACGGGGCTGCTCTTGTTCTGGTGGCACACTCAGGTCCCTTCTGTAACTGGTACTCGAGTGCTCCTGCCTTTTCTATTTTCAGCATCCTTCAAGTAGGAACTGACACCACAGCTCTTTGGTTTTTGGGGGTTTGGTTTTTTTTGTTTTCGTTTTTGTTTGAGACGCAGTCTCGCTTTTCATAGTTTTATGAAGCACTCCAGCCAGGCTGGAGTGCAGTGGTACGATCTTCGCTCACTGCAACGTATGACTCCCTGGTTCAAGCAATTCTCCTGTCTCACCCTCCCAAGTAGCTGGGATTACAGGCACATGCCACCATGACCACCTAATTTTTGTATTTTTAGTAGAGACAGGGTTTCACCATGTTGGCCAGCATGGTCTCGATCTCCTGACCTCGTGATCCGCCCGCCTCGGCCTCCCAAAGTACTGGGATTACAGGTGTGAGCCACTATGCCCAGCCAGTTTTTTTGTTGTTGTTGTTTTAAGATGGAGTCTCACTTTGTCACCCAGGCTGGAGTGCAGTGGTGCAATCTCATCTCACTGCAACCTCTACCTCCTGGGTGCAAGCAATTATCCCTGCCTCGACATCCTGGGTAGCTGGGATTACAGGCTCCCACCACCATGCCCAGCTAATTTTTTTTTTTTGTATTTTTAGTAGAGGCGGCGTTTTGCCATGTTGGCCAGCCTGGTCTCAAACTCCTGACCTCAGGTGATCCACCCACCTCGGCCTCCCAAAGTGCTGGAATTACAGGCATGAGCCACCGCGCCCAGCCTCCCCACAGCTCTTTGAATGTATGGTCTTTGAAAGAGACTTGGATGCAGGAGAGGGAGAATTCATGTCTAATAGTCACATCCCCAGCCTGCTGCCCCTCATTTGAAAGTATTTTAGCTAAGATCTCGACCAGCATGGGTCAGAATCAGAATCACCACCAGCCTGTGAGAACCTGAAACTCCCTCAGCAGTCTGAGTGTACCAGGCGTTCACCTGGCCGTCTTCTGCCTCACCGATAAACCCGTGGCACTGAGCTTTGACTCACCTGAGTGTGGAAGAAAGCCTCTTTAAGCATTGGGAAGTTTTCTAATGAAATACATTTTCTAAAGCAGGGAGAAACCAGAATTTTGTGAGGTATTTACCATTAGCTCATTCTTAATCTTACTTTCACTGAGTCTTAAAGAGAGAGAAAAGGATATCCCTCACTGGTACCTCCTAGAAAATTACTTGAGGCCTTGGCAGCAGCAATTTTTCATGGAACCAGACTCGTAACTGATTCAGCATCCTAGTCTGTAAGTTGAGGAGTAACTGTGGATGAGCTCATGAGCCGGAATATTCTTGTGAAGTCACCTCATCACATGCCTAGCTTGTGGACATTCAGATGTGTGCTTGGCAAGAAAAAGTAGAAAGACAAATTTACAAACAGTATAGGCAATTCTCTTTTACATACCACGTATTATCTTATACATTTGTATGGGGTGCATGTGTGTGTCCACACAGCTATTTATATACAGATATTTTGTTGTGTAGGGTAGTATACACAAAGCCATACATTCTACCTTATGGGCCATTTAACGGATTTTTCAAGTTTTTATTACTGTCAATTTTAGGCCAGGCTTGGTGGCTTATGCCTATAATCAAGGCAGGAAGATCCCTTGAGGCCAGGAGTTCGAGTCCAACCTGGGCAGTATAACAAGACCCCATCTCTACAAAAAAAATTTTTTAAATTAGCCAGGCCTGGTAGGGACATATACCTGTAGTCCTAGCTACTCAGGGGTCTGGGGCAGATCCCCTGAGGATCACTTGAGCCCGGGAGTTTGAGGCTGCAGTGAGCTGTGATTATGCCATTGTACACCAACCTCAGCAACAGAGTGAGATCCTGTCTGTAACAAAAACAAAAAAAAGAAAAACTTTTTGCCTTATACACCAATTTTAGAACCTTGTAGAAGATGCACATGTTTATATAGCCAGGGCATTTTGCTCCTCTAAGGTTCTGAAACATTTATTGATCGGAAATTGGGCATCTTCCCTCAGTATTTTCAAATTTCTTTAAATGTTAGATTGAACATTTGTAATCCACAGAGACAATGAGGACAACCCACCAAGGATCTCCTTTTCTCCCACTAGGCACTGATCCTGAAGGAGCTCTCTGTGATCCGTGACCACGCTGGCAGTGCCTGCCTCCGGGAGCTGGACAAGAGCAACAGCCCACTCACCATGGCTCTGTGTGGCTCCAAAGGTGTGCATGCCCCTCTCTCACCTGCTGGCAGTGTGTTCTCTGTACAGGCTGTTTGGCTCCAGAAAATGTGATAGTCACAGCTCCAAACAGACATTTCATTTATTTAAGGGGATCTTTTTAAATCAGAGAGAGAGACTTAATTATTTGCATTTTGGGAAGTTTAACTGCTTTGGAGGAACTTGTTGGTAATGTGTGTGGATTCTGAGTTTGAGGGTGCTTTGAGCAAACGTGGTCTTTAAAAAAAAATGAGGCCAGATGCAGTGGCTCATGCCTGTAATCCCAGCACTTTGGGAGGCCGAGGCTGATTGATTGCTTGAGCCCAGGAGTTCGAGATCAGCCTGGGCAATATGCCAAAACCCCGTCTCTACAAAAAATACAAAAAAAAAAAAATTAGCTGGGCATGGTGGCGTGTGCCTGTCGTCCCAGCTACTCAGGAGGCTGAGGTGGGAGGATCACTTGAGCCCAGCAGGTCAGGCAGGTTGAAGAAGAAGAAAGCCAGGGATTTTTTAATGTACTTAATGATGTGGCATAATTCTTTTATTTTGTAGATACCGAGGCCCTCAAAGCATTTGGTTTTATGATAATGCATTCAAAATCAAAACCTCTGTGCTTCTACTGCTGTACACTTTTTTTTTTTAACAGGATAAAGTCCAGTCTCTTTAACTTTGCTGCCTTTTACCCCATTGCTCTCCTGCTTCTTACCCTCAGGACATAGCCCACACTTTCCCATTTCTCTGTCTTTGCTTCCTACTTTCCTACCCACTTTGGAATTCCTCCCCCTCTCCCTTTATGTCCAAATCATAATGTCCTCCAGGAGTCCAACCTGGACTTGCTGAAGCCTCCTTGAAGACTCGCCTGTCACTTCCCCAGCCTTTCCTCCAACCCACACATGCTCCTGGCTCCTCTCGCCCTCGTTCCGCCTTTCTTGAGTTCCTGACAGCTCCTTGTTGTCTTGATTGTATTTCTGTCTTCTACTGTTCCAGGACCATGACCTCGTTGAGCATAAGGGCCTATTCCTGTTTTACCCTTCCGATCTGCGTGCACTTCAATTAGTGTTATTTTGGTAAATGAATGTTACATTTCTGGCCCATGTCCCCAGGTTCCTTCATTAACATATCACAGATGATTGCCTGTGTGGGACAGCAGGCCATCAGTGGCTCTCGAGTGCCAGACGGTTTTGAAAACAGGTCCTTGCCTCACTTTGAAAAACACTCAAAGGTAAGCAGTAGCAGATCAGGTAGAAATGTGAAGATCTCTTCATCTACACTTCCCTCCAAGGAACACAGACCTATTCAGATCAAAGACCGTTGGCCAATTTCATGTGGAGTTTTATATATGTATTTTTTGCCATTTTATTAAGATACACTTCAGGCCGGGCACAGTGTCTCATGCCTGAAATCCTAGCACTTTGGGAGGCCAAGGCAAGAGGATTGCTTGAGGCCAGGAGTTCGTCTGGCCAACATAGCGAGACCCCATCTCTACAAATAAATAAACTTTAAATACATATATACTTCATATGTAATTATTACAATTATACTTCATATGTAATTTACCCATGTAAGGCATACAGTTCAGTGACTGTTAATATATTCACAGAGCTGTGCAGCCATCACTACAATCTACTTTTAGAACATTTTCAGTGCGCAGAATGAAACCCTGTAGACATTAACAATGTTTGGTTATGTTTTGGAGGTGGGCAGGTCTGGCCCACAGGAAGGATATCTTGAAGGTGTCATTTCCCAGGGAATGGGCAGGCAGCCTCCATCCACAGGGTGTCCTCTGAGGTCCTTGACTGCTTACCTACTTTAAGGAGAGCATCTGGATCTTAGGTTTCCCTCTCCTGGGCCACTTGCCTGCCACTGGCACCAGCACCAGCACCAGCCCTGGCTGGGCCCTCATTCTACTTGTCCCTGGTATAAAGTATTTCTCCGTAAGGAAAGGGCAAAGAAAGCCTGCCATTTCATGAGAATATACTGGCCAGGTATTTATAGTCTCAAGGTGGGGCATTTTCTGATTTGAGTGGATTTCAGAATCATGGGCCTTGAACTGTTTTTGTTTGATTTTTCTTTTTTCTACCTCTCTTTAGCTCCCAGCTGCCAAAGGCTTTGTGGCTAATAGCTTTTATTCCGGTTTAACACCAACTGAGTTTTTCTTCCACACAATGGCCGGCCGGGAAGGTCTAGTCGACACGGCTGTAAAGACAGCTGAAACGGGATACATGCAGGTAACCTGAAGAAATGTAGGCCATTAGCAACAGAGCAGGACAGAGCTCTGTGGGTTTTGACTATTGAGTGTTTGCACGTTTTGCACATGAGCTGTAATTTATCTAGTCTTGGGTTAAATTTAAAAGGAAAAAATTTAGAAAGGTAGATGCCCTGGAAATGAACAACCAAAAAAAATGTAGTATGTTCCAAATCATCCTATGATGATCAAGACCAGGCCAGAGCCACGCATAGCAAAGCGCTGTTAGAGGAGAACATGGCTGGAAGTACATTGTGGGATGTCATTCAACCTCACTAAGCCTCGCTTTACTAACACGTGACAATGAGGGTTATTGCGAGGCCTCTGCCTCTCTCTTTGCAACTATTTATGTAACTCATTATTAATATCATTCTAATTAACTCTAATGACCTATTCCAGTGCTTGCTGCAGGGCTTGGATGCTTAGAAGGAAAGCATTTCCTCAGAGAGTGTATAGCTCTGAGATAATAGACTCTGGGGCACAGGGCTAACTAGAGGCTTCTCAGCGTTTGTGCTTCTCAAACTTTACCACAAAAGTACCCCTAATGGCCGAGGAGTGAAAAATACGTCTTCTTGTGTTCTTCCATAAGACCACAGGAAAAAGATGTCTTTTCAGTCCCTGTACTCTCCACTCAATAATTTAACTGTATTTTTTTTTTAATTTTATTATTATTATACTTTAAGTTTTAGGGTACATGTGCACAACGTGCAGGTTTGTTACATATGTATACATGTGCCATGTTGGTGTGCTGCACCCATTAACTCATCAATTAGCATTAGGTATGTCTCCTAATGCTATCCCTCCCCCCTCCCCCTACCCCACAACAGTCCCCGGTGTGTGATGTTCCCCTTCCTGTGTCCATGTGTTCTCATTGTTCAATTTCCACCTATTAGTGAGAACATGCGGTGTTTGGTTTTTTGTCCTTGCGATAGTTTGCTGAGAATAATGGTTTCCAGTTTCATCCATGTCCCTACAAAGGATGTGAACTCATCATTTTTTATGGCTGCATAGTATTCCATGGTGTATATGTGCCACATTTTCTTAATCCAGTCTATCGTTGTTGGACATTTAGGTTGGTTCCAAGTCTTTGCTATTGTGAATAGTGCCACTATAAACATACGTGTGCATGTGTCTTTATAGCAGCATGATTTATAATCCTTTGGGTATATACCCAATAATGGGATGGCTGGGTCAAATGGTATTTCTAGTTCTAGATCCCTGAGGAATCGCCACACCAGCTTCCACAATGGTTGAACTAGTTTACAGTCCCACCAACAGTGTAAAAGTGTTCCTATTTCTCCACATCCTCTCCAGCACCTGTTGTTTCCTGACTTTTTAATGATCGCCATTCTAACTGGGGTGAGATGGTATCTCATTGTGGTTTTGATTTGCATTTCTCTGATGGCCAGTGATGATGAGCATTTTTTCATGTGTCTTTTGGCTGTATAAATGTCTTCTTTTGAGAAGTATCTGTTCATATCCTTCGCCCACTTTTTGATGGGGTTGTTTGTTTTTTTCTTGTAAATTTGTTTGAGTTCATTGTAGATTCTGGATATTAGCCCTTTGTCAGATGAGTAGGTTGCAAAAATTTTCTCCCATTCTGTAGGTTGCCTGTTCACTCTGATGGTAGTTTCTTTTGCTGTGCAGAAGCTCTTTAGTTGAATTGGATTCCATTTGTCAATTTTGGCTTTTGTTGCCATTGCTTTTGGTGTTTTAGACATGAGGTCCTTGCCCATGCCTATGTTCTGAATGGTATTGCCTAGGTTTTCTTCTAGGGTTTTTATGGTTTTAGGTCTAACATTTAAGTCTTTAATCCATCTTGAATGAATTTTTGTATAAGGTGTAAGGAAGAGATCCAGTTTCAGCTTTCTACATATGGCTAGCCAGTTTTCCCAGCACCATTTATTAAATAGGGAATCCTTTCCCCATTGCTTGTTTTTGTCAGGTTTGTCAAAGATCAGATAGTTGTAGATATGCGGCATTATTCCTGAGGGCTTTGTTATGTTCCATTGGTCTATATCTCTGTTTTGGTACCAGTACCATGCTGTTTTGGTTACTGTAGCCTTGTAATATAGTTTGAAGTCAGGTAGCGTGATGCCTCCAGCTTTGTTCTTTTGGCTTAGGATTGACTTGGCGATGCGGGCTCTTTTTTGGTTCCATATGAACTTTAAAGTAGTTTTTTCCAATTCTGTGAAGAAAGACATTGGTAGCTTGATGGGGATGACATTGAATCTATAAATTACCTTGGGCAGTATGGCCATTTTCACGATATTGATTCTTCCTACCCATGAGCATGGAATGTTCTCCATTTGTATCCTCTCTTATTTCATCGAGCAGTGGTTTGTAGTTCTCCTTGAAGAGGTCCTTCACATCCCTTGTAAGTTGGATTCCTAGGTATTTTATTCTCTTTGAAGCGATTGTGAATGGGAGTTCACTCATGATTTGGCTCTCTGTTTGTCTGTTATTGGTGTATAAGAATGCTTGTGATTTTTGTACATTGATTTTGTATCCTGAGACTTTGCTGAAGTTGCTTATCAGCTTGAGGAGATTTTTGGCTGAGATGATGGGGTTTTCTAGATATACAATCATGTCATCTGCAAACAGGGACAATTTGACTTCCTCTTTTCCTAATTGAATGCCCTTTATTTCCTTCTCCTGCTTGATTGCCCTGGCCAGAACTTCCAACACTATGTTGAATAGGAGTGGTGAGAGAGGGCATCCCTGTCTTGTGCCCGTTTTCAAAGGGAATGCTTCCAGTTTTTGCCCATTCAGTATGATATTGGCTGTGGGTTTGTCATAGATAGCTCTTATTATTTTGAGATACATCCCATCAATACCTAATTTATTGAGAGTTTTTAGCGTGAAGCATTGTTGAATTTTGTCAAAGGTCTTTTCTGCATCTATTGAGATAATCATGTGGTTTTTGTCTTTGGTTCTGTTTATATGCTGGATTACATTTATTGATTTGCATATATTGAACCAGCCTTGCATCCCAGGGAAGAAGCCCACTTGATCATGGTGGATAGGCTTTTTGATGTGCTGCTGGATTCGGTTTGCCAGTATTTTATTGAGGATTTTTGCATCGATGTTCATCAAGGATATTGGTCTAAAATTCTCTTTTTTGGTTGTGTCTCTGCCAGGCTTTGGTATCAGGATGATGCTGGCCTCATAAAATGAGTTAGGGAGGATTCCCTCTTTTTCTATTGATTGGCATAGTTTCAGAAGGAATGGTACCAGCTCCTCTTTGTACCTCTGGTAGAATTCGGCTGTGAATCCATCTGGTCCTGGACTTTTTTTGGTTGGTAAGCTATTGATTATTGCCTCAATTTCAGAGCCTGCTATTGGTCTATTCAGAGATTCAGCTTCTTCCTGATTTAGTCTTGGGAGGATGTATGTGTCGAGGAATTTATCCATTTCTTCTAGATTTTCTAGTTCATTTGCGTAGAGGTGTTTATAGTATTCTCTGATGGTAGTTTGTATTTCTGGGGGATCGGTGGTGATATCCCCTTTATCATTTTTTATTGCGTCTGTTTGATTCTTCTCTCTTTTCTTCTTTATTAATCTTGCTAGCAGTCTATCAATTTTGTTGATCTTTTCAAAAAACCAGCTCCTGGATTCATTAATTTTTTGAAGGGTTTTTTGTGTCTCTGTTTCCTTCAGTTCTGCTCTGATCTTAGTTATTTCTTGCCTTCTGCTAGCTTTTGAATGTGTTTGCTCTTGCTTCTCTAGTTCTTTTAATTGTGATGTTAGGGTGTCAATTTTAGATCTTTCCTGCTTTCTCTTGTGGGCATTTAGTGCTGTAAATTTCCCTCTACACACAGCTTTGAATGTGTCCCAGAGATTCTGGTATGTTGTGTCTTTGTTCTTGTTGGTTTCAAAGAACATCTTTATTTCTGCATTCGTTTCATTATTTACCCAGTAGTCACTCAGGAGCAGGTTGTTCAGTTTCCATGTAGTTGAGTGGTTTTGAGTGAGTTTCTTAATCCTGAGTTTTAGTTTGATTGCACTGTGGTCTGAGAGACAATTTGTTATAATTTCTGTTCTTTTACATTTGCTGAGGAGTGCTTTACTTCCAACTATGTGGTCAGTTTTGGAGTAGGTGTGGTGTGGTGCTGAAAAGAATGTATATTCTGTTGATTTGGGGTGGAGAATTCTGTAGATGTCTATTAGGTCCGCTTGGTGCAGAGCTGAGTTCAATTCCTGGGTATCCTTGTTAACTTTCTGTCTCGTTGATCTGTCTAATGTTGACAGTGGGGTGTTAAAGTCTCCTATTATTATTATTGTGTGGGAGTCTAAGTCTCTTTGTAGGTCACTAAGGACTTGCTTTATGAATCTGGGTGCTCCTGTATTGGGTGCATATATATTTAGGATAGTTAGCTCTTCTTGTTGAATTGATCCCTTTACCATTATGTAATGGCCTTCTTTGTCTCTTTTGATCTTTGTTGGTTTAAAGTCTGTTTTATCAGAGACTAGGATTGCAACCCCTGCCTTTTTTTGTTTTCTGTTTGCTTGATAGATCTTCCTCCATCCCTTTATTTTGAGCCTATGTGTGTCTCTGCATGTGAGATGTGTTTCCTGAATACAGCACACTGTATGGGTCTTGACTCTTTATCCAGTTTGCCAGTCTGTGTCTTTTAATTGGAGCATTTAGCCCATTTACATTTAAAGTTAATATTGTTATGTGTGAATTTGATCCTGTCATTATGATGTTAGCTGGTTATTTTGCTCGTTAGTTGATGCAGTTTCTTCCTAGCCTTGATGGTCTTTACAATTTGGCATGTTTTTGCAGTGGCTGGCACCAGTTGTTCCTTTCCATGTTTAGTGCTTTCTTCAGGAGCTCTTTTAGGGCAGGTCTGGTGGTGACAAAATCTCTCAGCATTTGCTTGTCTGTAAAGTATTTTATTTCTCTTTCACTTATGAAGCTTAGTTTGGCTGGATATGAAATTCTGGGTTGAAAATTCTTTTCTTTAAGAATGTTGAATATTGGTCCCCACTCTCTTCTGGCTTGTAGAGTTTCTGCCAAGAGATCCGCTGTTAGTCTGATGGGCTTCCCTTTGTGGGTAACCCAACCTTTCTCTCTGACTGCCCTTAACATTTTTTCCTTCATTTCAACTTTGGTGAATCTGACAATTATGTGTCTTGGAGTTGCTTTTCTCGAGGAGTATCTTTGTGGCATTCTCTGTATTTCCTGAATTTGAATATTGTCCTGCCTTGCTAGTTTGGGGAAGTTCTCCTGGATAATATCCTGCAGAGTGTTTTCCAACTTGGTTCCATTCTCCCCGTCACTTTCAGGTACACCAATCAGACATAGATTTGGTCTTTTCACATAGTCCCATATTTCTTGGAGGGTTTGTTCGTTCTTTTTATTCTTTTTTCTCTAAACTTCTCTTCTCGCTTCATTTCATTCATTTCATCTTCCATCACTGATACTCTTTCTTCTAGTTGATCGCATCGGCTACTGAGGCTTCTGCTTTTTTTTTTTTTAAGTAATGTTTTTAACTACTTAAAACACCAGATAAAGTCAACACTACAAGTTGCTGGGCCATGAACTTGCTGTGGCTTTGTTTTTTCTCTCTCCCTACTATGGAAGCATGGCCCTTTGCAAGCTGGAAAACCAGGGTAGATAAACCAGAGATGTGAATGAGTGGGCCAGAACAAACACTGTGATTAGCGTGACAGTGGACACCTATTTCCAAGTCAGTAGATGCCTATTTCCATCATCTCTCCTGTACCTCATGTATCATTGTCTGATACTTTTAATCGTCTTTTTTATGTGTCGTCCGTGGAATACAATTAATCATCTTTCAATGGGAAATTGCCCTTCAGTGTGGGAGCATGCTGCTTTTGTCAGAAACCCAATAGACTGTGAAATACTTTTACCACTCTTGCCATAATGTGTGTTTTGACTTAATTTTTTTGTCTTTACTTTTTGAATTAGAGAGTATGACTTTGCCAGAGCAGTATGTTAACGTAAACCAAATTAGTTCTGGCATAAGGGATTTTTTGTTTTGAAGTTGCCTAGAGGAAGATTTCTTTCCCTTTAATTCACTGAGCCACCATAGCATTGCTGGCTGGAGTGTTCAGCTGGTGGACAGTTCTCCCTAAGCAGATTTGAGAAGTCATTGCTGCCTGCTGGTTCAGACACAATACTGTCCCTGTTCTCTCTTCTTCCCCCTCTGTCCCAGAAGAGGGCCTGCACCTGATCCTCTGTAATTCATATTGAAGTCTGCAGGGGTCCTGGCTTAAGTTCTGTTTAGAAATGCAAAGCTATTGCATTAATTTATACCTTAGGGAGAAAGAGAAGGAAGGTAAAACAGCCTAGGAAAACAGTGTTTGCAGAGTTCTTTGTGGGTGATGCGGTTTAAATTGCATGTGTTCTAAAATACACTAAAATGCTGGAGGTTGGAGCATATTCCAAATCCCACTGCACAGGCTAGTAAGGCATTCTTGCTCTTGTTCTTGGGGTGAGAGGACTCTTTTTAAAGGGTTTCTAATAAAGTATTTTTATGTGATTAAAGTGCTTGTAACCTTGAGACTCTTGAGTTGCAAATCTTATCCTCTCCACATGTGATTAGTCTTCTCTAAGCAGCTGAGCTTTTTCCTCCTTTTCCTTTAGCGAAGGCTTGTCAAATCTCTTGAAGATCTTTGCTCCCAGTATGATCTGACAGTCCGAAGCTCTACTGGCGATATTATCCAGTTCATTTATGGAGGAGATGGCTTAGATCCTGCAGCTATGGAGGGAAAAGATGAACCTTTGGAGTTTAAAAGGGTTCTGGACAACATCAAAGTAAGATTTAGCATTATATCTGGGGTTAGAGTGTTTTTAAGGATGTTTCTTTAGGATGGAAGTACTGTTTGGACTATCACTTGCAGTTAATAAATACTTCAGTATTTATAATCCCAAGCACTGGATTAGTATCTCTTTTCTTTGTGTTACTCTGTATAATTTTCCGATATTAAAAGGGAAGGCCAGGCACAATGGCTTATGCCTGTGATCACAGCACTTTGGGAGGCCAAGGCAGGAGGATCACTTGAGGCCAGGAGTTTAAGACTAGCCTGGGCAGCAAAGTGAGATCCCATCTCTATAAAAAAAAGAAAAAAGTTTTTTGTTTTGTTTTAATTTCCAATATTTAAAGGAAAAAGGCCAGGCGCAGTGGCTTACACCTAGAATCCTAGCAATTTGGGAGGCCAAGGCAGGAGAATCACTTGAGGCGAGAAGTTTGAGATCAGCCTGGGCAACAGAGGAAAAACTCTATCTCTAAAAAAATATTTTTTAAAGAATTAGCCAGACATCAGGCAGATCACAGGATCAAGAGATCGAGACCATCCTGGCCAACATGGTGACACCCCGTCTCTACTAAAGATACAAAAATTAGCTGGGTGTGGTGGTGCATGCCTGTAATCCCAGCTACTCGGGAGGCTGAGGCAGGAGAATCGCTTGAACCCCAGGGAGTTGGAGGTTGTAATGAACCGAGATCGCACCACTGCACTCCAGCCTGGCAACAGAGCGAGATTGCATCTCAAAAAAAAAAAAAAGAATTAGCCAGGGGTGATGGCATGCTCCTGAAGTTCCAGCTACTCAGGAGGCTGGGGCAGGTGAATCCTTAAGCCCAGAAATTTAAGGCCACAGTGAGCTGATCTCACCACTACATTCCAGCCTGGGTGACAGAGCAAGACCCTGTCTTAAAAAAAAAAAAAAAAAGATGAAAAAAAAGTTGTTTTCAGTTGAAAGTCTAGTGTTGGTAGTAATCAAATGCCAACAGAAGAGGGCTTTGTTTGGTTTTGCTCTGTGTCAAGTAGAGCATACCAGAGACCAGTTTTATAAGTCATGGGCATTGAAAAGCAGGCACACTTCACATACTTTGAGAATATAACTTGGAACAACCTTTTTGGAGAGTAGTTGGAGAATATCATTCTGAGTTTTAAATACGTGTCCCTTTTGACCCAATAGTTTCCCTTACAGAAACTCCTTTTGTCCTCTAGAAATGGTCTAACTATGCCAAGAATGTTTTTTCTAGGCTGCTTACAGTAAAGGCAAACCCATCAGTAGAGGATAGTTCAAATACATGATGGTCTGTCTATACAAAAGAATAATAATGCAGCCATTAAAACATTGAGTCAACTTGGACAAAGCAGAGGAGAGGAAAAAAGAGGAAATTCTGCCGGGGCTCACGCTTATAATCCTAGTTCTTTGAGAGGCCGAGGCGGGCATATCACTTGAGGTCAGGAGTTCGAAAGCAGCCTGGCCAACATGGTGAAACCCCGTCTCTACTAAAAATACAAAAAAATTAATCGTACGTGGTGGCGCTTGCCTATAGTCCCAGCTACTCGGGAGGCTGAGGCAAGAGAATCACTTGAACCTGGGAGGCAGAGGTTGCAGTGAGCCAAGGTGGCACCATTGCTCTCCAGCCTTGGCAATCCAGCAAGACTCCATCTCAAAAAAAAAAAAAGAAATTTATGAGCTTCAGAAGTGGGAGAATATTTTCACTCTTGAAATGTTTGAGTTTTTTAAATAACAGTTTATATTTTTAATGTAAATCTGGTGGGGGGCAGCGGGGTGGCGAAGGCTGGGGAGTGATGGGACAATACCTGCTGAATAGCCCAGAAATTTTTGTGTAGGATGGAGTATCCATTTATCCAGTTTTCACCTTCACATGAAAGGTAGAGTCCACAATTTGTTTTGAAAGAAAAATCACAGGTTGCTAAAAGCTCACCTTGGGTAAGGTCATTTTATCCTTTGTAAGTTCTCTCATCTACTACCGTCCGCTCTCTGTGGCACCCACACATAATGTAATTTTCTTTTAATACTCGAGGCAGTCTTCCCGTGTCCGAGTGAGCCTGCTCTCAGCAAAAACGAGCTGATCCTGACCACAGAGTCCATCATGAAGAAGAGTGAGTTCCTCTGCTGCCAGGACAGCTTCCTGCAGGTAAGCTCTGCCAGGTGCTGGCTACTGCACCCAGCCTGGCTGTCATAAAGAACTCTGTTTGCCAAGGGCTGGCAAGTGGATTTTATAAGCTGGGTTTTTGTTTTTTAAGGTAGGGTTGTTCCTTTGTTAGAAAGTTCAAGAATGGGCCAGGCGTGGTGACTCATGCCTGTAATCCCAGCACTTTGGGAGGCCGAGGCAGGTGGATCACTTGAGGTCAGGAGTTCGAAACCAGATTGGCCAACACGATGAGACCCTGTCTCTACTAAAAATACAAAAATTAGCCAGGCGTGGTGGCGGGCACCTGTAATCCCAGCTCGGGAGGCTGAGGCAGGAGAATCGCTTGAACCCGAGAGGCGGAGGTTGCAGTACGCCAGGATGGCACCACTGCACTTCAGCGTGGGCAACAGAGCAAGATTCCATCTCAAAAAAAAAAAAAAAATGACAGGCAGTCATTCAAAAATGGCCAAGGCAAAATCTCACCAGCCAACATGCAGAATTTATCTCATGACTTTCTTAGTTTATGTCTTTCACTCAAGCCATTTCCCTATTAGAAGAAAAATGTTTTTTTCCCCTTTTAGAAGAAAAATGCTGATTTTGTTTGAGCGCTGTCCCTAACACCAGCCTACTACCTACTCTATCCTGTGAGCCAACTCTTCCCTCAATCATTCTGAATCCCAATAATTATTAGTACTAGTAGTCTTGTTTTGATACCATTTATTTTAAACTGCTCTTTCTTTTGCTGTATTGTGGATCAAAAATCCATTGAATCAGCCTTTTCTATTCTTCCAGGGAGCTGTTACCTTGATACCCTCTTAAGGTTTTTTGGCTCATTTGTTTTTTGTTTTTTTTTATGGTTCTGACCTGCTCAGGCAGCTCCTTCATGTTAGGATCATGGTTAGGATCAAAAGCAAAGGGATACAGAAATCAGTAAATGGTTTCCTTTGTGTACTAAATAGTAATTCAAATGTAGCACAAGATCAGCAGGCCAAAGAAGAATGTATCTCTTTCAGTAGATCAAAAATAAAAACAGCGAGTGAAGCTTAAATAAGAATATTTGTGTTAAGGAAGCTCCTTGCTTCTTGTGTTCATGTGTCAAGGTGTGAAAGGTGAAAAAGAGACTCTTCCAGATTTTAAAATCAGGAGTGTGGCAAGGCTGGGTGCCTTTGTCTGTTTTGCTCCTCCAAAGGCTTTCTTATTCTTTTTTTTTAACTAACAAATTAGAGTTGTAATTTGGTTTTTCTTCACTCTCATGTTTACGTATTTATCTGTTTGTCCTCGAAGACCTTAACTGAAACAGGTTATGAAAGCTATAACGAGGTAACGTACTTAGCATGCTGTGAACGCCAACAGAAAGGGCCCACTCCAGCAGCACCCCAGCATTTGCCAGCACCAGAGAGAGCAGGTTTCTGTCCCGGTTCTGGCAAACATTGCTTTGCTTTGGACTGGTTCCTTTCTTGCCCTTGAAAAGGTTTAACACAGGTGACCTCCTACCCGGCAGCATTTGTTTATTCAGTGAGCACTGGTTTAGCACTCACCATATGTCACACAGTCCACAGATCCTGGGGATGCAAGGATGACTAAACATGTCCTTGCCACTGGCAGCTCACAATCTGATGAGCTCAGATTTGCTGAGAGGGTCCAAAATCCACTAGCCAGAACAGATGTGTCTGAGCCCGTGAAATGTTCTCCAGCCCTAGCCCATATCAGAGCTGAGGTGACAGAGGCACTCCTGAGTGGCATTGAACCCAGGTCCCTGCCAGAGGAGAATGCCCGTGCAAATAGGCCTGCTGTGGAGCATGAGACGCTAACTTCTGGTTAATCGTGTGATGAATTGCCTGCCAATAGCCATGTTGTGAGTTCATTCCCTCTAGTATGCATGGGTTGACTCAGTGTGAATTTTTAGCAGATTGTTTCAGTTTTCATTTCCAGAAAGTGAGCTGTTTTTCTTTTTTTATTTTTAAACCTGATTTCCAGAACCTTTGTGTAGGGAAAGTCATTCAGCAAACCCACAGGAAGTGTGTCCATTGGGGTGAAAGCTGAGCTATGTCATTCCCAGTGCCTAAGCCGGCAGATTGTTTTAGGTGTGTTATTTTTACTCCCTATGTGTGCACAGTGCCTTGCAGATGAAAACCTTCTGGGTCTAAGGCTTGGCCTTAGGTTCTGCTCATGTTTTTCCCGTGCCAACAGGTAAGGCAGCTTTTAACAACTGGTGATCAAATGGCAACATCTGGGCCAAGAGGGCTTTCGGGACCTTTCTCAAAAGGACCCAGCCACTGCCAGGCAAAGCCCCCTCTTATACTGAATATATAGAGGAAAAATTCAGTGGCAGCAAGTGCAAATGCCTTTGAATATTCTGTTAGAGCCATGCCAGGAGAGGTTGTCCCACTGCCCTCTCCAGCTTTATTTTTCATCTCTGGTTTGCAAAAGGTAACTGTATCTGAAAACATGGTGTCAGACTCATCATTAATAACAAGGAATCAGGAGAGTTTCTCTTTAAAAAGAGTTTCTTGAGAACTCTAAAGTTCTTGCGAATTAATAAAAGTTTGGTTTTTTTTTTTCCTGAGACAGAGTCTCATTCTGTCGCCCAGGCTAGAGTGCAGTGGCACAATCTCAGCTCACTGCAACCTCCGCCTCCTGGGTTCAAGTGATTCTCCTGCCTCAGCCTCCCAAATAGCTGGGACTACAGGCACGTGCCACCATGCCCAGCTAATTTTTGTATTTTTAGTAGAGATGGGGTTTCACCTTGTTGGCCAGGCTGGTCTCCAACTCCTGACCTCAGGTGATCCACCCGCTTCAGCCTGCCAAAGTGCTGGGATTACAGGCATGAGCTACCGCACCTAGCTGGTAAAACTTCTTAAATAAAAAACCCTTTCTATGTAAAACAATGATTGGGCTGCAGGGTCACCCTTCGTGGGCCTCTGCACTTTCTCAGTGGGAAGAAAGAGAGTGGGCCAACACAGACAGTCATGAGAAAGCAGTATTCATGGGAACTGACGGCCAGGATGTGATGGGCCCCCGAGGTAGCCCCTTGGCCGCCTGGGCTCCTGGGAGACAGACAGAATTTCCCAGTAGGCAAAGATTACATTGAAGAAACCCCTGTTCAGAGAAAAGACTTTGAAGAAAGCATCTGACTTCACGGAGAGGTTGGTTGCCTTGGCCAAGCGCCGACCTCATTCAGGCCTTCAGTGCCTTCTGCTCTAGGGTGGTGGGGCTAAAGCCATGCCACCTCACAGGGAGGTCTTGCCAAGCTGGGCAGCAGCTGGCTGGGAAAGGCATAAGACCATGTGGACACAGATGCTAAGGCTATTTTAACAAGAACGTAAAGTTCTAGCGGTTTGCTTGTAGAAAGGATAGTAACTAGAAATGGCTAGTTAGGAGGCTAATGAGATTTCTTTTTGCAAGGTTAGGATAGAATGGGGCTAGGAAGTCTTAAGCTGTCTGTGGGTACCTTATAGGATTTTATTTTTGCAAAAATGGGCTCCTGGTTCAGGCTTCGGCATTTTCAGCCTTTTAACAGGCTGAGTGCACTTTGGGCAGGGCATGCTGGCCTTCTCTCTGGGGGACCCTCAGCCTACCCTAGAATCAAGAAACAGAACCTCACGAGGCTTCTCGGCCACCACAGTATGCAGTCTGCCCTCAAGCTGCTTGTCCGCCATGTGTGGGCATCTGTACTCATCCAGACACACAGAGCAGCTGGATGCCTGCATTTGGCCAGAGTGCCATTCAAGCTTACCGCCACTGTGATTTCCTTGCTGCTACAAAGGAGGGGTAGTCTATCTCCTCTTCCCCATATTCTCAGAGACTATCCCGTCCCTAGGCCACACCAGAGCAGCCGATGCCAGCTCCCAGGATGGCAGGATAATGGCCTCTGGAGGATGGTTGCTACTGCATGGCAGGTGCCATCAGCTCACCCTGAGAATTTCTTTAAGAGCCAGTCTGTAGCCCGTGATGATTGACCCACTGTGAGCAGGATGTTAACCGCTCCTCTGTAAGTGCTCCTTCCCTGTGAGCACTCTCCAGGAGAAGGTGCTGGCTGATCCTGGCTTTAGGAGTGGTGATGGGCTGGGTCTATTTCACAGACACACTGTAAATCCTAAAACAGATAGTTTTACCCATTTGAGTGGTTGCCAGAAAACCTGAGTCAGGGCTGTAGTCTCTAGCCCAGCTCTGATCTTCTACCTGTGTATTTTTCACCTTCTACTTACTGTACTTGGTCATCCTCCTGGGGCTGAGAGTGCTGTTCTTAAATACAGTGGGAATCGCAGCATATACTGATGCTTCACATCTGGCTTTGACAGTGGTTTCCAGGAATCCTTACAGACTTCTAATTGTGTGTGGGAAGACAGTGTAGGCCTAGGCCTGTGGGGAGAGGTGGTTACCAGAGGGGAAAAGATAAGCTGGGTTTGGGGAGTGTTTTCTTTGAAATGAAGGTAAGCTCAAAATGTGTTTGAAATGCATTTACTGTCAACAAAGCTATGCTTTAGTTGGTAGTATTTAAACTGATCATAACACCTTCAGAAGAAACCCTCAAAAATTAATCTATAGAAGAAGAGTATAAATGCTTCAGTTGTACCTGTCCTAAGCTGTGTTCTTATAGCCCTCGTGGCACGTGGGAGAGCAAGAACGAAGGCTCCCACGCACTTTGTGGTCTCTGTAGGTAGTGCCATGAAAGCAGTTGGAGGAGAAGGCCTTAGAGACACATTAACCAATGGAGTGTGTGTCTGGGGTATGGACAGTGTGGTGTGTTCTTTGGAAAACCACTTCGTAGTAGAAGCAGTATCCAGATTGGGTCGTTTATACTATATATGGAGCTAACACTAAAATATGATGGACTTGTCATATACAACTGAGGTTTATGAAATGAATTATGTCATCTGCATGACTGTGAAACTTACAAATGATGTTTGCTGTGTAATCTTTCAGGAAATAAAAAAATTCATTAAGGGAGTCTCTGAGAAGATCAAGAAAACCAGAGATAAATATGGCATCAATGATAACGGCACAACAGAGGTAATATCCCTCCAAGACGCGTTAGAACCCCGAGCTGTTTGCAGGTGCTGCCGGCCCTAACTCTGTGCTTGGCTTGTATTCTCCCAGCCCCGTGTGCTGTACCAGCTGGACCGCATCACCCCCACCCAAGTAGAAAAGTTTCTGGAGACCTGTAGGGACAAGTACATGAGGTAGGGATGCTTTTGTCTTGGACTGACAGTCATCCACGTAGGTCTCACGTATCCCTTCTGTTTCCCCATGTGTACAAAACCCTGCACCAGCTCACTTGTTAACTGCCAGTATTTGATCAGATTCTGTCACATTTTCTCTAGGGGGGTCTGATGAATTGCCAGGCTGAATGCTCCAAGATACAGAAATAATTGCAAGGAAATTTCTTAGTGTCTTCTCTCCATGGGGAAACTGCTAACGAATATGGCAGATGCCACTGCTCTGTTTGCCGTCAGTACCATTGGTTAGCAGACCACTTAGATTTTCTGTATCCATTACATGCTGACCACAAGCAGCCATGCAGAATTGAGTTGCACTGCTGCCCCCTCTCTGACCATTACTTTCCCCTGTGTGCACCTATTTCTGGTCTACGCCAGGCTTTTTCTCTGTCACAAACATACCCTTCCCGACCCTAATAGGATCTATATTCTCTGTTGAAAGGTGATAACCAGAAGCCTCTCCCCAGCAGTTTTGCTGGACTTTTCTTTGGCATGCTGCATTCTCATCCATACCTTTGCCTTCTAGGGCACAGATGGAGCCAGGTTCTGCAGTGGGCGCTCTGTGTGCCCAGAGCATTGGTGAGCCAGGCACCCAGATGACCCTGAAGACTTTCCACTTTGCAGGCGTGGCCTCCATGAACATCACCCTGGGCGTGCCCCGGATTAAAGAGATCATCAACGCTTCCAAGGCCATCAGGTGCCTGCTTTCATTTCCCTCTTGTTCCACACATGCCTGTCCTGTTTCCTGAGAAACAATGATCCTCGTGTCACATGCATATGTGTGATATCCTCATAGGACTGTGTCTCAAATTCTGGGTGGCATGCTTGTTGTGTTAATCCTATTTTGGTTTTTAAAAAAGCAACTCAAGAAAAAGTCTAAACTGGATACAGTCAAAATAGAAGCAATGGTTTTGTTATGGCCACAAGTAACATGAAGAGAGAAAATGTTAAAAATGACGGGAAAAATTGGAGCAATGTGTCAGTGGAGATTTCATCCTTTTGATGTCATTATTCCAGCCTAACTAGGCCTGACTGAAGTGTCTGCCACTTGCCCTGTGGTCATATTCTGTGAGCCCCTGGTGATTTCATGATGGGATTTCTAGTTGATCTAAGGCTAGAAGAAATAGAAATGTATTACAATGCCTTTGATGACAAAAATAATGATTTTTACCTATGACCTATATTTAACAAAATGATAATATGTAGCATTAAATGAAAGATACTCGGCTGGGCGCAATGGCTCACGCCTGTAATCCCAGCACTTTGGGAGGCTGAGGCGGGCAGATCACGAGGTCAGGAGATCAAGACCATCCTGGCTAACATGGTGAAACCCCGTCTCCACTAAAAGTACAAAAAATTAGCTGGGCGTGGTGGCGAGCGCCTGTAGTCCCAGCTACTCCGGAGGCTGAGGCAGGAGAATGGCATGAACCTGGGAGGCAGAGCTTGCTCAGTAAACTGGGGTTGCTAGTAACATTATGATTCTAAATAGCGCTTGGGTTTAACAAAGCAGTGGTCTTCAAATAGGCTCCTCCCTTGTGCTAGTGCCATTTTTCCTTTGCTTCTCAACAGCACTCCAATTATCACAGCACAGCTAGACAAGGATGATGACGCGGATTATGCTCGCCTCGTGAAAGGGAGAATTGAGAAAACCCTCTTGGGAGAGGTAAGAAGAAATCCCTATTGATAACAAGAAAACTAGCTCAGCAATGTTGCAAGGAAGTGTAAAAATCAGCTGCCATCTATTGACTAGTCTGTGGCATCCACACTACTCAAGCTCTTCAAAAAAAGCAAGCAGTCGCGTGCTCTTAGGAAAGGGGAAAGCGGCTGATTAACAGTCTGATCTTTTGACACTCCAGATTTCCGAGTATATTGAAGAAGTGTTTCTTCCTGATGACTGCTTTATTCTCGTCAAGCTCTCCCTGGAACGGATTAGGCTTCTGAGACTGGAAGTGAGTCACATAATTAAATGTAGAGAGGAAGTCATCCTGTTAGTCCCAAGATAGGTACTGATAAACTAGGGCAAGAGCTAAGCAAGACAGAGGAAGCATTGCAGAACCTTCTGTTCGGTTTCTGGTTTTTGTGATTCTGTTGTCCCCTCACATTTTCTTTCTAAACCTGACCTTGATACAAATATACCCATCTAAAGACACACAGAAAATTAGTTGAAATTTTGTGCAGACTGCAATACCAGTTCACTGTGACACGGTATTATGATAAGTGGTCTTGTTGTCCCTCTTCCCAGTGTCTGGAAGGACCCTAGGGCTCGCTGTGTCTTACTCATCTGTGGGTCCCCAGCGCCCAGCATGGCAGCTAGCCTAGGAAGTTCAGTAAATGTTTTTAGATGGGGAGATTAACCTGGCTTCTTAAACTGGCATGCATGGGTAATAGGAAACAGTTGAAAGCTGATCAGCCTTTCTCACAAACAGACCAACTTGGGGTGCAAACTGAGTAACTTCCCGACACCCTCTTCTTTCTCTCGGGTAGTCAAAGCTGTACTAGCCCTTAAAACACATTCTGTCAACTCGTTCTCTCACGCATCAAGTTCATATGTTACCCATATAACAGTTGACTCTGAAATGCAGCAACCCGCTTTCCAGTTTAGGGATTTCTCTAGCCTGTCTCTTGCTGCCTGCCTTGTGGCTCCTTTGCAGAAGAGATGAGTTGTATCCAGGAACATAGCACATGAACCATTGTGAAAGTGTCAGGTAAAGGGGAGGCCCCATGGAAGCTTTTAATTAGCCTGGCCTCCAACCTCCAGCCTCCCTAGAGCTTCCCACAGAGGCTGCGTGTGTTGCCATGAACTGAGCATGAATTTTCAAGGGCAAATATTTTGTTGTGGGTGAAAAAAACTACTCTTTATGAATAAAGCACAGATATATATACACATATAGTACATAAAACAGATATGTAGCATATCTATGGTATTAATTTCATGGTGCGGGTGGGGGGTGCTTAGAACGAACCTGACTAAAAGGATTTCTTAGAGGGGCAATAATGAAATAAACGAAGAAAAACACTGGAATCAGTAACACCTACACCTGGCCATGTTGCAGGTGAACGCTGAGACAGTGAGATATTCCATCTGCACATCCAAGCTCCGTGTGAAGCCCGGTGACGTGGCTGTTCACGGTGAGGCTGTGGTGTGTGTCACCCCCAGAGAGAACAGCAAGAGCTCCATGTACTACGTGCTGCAGTTCCTGAAAGAGGATCTCCCCAAGGTGAAACAGAAGTCGCTTCTCATGGAGACCCAGCATCTCCCTGTGGTGTGACACCCAGGGCTGGGACCTAAGGACTTTGTCACTTAGTCCCATTTCTTCATTTCTTCTTGGCCTTATCCCCAAGGAGTTAGTCTGTTAGATTCCTCTCTGTTCTATCAAAAAACTGATGTTAGGATGAGGTGCAGTCCCCTGAACAACTTCTGTTCTCCCTTATCCCTAAAACTACCTCTAGTGTGTCACAGATGACCACTGCTGAAAGCTGGGGTGATCAAGGTGATCAGCCCAGGGCATGGCTCACCCTGTCCTCACAGCTTTCTCTGTCTCTGAATCTAGGTGGTGGTGCAGGGCATTCCAGAGGTGTCCAGAGCTGTCATCCACATTGACGAGCAGAGTGGAAAGGAGAAGTACAAGCTTCTGGTGGAAGGTGATAACCTGCGGGCAGTCATGGCCACGCACGGTGTGAAGGGCACCCGAACCACCTCCAATAACACCTATGAGGTACCACTCAGCCCACGGGGTCGCCTTAGGGTTAGGCTGTCTTCCTTGTGCCATCTGCAGTCCACTGGTTCCCAGCATACTTCTTTTTTATTTATTTATTTATATATATATATATTTTTTTTTTTTTTTTGAGATGGAAGCTTGCTCTGTTGCCCAGGCTGGAGTGCAGTGGCGTGATCTCTGCTTACTGCAAGCTCTGCCTCCCGGGTTCACGCCATTCTCCTGCCTCAGCCTCCCGAGTAGCTGGGACTACAGGCAACCACCACCACGCCCGGCTAATTATTTTTTTTTTTGTATTTTTAGTAGACATGGGGTTTCACCATGTTAGCCAGGATGGTCTCGATCTCCTGACCTCGTGATCCGCCTGCCTCGGCCTCCCAAAGTGCTGGGATTACAGGCATGGGCCACTGTGCCCGGCCTCCCAGCATACTTCTCTGACCATCCCGTTTGCCCTGGGTCTGCAACTAAAAATTGCCCAGCAATCCATTTCTGGAAAACAGCACAGGGTTTGCTTTGAAACTGCAGGGCAGGGGAGAAAGTGGAGAGAATTTGCAGTGGCCTCCCGGAAGGGGCTGCTTCTGCTCATTCCTGGCTCTCTGTAGGTGGAGAAAACTCTGGGCATCGAGGCCGCCCGGACAACGATCATCAATGAAATCCAGTACACCATGGTGAACCACGGCATGAGCATCGACAGGAGGCACGTGATGCTGCTCTCCGACCTCATGACCTACAAGGTATGTGGGCAGGAGGCCCCCGGGCTGCCTGGGCATCCCGAAACTCACTTTCAGGAGAATAAGCCTATGGAGTTTCTAAGACATGTAGAATACGCTGCTATGAGGACCATCATAGAGAGAAAATACGATGTGAACATTGCTCAAAAACCAAAGTATGCTGGTCAGGCTGAGTGTCCTGGTGAAATCCCAGTATGAGAGTTACAGCCTCATGGCAAACTCACACCCAGTTGGTGGAGTGAAGAGAGCTGGAGCTTGGTTCCGTCCTCATCCTGAATGTCATCCATCCTAAAGCAAAATTAGCCACTGCCAAAGCCCAGAGAGTCCCATGGCAAGTTGAGGTGTTTCTTTCTCATTAAACCCATCCATCACTCTTCTGTAGCCATTCCCAGGAAAAAATAAGTTAACATGATCTGAAGTTGGAGGCAGGAGGCTGAGGTGGGTTGGTTGTTTTGATTTTTTTTTCTCTTCCAAAAAAAACGTATGTCCCTCTAGCTGTGCCTTAGGGCAGCGGGTTTTCATAAAGCTTCCCCAAGCAAGTCGATAGTGTATTACAGAATATTTAGAAACCAGGTGAGGGAAATGGCCCATTTCCTACCACCCTGAGGCTGTCGGTTCGAAGTCTTCTGTGAAGTCCTATTCTTTATGCATCTTTTACTTTAGTCGCAGGAAACCGTGCATGCAGTTTTTGTTCTGACTTTTTGTTTAACATCACAAATATTTTCCATCTTGTTTCATGGTTTTAATAAATATACTTTTAAAATTATGGCACAATATTCCTTTGAGTAGAATTACCTAAATTTAATTAATTCTCTTCATACTTGAGGTTTTTACATTCTTTTTATTTTTAGTTCTTTAAGCCATAAGAAATCTCTTCAGAAATACTCCCCTTTTTTAAAGTTAGTCTCTGAATTCTAGTTCTCAATTCTTCTTTGTTCCGATGGCATCTGGATGCGAGTGTGAAGTTCCATGTTGCCGACGATTGACCACCTCAGTGGGACACAGAGAGCGGACCATAGCTCCCCAGGGCCTTTCACACCTGATGTTGGGTCTTGGAGGATTTTTGTTGATTGTATTGAAGGTGCACCGTGCTTTGGTTTCGAGCTTTTGCCATTGGTGTGAGTACCACCGTGACTCTTTCTCCCTTAACGCAGGGTGAAGTCCTGGGCATCACTAGGTTTGGCCTGGCCAAGATGAAGGAGAGTGTGCTGATGCTGGCCTCCTTTGAGAAGACGGCTGATCATCTCTTTGACGCTGCCTACTTCGGGCAGAAGGACTCCGTGTGTGGTAGGTTTGATGTTTCTATGAACAGCATCAAAGGCCTTTACTATTTACGAATTAGACCATGGCTAGGCTTCTAAGGGAATGAAAGAAACTGAGTGGCAGAGTGTTTATTTTTTTAAGAATAATGTCATAGACACGAATTGGAACTGCTGGATCTTTTATCTCCAAAGCCTGACCGTAGCATCCTGCATCCCCATTTACATCTGTTGGATGACTTCCCTCTGTTAGCACAGATGGTTTTTGGTCCATGAAGCAAAGAGCATCCCTGGGCGTGTAAGAATTTTTCTAGCCCTTGACTTTGTAGTCAGCCACACTGATTCTGACCCCTGTGTGTGACACCAGGGCTGACAGGAGGGGATACTGGCTGGGCACTGGGCAGAGCAGAATGTCCTACTGTCCTTGGGAGATGGCCATCGATGCCTGCTGAACCCCTGTGCCAGACACCATATGTGCCAAGTATCTCAACCCACCCATGGGGTGTGGATATTAAGCCCTTTGACAAGTCAGAAGACCAAGGTGACCTCACTTGCTGTCGAGTCTACCAGTAGAGCCTTGCTCTGCACCATGCTTCATCCCCGCCACTCAACAAAACATGGCTTTATGGAGCTGTGCTGGCCTAGGGGAGAGGGAGCACGAGGGGAATTCTCCCCAATGTCTGGCTTCCCTGCCTCTTCCGTGAGACCAGCAGTGACTGCTGAGCTTTGCTCGAGCCTTTCTGATTCCACAGGAAGACCCTGCAGGCCTGGGGTGAGAGCTGGTAAGGGGCTGGGATTCGAAAGGGCCAGCAACCTGCCCCGGGGCACACGCCAGTCAGGCACACGCCAGTCAGGCCCACACAGGGATTCCAAGTCTGGCTGCTGTTTCCAGGCCAGAGCTCTGCTTCCCAGTAGCCCTTTGCTCTCTCACCTCCTGCTCTTGTACAGATTGGCATCATTAGAGTATATACCTATTTTTTGCCTCTAAGATTAACTCTTTCTCTTTTCAGAAGGGACAGGGATTGGAGATGGAGGGAAATAAATATTACATAATTCTTTAAGATAAAGAAGGGTGAGAGCCGGGCATGGTGTTGCTATCGTCCCAGCTACTCGGGAGGCTGAGGCAGGACGATCAGTTGAGCCCAGGAGTTTGAGGCCAGGCTGGGCAACATAGTGAGAACTCGTGTCTATTTAAATATTTTTAAAATTAAAAAACAAGCGTGGGCCGGGCACGGTGGCTCACGCCTGTAATCCCAGCACTTTGGGAGGCCAACGTGAGTGGATCACGAGGTCAGGAGTTCAAGACCAACCTGGCCAAGATGGTGAGACCCCGTCTCTACTAAAAAAAATACAAAAATTAGCTGGGCACGGTGGCAGGCGCCTGTAATCCCAGCTACTCGGGAGGCTGAGGCAGGAGAATCTCTTGAACCTGGGAGGCAGAGGTTGCAGTGAGGTGAGATCGCACCACTGCACTCTAGCCTGAGCAACAGAGCAGGACTCTGTCTCAAAAAAAAAAAAAACGAGCATGAAGGGAAAAGAAAAGGAGCAGCAGTTAGAGTGGGGCGAGAGGGAGGTACACGGAAGACTGGAAGAAAGCCCAAGGCCAAGAGAAGAGCAAGTCTGCCTGACAACAGGACTGAGACCCAGCATTCAAGCCTGACACCTGGAAACTGGGCTTTTGCTGCAGCTCTGCGGCCCCACACACCACCACCTTTCTCCACCACCAATCTCCTAGACTGCCTGGCACTGCCACCCCACCCCCAATTTGAAGTTTTCCCCTCCTCCTGGTCCTTCAGCACATTGTAATCCAGTGTTCGCCCTCATTGCGTGTTGGTCTTTAATTTAGTTTTTTGCCTCTCCGGTTCCTTGTTAGCACAAAGTCTACAACACAGTAGCCATTTGCTTGCTCATCGTAGACTCAAGCCTTATGCCAGGTTGACATGGGGCTTGGAGAAAGAATCTGCACCACCCCCTTGATCCTGTAACTCTATAGGTGCCCTGCCTTCTGGGTGTTTCTCATCAGGGCTGTAGATCATCAAGGCTCAGATGCTCTTAAGCCTGGCCTGGCCCCTTCACCTGAGCACAGCTAACAGCTGCCTACTGCAGTTTCCAAGGGGATTGTATTCTGCTCACTACTGTCCCAGTTGTTTGCTTTTCTTGGAGGCTCTAAGTTAAGGAAGCACTGGGTGGCAAACTTAGAGTTTCCTGAGCATCCTTCAGTATTCTTGCTAAGTTGTGTTCTCAAAGGCAGGGCCCTCCCAGGGTGCCTTTGGCTCAGGTGGGAGAGGAGAACTGGAGGAGCTGACTCTGTCTCCAACAAGCTCCTGGGCTGTGAGCAAGCCCTGCCCTTCCCTGAAAGTGCAGAATCCCCCCATCTGCACTCCACAGCCACCCTTTTTAAATGGGAAGGAAAGGGATTTGCCAAAGTTCAATCAGTTGATGTGGAGTGGCGCTGGGACTCACATCCTAATTTTCTGATACTTAAGCCAATAGTCTTTCTTCCTGAAAACGTATCTTGTGTTTAGAGGCTCTCTGATGTTCATTCTGGTTGGTTTCAGGGGTGTCTGAGTGCATCATCATGGGAATCCCAATGAACATTGGAACCGGGCTCTTCAAGCTGCTTCACAAGGCTGACAGGGACCCAAACCCTCCCAAGAGACCCCTGATCTTCGACACAAATGAATTCCACATCCCCCTTGTCACATAGTCCAAGGAAAGAGGGGACCATGCCTGACCTTGACTCCTTGTCCTGTCTCCAGCTGATGTGAAGAGTTTTGTGCTCCCTGGGACGGGGGTTCTGAGGTCCCCACCTATGCCAGCAATCAGAGAAGCCCCCTTGGCATCCCCAGGAGCAGCTTCTCCTCTGATAGGGCACAGCTCACACCAGTGACCCTGACTGTGCCACGCTGCTCGGGAGAGCTGAGGGTTTTATTGTTTGCTTGCTTGAAACCTAATCTATAGACGGCCCCACAGCTCCTGCACACCCTGCCTCCCTGGACTTAAGGCCCAGCCAGGTGTCATGGTCCATCCCAGCTCACTGCATACATCCGTCGGCTCCCCATGGTGTCTTCACACCTGACGGTGAGCCAGGCCTGAGCCCCGCACAGGCCAGGGCACGTTCTTGGATTTTCCATTCCTTGGTCGTGCTGGAATCTCTCAATGTGACATACTCATGTAAATATTGTTACTATTATTTATTTGTTCCATTTGAGGGATTTGGAATTTTTGTTATTTTAGTTTTATTTTTGAAACCAAGCATCTATAGAAACCAAGAAAGTCAGCATGTAAGCGTCACTGGAAAAACTGGTTTAAGCAAATAGAGCCGTCTGGGATTTATAACTGAGCTGCAACTGTCATGAGGCCCAGGCAGCTCTGTAACATCTTCTGTAGATGCCCCTGGTTACCCTGTTGTTTTCATCTACCTCAGACCCCTATCATGGGGCTCTACCCTGTGACAAGAGCCAAACCCATTCTCCATGGCCTATGGAAGCCTCACTGGAGTTTGGGGCCTGCTGCAATGGGGATGAGATGGTTTTTTGTAGAATTATGCTTATGTTCCTTGGATGATCTCTAGTTGATTTTTTAAGTTCTGAGTTGATGCTATTAAGGTACCCGGGGTAGCCATTGGTTCTTGGATCTGTGTTAGAATGAGTGCTTTCCCTTCCTACTGATGTAATTGTGGATTAGGAATTCTTGACCTGAGTGATTTTTGGCCAGTGGTTGGGTTTAAAATTCTATTAAAATTTGTAGTTTGGGCTGGGTGCTGTGGCTCACACCTATAATCCCAGCAGTTTGGGAGGCCGAGGAGGGCAGATCGCTTGAGCCCAGGAGTTCGAGAGCAGCCTGGGCAACATGACGAAACCCCTTCTCTACAAAGAATACAAAAACTACCCAGGCATGGTGGCGCATGCCTGTTGTCCCTGCTACTGGGGAGGCTGAGGTGGAAGGTTCACTTGAGCCTGGGAGGTGGAGGTTGTAGTGAGCCAAGATCGTGCCACTACACTCCAGCCTGGGCAACAAAGCAAGACCTTGTCTCAAAAAAAAAAAAAAATTAAACGTAAAAAAAAATTAATTAATTTTTATAAAAAATTGTAGTTTGACCTTTTGATTTCCCTGCATCTACAAGGTAGACCTATTAACTTCTCTTGGGGTATCAGTGATGTGAGAAAAAAAAAATGCCATTTTTCTTAATGTTTAACCCCCCTTTATCTTTGAATTGAGCTAGAGCCTGGTTTAGGACAGAGGATTAAGTTTGTTAATGAACACTAATTCAGGGCTTCTACTTGAGACCCCACCGAGATCATCAGTTCTCATGTAACCTGGGAAGAGCCATAAAGGGGTACCCTGAACCCCAACTGCCTTCCTGGAAGCATGCCTGGGAAATAAACTGTAGGCCTGATCCAAGTCAGGACCACTGGGATCCGTGCAAAGGCCAGGGGAGGGTGGAATTGAATCATGGGAGGGAACTCCGGCACCTGTTTTCTTCTGCAGGTGACACACACTTTAAATGGAAGAGAGGTTGTGGCTATAACTTGTGGCTGGGAATAATAAAGATGGCACTGCCAAGGAGCCTCACCTTGCTTTAGTGAGTACTCAGTTGGGCGCTGCAGAGTCTGGAGTCTGTGTGAGACGTGTGTGATTGTGATGGGTGCGGATCAGCATATAGCACTTGGGAACAAGGCAGACCTTGGAGCAGAATGGTTATGTGAAGGATCACATCACCCATGGGAAGTCATACGTCCTGGAGGTGCTGATCCTCCTCCTGGAACTGCCAGCCTTGCTAGGACTATCAACATCAACAGCATTGCCTGATAAACCCTACTGTTTGTGCTCCCCACTGTGTCCCATGACTGGTGTTAAAATTCTCCCTGCTTTGATCATCTGCCCTGCCCAGGCCTTGGGCTTTATGCCAGCACAGAGCTCAAAGGCCAGGTAGTAGCACATCCTCAAGCATGAGAGCTCAAAGGGTTACATTTGAGTCTCTGTACCTGCTTGGAAGAAATAAAAATACGTGTGAATTCCATCTCATCCATGAATAGTTACATATTCTTGACTAGCAGTCTGTCCAGTTCTTTGCCATTTTTATGTCTTTTTTACAAGGGAGATTAAAATAGCTCCTGACTCAGTTACAGCTCCCTGCTATGTTCAGCACTTTAGGGGTGGGAGAGACATTCTGGACTCTCTCAGTATATATATGTGTCAGTTAAACTATGGTGCCATGTTTCTATTTCAGGGTTTATCCATGTGTATTCGCATTGATTCATGTCTGATTGAACCTGGCATTGTATGTTTACTTTTCTTGATTTTTGCTGTCTGTTGGCAGACCTCTTTATTTTTCAACCAAAACCCAAGAGAGGAAATATTTGCGCTATCTAAAACTATAGCAGAATCATCCTTATGGGTTGTGAAAAAGGACATTGGCCTTGTATGAGCTCTAACTCCTAGAATGAGAACCAACCCCTGCCAGGAGCTCACCTCTTCGGGTGCTGGAGGTCAACAGTGAATGTCCCAGTTACCCCCATCCCTGTGACTTAGAAATGTAGGAAATAAAGTACCCTCTGAGATGCAGCTAATCCAGCCCCAGTAGGAGGTGCTGAAAGGACTCAAGTCCGGAGTCTGAAGGGCCATCTGGCCAGGATCAGGTGCATAGCTTAACTTTTATTCATTCAACAAAGATTTAAGGCTTGCTACTTCCAAGGCACTGTTCTAGGTATTAGGGGTGCAGCAGTAAACACAACAGGTGAATCAGATGTTAATACATCTGGCCAGGCGCGGTGGTTCACGCCTGTAATTCCAGCACTTTGGGAGGCCGAGGCGAGTGGATCACCTGAGGTCAGGAGTTGGAGACCAGCCTGGCCAACATGGTGAAACCCCGTCTCTACTAAAAATAGAAAAATTAGCTGGGTGTGGTGGTGCGTGCCTGTAATCCCAGCTACTGGGGAGGCTGAGGTAGGAGAATTGCTTGAACCAAGGAGGCAGAGGTTGCAGTGAGCCGAGATCACACCATTGCACTACAGCCTGGGAGACAGAGTGAGACTCCATCTCAAAAAAAAAAAAAGATGTTAATACATCTAAAAGGAATTCCACAGAAGCGGGTGAAGCAAAAAGGCTCAGGTTCAGTGTGCAGAAGTGTGTCCAGCACACTCTGGGGTGAAAGCTGCAGATCAAGGGACTGTGCTCCTGTGGGCACATCAGGCCCCACCAGGGTAAAGAAAGGTCCCTCTGTGGCTAGAGCTCTCTGGTTCCAACCCCCCCGACAGGGCCTCTCATGACACTAATTTGGCATCCTTACATTAGACTTGGATTCTGGGGAGTGTGCCCTGAGCGAGGACACAAGCCTGCAATCACTGGGAAAGGTTGCCACCATCCTTTCCTCAACCTACTGGCAGTGTTAGCATGTGAACATTTGAATCCATTAATATTTGCTACACTTCTGCTCTGTGCCAGGCAGTGCACTAGGCCCTTGGGGAAGGTCCCTGCATGAATGGAGCTTACCATCTGGTCAGGGTCATCTTGTTAAGAGCCTGAGTTCTACATTCAGTGTCAGGATTTAAATCCCAACTCCCCCTTTCTCTTTTTTATTTTTATAATTTTTTTTAATTTTAAATAGAGACAGGTCTTGCTATATGTTGCCCAGCTGGTCTCGAACACCTGGGCTCAAGCAATCCTCTCAAAGTGCTGGGATTACAGGCATGAGCCGCCATGCCCAGTGCCAATTCTCCCTTTCCATCTGGTGAACATGAACAAATTACTTAACCTCTCCTTGCCTCACTTTACTCATTTATAAGCTAGGAATACTGTTTAGTAGTGTTTGACTCATTGGGTCATTGTGAGTTTTAAATGTGATTACACATAAAAAGGTCTTAGTACAGTGCCTGGCACATAATACACATTAAATGTTTGCAATTATTAATACAGTGACATTATTTTTTACTGAAAAACATGGTCTGTGAATTCACAACTAAAAACCAATCCCCTGGCTCTCTTTATTTGACCCCAAGTGGAGCTTGGTGGACTTGGGATCCAGCCTCCCTAGACATAACGACTACCCAGCTGTCTGCTCAATCAGCAAGTCGTGGGAAGTATTTTACATGTGGGGGAGGAGAAGGGTTAGGGAAGGGGATGGATGTTGGCCACTGCGTGGTTGAGGGCTTGAACACTTCAATGCAGGCCACAAAGTAAGCGTGATCTCATTTTAGAGTCACAGGTAGAAAGACCAGAATAATTCAGACAGGCAGGTTTTTTGTAGAGGTGTGGATGTTGATAACAGCTATGTATTTAGATTATATAAGAAGGTATCCCATAAGGGAGAACTTAACATTTTTCTCTCTCTTTGAAAGAATATATCAGGGCCGGGCGCAGTGGCTCATGCCTACAATCCCAACACTTTGGGAGGCCGAGGCTGGTGGATCATTTGAGATCAGGAGTTTAAGACCAGCCTGGCCAACATGGTGAAACCCCGTCTCTACTAAAAATACAAAAATTAGCCAGGTGGTAGTGGTGCACACCTGTAATCCCAGCTACTCAGGAGGCTGAGGCAGGAGAATCACTTGATCCTGGGAGGCAGAGGTTGTGGTAAGTCAAGATCACGCCACTGTACTTCAGTCTGGGTGACAGAGTGAGACCCTGTTAAAAAAAAAAAAAGAAGAAGAAGAATGGAACAGAAAACAGAAAATGGGTATGACAAGGACAGAGGTAGGAAGTGACTCTATGTTTTTTGTTTGTTTGTTTGTTTGTTTTCCCAGACAGGTTCATGCTCTGTCACCCAGGCTGGAGTAGAGTGGCATGATGATCTCGCATCACTGCAACCTCTTCACCTCCTAGGCTCAAGCAGTCCTTCCCATCTCAGCCTCCAGAGCAAGCAGGACTACAGGCACATTGCCCAGCTAATTTTTCTTTCTTTCTTTTTTTTTTTTTTGGTAGAGATTGGGTTTCACCATGTTGCCCAGGCTTCACTCTGTTCTATTATACCTTTCTAATTTTGTACCTTCTGAAGGTCTTGCGAATTTTTTTTTTTTTTTTTTAATCAATACCTAGCAGCCTGGGCAACATGGCAAAACCCCATCTCTACAAAAAATACAAAAAAATGTGCTGGGCATCATGGCTCACATCTGTGGTCCCAGCTACTCAGGAGGCTGAGGTGGGAGGATCAATTGAGCCCAGGAGGTGGAGGCTGCAGTGAGCCAAGATCCACTGCATTCCGGCCTGGGCAACAGAGTGAGGCCCTGTCTCAAAAAAATAAATCAACAGCTGATGGTAAAGAAATCCAGTCATCTTGGAGCAGACCCTGTCCCAGAAAGTACTTGAGTGTTCTGAAGGTAGTTGAGTGGTCCCTTCCAGTGATAGCGACATAAAGCTGGTAGGTACCAGTCACCAGTTAGGGCAAGGTGACCAAAAAATGCAAGTCAACAAGCCTGAAATACATAGGATTTTCTTTTCTGACATGAAAAGAAAAGTCCACAGTAGGCATTCCAAGGCTGATAACGACAGTTCACCAAGTTGTTGGGGAGGGACCCAGGCCCCTCCCAGCCTTCTGCTACACCACCCCTCCACCATTCCTCATGGTTCAGTGTGGCTGCTGAGGTTCCAGGCATTCCAGCCAGGAGAAGGGGAAAGAGACATAGCACTTCCCTTTAAGGAAAGTTCCCAAAAGTTACTTGACACTTCTGTTTACATCCCATGAGCCAGAACTTACGTAGCCAAACCCAGCTCCAGAGAGGCTGGAAAATGTTTGGACTCTGGGTGGCCATGTGCCTAGCTAAAAATAGACACCTCTGTTAGCAAAGAAAGAGGGGGAGGACCACAGGAAGTGGAGAATGATCGTATCTCTGCCTCTGATGGGCAGGACCTTTCTTTTTTTCTTTTTTGGCTTGACAAAGGTCAGACTATCCCCCTAATCCCTCAGAAAAAAGAGACTAAGACCCTGATCCCTTCATTCTCCTTTTTCCTTTCCCCTTCTTACAAATTTCATGCTTGAGTTACAGTGGGGTTTTTTTTGTTTTGTTTTGTTTTTTTAATATATAAACTGACATTTAAATTAGATCACATTCCCTTTGCAGGCTGTTTAAAATGTTTCAGGGCTGATGGAAAATGTGACTGTCAAACATTCATTCAACAAATAACACTTTTTTGACCCCCTACTATATCCTGGCGCCAATACCAGGTCCTGGGTTTAGAGTGATGAACAATATTGCTATGGCTCTTTCCCTTGTGGAATTAATCTAGTCACAGCACTGTCCAGCAGTACTGTAGTATATAGTAATATAGATGACAGTAATTATGTAAGTCATATGTAATTTGTTTTTGTTTTTGTTTTTGAGATGGAGTCTTGCTCTGTTGCCCAGGCTGGAGTGCAGTGGCGCAGTCTTGGCTCACTGCAACCTCCACCTCCCAGGTTCAAGCAGTTTTCTTGTCTCAGCCACCCGAGTAGCTGGCAGTACAGGCACACGCCACTACGCCCAGCTAATTTTTTTGTATTTTTAGTAGAGATGGGGTTTCACCATATTGGTCAGACTGGTCTTGAACTCCTGACCTCACGTGATCCACCCACCTCAGCCTCCCAAAGTGCTGGGATTAGAGGTGTGAGCCACCACTCCCAGCCCATATGGAATTTTAAATCTAGTATTGGCCAGGTATGGTAGCTCACGTCTGTAATCCCAGCGCTTTGGGAGGCTGAGGCAGGAGTACTGTTTGAATCCAGGAGTTTGAGACCATTCTGAGCAACATGTCAAAACCCTGTCTTTACAAAGAATACAAAACATTATCCAGGCATAGTGGCACGCACTTGTAATCCCAGCTACTTGGGAGGCTGAGGTGGGAGGATCACCTGATCCTAGGGAGAAGAAATGAGAAATTAATTTTAACAATACATTTTATTTAACCCAACGTACCCAGAATGTCATTTCAACATGTAATCAATATAAAAATAACTGAGATATTTTACACTCCTATTTTCATACCAAGTTTTCCAATTCCAGTGTCTATTTTACACTTAGCACATAGCGAGTTTCACGTGCTCAGTAGCCACATAGCCCAAGGGTTGGCCATTCAGCTCCTTCACTCACTCTCCAAGAACTTTCCAGTAAATGCTTCCTGGGGCTTACATTAACCAGAAATGATATTCTATTTCCTGCTAGCCTAGCCCCAAACCTGAGACCTGTATGAAGGTGGATAGTCCACACTCAGAGAAGAGAAGCAGGATGGTAGTTATGGCAGTTGGAATCTGCCAAGGAGTATGGAACAACTCACCAGCCAAACGAACTCGTCCTAAAAATATGGATCTAATTTTTTTAAAAAAGAAAAAGGCCAAGTGCAGTGGCTCACACCTGTAATCCCAGCATCCCAGCACTTTGGGAGGCCGAGGTGGGTGGATCACTTGAGGTCAGGAGTTCGAGATCAGCCTGGCCAACATAGTGACACCCCATCTCTACTAAAGATACAAAAATTAGCCAGGCATGGTGGCGTATGCCTGTAGTCCCAGCTACTCGGGAGGCTGAAGCACAAGAATCGCTTGAACCTGGGAGGCAGAGGCTGCAGTGAGCCAAAATTGCGCCATTGCACTCCAGCCTGGGTGACAGAACAAGACCCTGTCTCAGGGGGAAAAAAAAAGAAAAAGAAAGAAAGGAAAGGGAAAAAAGGTGAAGAGAGCCCAGTGTAGACAGACCCGAGTCTCATCACCTTCTCAGGAAGCTTTTTGGGTTGCCCAGGACTTAAGTAGGCCTGTGCTTCCAAACTTCATTTCTGGGAGGAGTGCCAGTGGGCTGGGGAAGTTGGAGGCTAGAAAAAGCGTGTTCTTGTACCTTGCAGTCTGTTGCACCACCGAGGAACGGGCCTGACCCGAGTGGCCTGCAGTAAAGCTCCAAGTCAGGGAGCATGGTATAATCACCTGACACTGGTGTTACAGGTAAATCACAATCTCTCCCCACAGACAACATGATCTTCCTCATGTACAAGATAAGCTACTTCTTCAGTCAGACAGTACTCAGGGAAGTACGAATTTGCAGACCTGGTGATAAATCCACTGGTCTGGCAGAAATGGACCTGGACTGGGATAGCCATGACTCCAGCTCTAGCCACCTTTCTGCCTGCCATTAGCAGCATTGCCTTCGACAGGCTGCCTCCCTTCTGCGTCTGTTTCCCAGTCTATATAGTGGAGATTAAAGTCTCAGCCATGCATGTCTGCTTCCAAGCATCTGTGAGGCATCTGGAAGCTGGAAAGCTTTGTACATCACTTAGGCAGAACACGCGGAGGGAGCTGGTCACTGCTGATGGAGTCTCAAGTCTTGGCTAGCTCCTTCCATACCTCACCCTCCTACCTTTCAGGAATTGTCCTGAGACCTGAAGCTGAGCCCCGAGAGAGTGCCTGGGACCCCCCCCCCCACCACCTGGCCCTGGTGTCAGTGTGTGCCACAGCTTACCCTGCTGTTCTCTAGGCCCCTTCCCTAATACTGAAACTACTGTCTAACCTGGGTGGGTTTATTTTTTTCATTTTTGGGGGGGGTGGGGAGAGGGGGGATAGTTTTGTTCTTGTTGCCCAGGCTGGAGTGCAATAGCATGATCTCAGCTCACTGCAACCTCTGCCTCCTGGGTTCAAATGATTCTCCTGCCTCAGCCTCTTAAGTAGCTGAGATTACAGGCACGCACCACCATGCCCGGCTAATTTTTGTATTTTTAGTAGAAATGGGGTTTCACCATGTTGGCCAGGCTGGTCTCGAACTCCTGACCTCAGGTGATCCACCCACCTTGGCATCCCAAAGTGCTGAAATTACAGGCATAAGGCACTGCGCCCAGCCATGGATGTTTTGTTTTGCTAATTGTCTGCCTCTTGCCGGTCGAATGTAAGCTCCATGAGGACAGGGGTTTTGTTTTTTAATTCACTGCTGTATCCCCAATGCTTAGCACACAGAGCCTGGCACATAGTAGCCACTTTAAACACATTGGCCAAATAAATGAATATATGAAGGAGTGGATTCCATCTTAAATTCCCTTTTAGAATTTGATGTCAAGGAGGAGTGAGGGCCTTGGAGCCCAGCAGGCCTGGAGTGGAATCCCTGCTTGGTTACTGCATAGCTCCAAGTTGCCCCCATCCTGATCAGAGTTAAGATGTCCTCCTGGCTGCAGGGTCTCCCTATTTAAGGACTGCACAAGCGTAACTGCCTCTCGTCCTCCCACCACTTCACAAAAGGCTCAATTCCAATTTTGCCCAAAGAAGGCCCTCACAGGGCCAGACCAAGGGCATCGGGCTCTGACCACCATCTCCCACCTCCCCACATATTCTGCCTTCGGGCCTGGGCCCCAACCCTGGCCCCAAACACAAGAGCCAGAGCCAAATGCGTCTAGCATATACCACCACGGGTGATTTATTTAAGGGTCTCCAAATAATCGCTTAAGTGTCACCATGGCAACCTGAAGAGTTGCCATGGAGATTGGAGCAGGAAACGTCCCCATGGAGACCCCTGGGAGACGCTCTAGGAAATCATTACCAGGTGGAGGGGGCTTGGGAAGGGGGAGCTGGACAAATAAGGGAGCCCCACAGTTTGTGTGCTGCCACAAGAAGGGGGGTTGAAGGGGCAAAGTAGGAAAGACCAGCTTAGAAAAGCAGGCAAGTTAATGATCTCCAACTCTAGGGTCCCATGTGATAAATAACTTCCATTATATCCGTAGAAGGGATCTGACAGAAAAGACAAGAGTCTGGTGGTAATGGTGGCCCCCAGGACGGAGTTGGAGGAAAGAGGTTTCTTTTTCACTTTATACTCCTTTGTACTATTTGACTTTCTTTTATCATAGGCATGTAAATAGTAATTATTCCAAAATTAAATAAGTTATTTACTTACTATGTTAAATATTTTATACGCATAAAACAACCCCATAGGGTAGGTATCATCTCCATTATATGGATGAGGAAACTGCTGTTCAGAAAGGTTCAGAAAGTGGCCCACAAGGCCAGGAGTGGCGGCTCATGCCTGTAATCCCAGCACTTTGGAAGGCCAAGGCGGGAGGATCACTGGAGCCCAAGAGTTCAAGATAAGCCTGAGCAACAGAGTGAGACCCTGTCTCTACAAAAATATTTAAAAATTAGCTGGAGGTGGTGCACACCTATAATCCCAACTACTCGGGAAGCTGAGCTGGGAAGATTGCTCGAGCCCAGGAGGTCAACGCTGCAGTGAACCATAATCTCAACATTGCACTACAGCCTGGGTGACAGAGTGTGACCCTGTCTCGAAAGAAGAAAGGAAAGAAAGGGAAGAGAAGGAAGGAAGGGAGGGAGGGAGGGAGGGAGGGAGGGAAGGACGGACGGAGGGAGGGAGGGAGGGCACAGTCATGGCGACAGTCTAGAATCAAACCCAGAGCTTCTTGTCCCCTATGCAAGCATGGATTCTCTGGTCTCAACCCAGCTCTGCCACTAACATGCCAGGCACCTTTAAGTAACCCACATCCCTCTAGGCCTCAGTTTCCTCACCTGTCAGATAGTTTAGCAGTTTGGACTGGATGAAGATGAAGGTCTCTCTAGCTTGACATCCTGAGTTCATGAAGGGATCCCCTCAGCACCATGGAGAATCACAGCTGTGGGTGGGGGGTGGGGAGTAGGGAGTGTGGTGACAGGGAGGAAAGGGGCATGACAGCAACCCTCAGGGGGCTTGAGAAACCTCTGGATTCTCCCTTTGCGAGAGTATAAGAGAAGCAGGGAAGGTAAGCCACCAGGAAAGTGTGCATCAAAACCACAATGAGCCAGGCAAGGTGGCTCCTGCCTGTTATCCCAGCACTTTGGGAGGCTGAGGCAGGGGGATCACTTGAGCCTAGGAGTTTGAGGTTACAATGAGCTGAGATTGTGCCACTGCACACCAGCCTAGGCAACAGAGGGAGACCCTCTTTAAAAAAAAATTTTTTTTTTTTTGAGACGGATTCTCACTCTGTCACCAGGCTGGAATGCTGTGGCGCGATCTCAGCTCTTTGCAACCTCCGCCTCCCAGGTTCAAGCGATTCTCCTGCCTCAGCCTCCCGAGTAGCTGGGACTACAGGCGTGCGCCACCACACCCAGCTAATTTTTGTATTTTTAGTGAAGACGGGTTTTCATCATGTTGGCCAGGATGGTCTCGGTCTCTTGATCTTGTGATCCACCTGCCTCGGCCTCCCAAAGTGCTGGGATTAGAGCTGTGAGCCACCGGGCCTGGCCTAAAATTTTTTTTTAAACATTTTTTTCAAATAAAAAAATTAGCTGGGTGTAGTGGTGTGCACCTGTAGTCTCAGCTACTCGGGAGGCTGAAGTGGGAGAATAACTTGAACCCAAGAGGCAGAGGTTGCAGTGAGCCAAGATTGCACTCCAGTCTGGATGACAGAATAAGACCCCGTCTCAAAAAATAAAAAATAAAAATTTCAGCCTGGACAACATGGTGAAACCCTGTCTCTATTAAAAATACAAAAATTAGCCAGGCGTGGTGGTGCACACCTGTAGTTCTAACTACTTGGGAGGCTGAGGTAGGAGGATCGGTGCCTGGGAGGTCAAGGCTGCAGTGAGCTGAGATTGTGCCACTGCACTCCAACCTGGGCAACAGAGAGCCTGTCTCAAAAAACAGAATAGAAAAAAAAATTTTTTTTGAAAAACACATGGCTGATGCCGGGCGCGGTGGCTCACACTTGTAATCCCAGTGAGTCAAGATTGCATCATTGTACTCCATCCTGGGTGACAAGAGTGAAATTCCGTCTCAAAAACAAAACAAAAAAAACACCCACACACAATGAGATACCTCCTCACGGCCACTGGGATGGCTGGAATAAAAAGATGAACAATTACAAGTATTTGCAAGGATGTGGAGAAATCAGAACCCTCCTACACTGCTGGTAGGAATGTCAAATGGGGCAGCCACTTTGAGACACAGTTTGGCAGTTCCTCAAAAAATTAAACATGTGGACACCACATGACCCGGCCATTCCTCTCTTAGCTAGTAGACACCCAAGACAAATGAAAATACACCTCCACATGAAAGCTGGCACGAAAATGTCCATAGCAGCATTATCCGTAGTACCCAAAAGCGGAATCTCCCCAAAAGTCTATCAACTGATGAATGGATAAACAAAATGTGATCTGTCTATACAATGAAATATTATTCAATCATAGAAAGGAATGAAGTTCTCATACATGCTACAACATGGATGAACCCTGAAAACATACTATGTGAACGAAGCCAGTCACAGAAGACCACACAGGATCACACAGTAAATGATTCCATTCATATGGAATGTCCAGAATAGGGAAATTGAAAGCAACAGAGAGTAGATTATTGGTTGCCTAGGGTTGGGGGAGAGGAGAAATAGGGTGAGAGAACAGCTAAGGCAGTGGTCTCCAACCTTTTTGGCACCAGGGACTGGTTTCATGGAAGACAATTTTTCCACAGACTGCTGGAGGATGGGAGATAGTTTCGGGATGATTCAAGTGCATAACATTTTATTTTGCACTTTATTTATATTATTATTACATTGTAATATATAATGAAATAATTATACAACTCACCATAATGTAGAATCAGTGGGAGCCCTGAGCTTGTTTTCCTGCAACTAGACAGTCCCATCTAGGGTGTTTGGGAGACAGGGATACCCTAAGTGTGTTGCTTATGCCCAGTCTACTCCATAATCTCGTTTTGGTTCACTGCAGAAAACCCTGCTTCACAAGGATAGGACGTTGGAAACGGAAGCAGGCTTTTCAGTGCTTTTCTGGCAGTCTCAGGAAATTCTGCCTTGACTTTAATCCAGAACGTACAGAGACTTGAAGTTGTCTCAAAGATACTTTCAAGGCAGCTGTGCAACTGAAGTATATCGACTCACTTGCCACCATAAAGCCTGCCACCAGATTCAGCTTAATTTTCCCTTGCCACTCACAGATGGGGATTTGATATGGGTCTGCAAGCAATTGATTTATGATGGTCTCTGTACAGGCAAACTTCTCTGCTAACATTCCTCTGTATTTGCAGCCACTCCCCAGGGCAAGCATTACCGCCTCAGCTTCACCTCAGATCATCAGGCATTAGATTCTCGTAAGGGGCACAACCTAGATCCCTCACATGCGCAGTTCACAATAGCGTTCATGGTTCTATGGACTTGAATGCCGCTGCTGATCTGACAGGAGGTGGAGCTCAGGTGGTAATACGAGCAATGCGGAGTGACTGTAAACACAAATGAAGCTTCACTCGCTTGCCCACTGCTCACCTTCTGCTGTGCGGCCGGGTCCCTAACAGGCTGGGCTGTGGACCATTACTCTTACCAGTCTGTGGCCCAGGGGTTGGGGACCCCTGAGCTAAGGAGATTCTTTTTAGGGTGATTAAAATGTTCTAAAATTGACTGTGGTGATAGATATACAATTATGCAAATATGCTAAAAGCCAGTGAATTGTACAATTTAAATGAGTGAATTGTATACTATGTGAATTATGTCTCAATAAAGATGTTTAAAAAGGAGAGAGGGATGGCACTGACCCAGGGCCACATAACCACTGAGTAGCCACCCCAAGTGCCCTGCCCCTGCCTATCCTTTTACTTTTCTGCTCTTGTTAAGGGGGACCAGAAGACTCTCCGTGGGACAGCCTTGAAGACTGATTCTAAAATGAACGGGGGCTGGGCACAGTGGCTCCCAGCATTTTGGGAGGCTGAGGCGGGCGGTTCACGGGTCAGGAGTTCAAGATCAGTCTGGCCAATATGGTTGAAACCGCGTCTCTACTAAAAATACACAAAAATTAGCCAGGTATGGTGGCACACACCTGTAGTGCCAGCTACTCGGGAGACTGAGGTAGGAGAATCACTTGAACCTGGGAGGCAGAGGTTGCAGTGAGCCAAGATTGCACCACTGCACTCACTCCAGCCTGGGTGACAGAGCGAGACTCCATCTCAAAAAATAAAAATAAATAAATAAATAAAAATAAAAAATAAAATAAAATGAACGGGTAGTCAGGCATGGTGGTGTGCACGTGTAGTCCTAGCTACTTGAGAGGCTGGGGTGGGAGCATTGTTCAAGCCCAGAAGCTCAAGGCCGCAGAGAGCCATGATCACACCACAGCACTTCAGTCTGGGCAACAGAGTGAGACCCTGTCTCTCAAAAAAAAATTAAAAATAAAAATGAACTGGTGCCAGGTGGTAGGGGCCCTCCCCACAATTCCCTTCTGCCAGAGCAGTGTTCTTTAACAGACTGGGCTGCCTCAAGATTTCACTTAGGAAAAGGGGTGCCCTGCCAGAGGGAAAGAAATGCAAAGGTTTGAAAGCCACTGACAGAGAAAGGGTTAAAAAATGATGGCAAAGGGATTCAGAACCTAGGCTTTGTCTTTGTATTAAGCATGTCTTTATTCTGATGTTTGACATCTTGGGGCCTTGCTGACCCTAGAGAAACTGCCCCTCCCATGGCTAGAGATGGTAAGGGACTCACTTGTGAGCATGCCTTTTGTATACAAACCAATCCAGAGTCCATTTTCCAACTATTCCCTTTAAAGGGCCCTTCCAGGGTTCTCACGCTCCAGGCCACTATTCCCCAGCCCTTACACCCCACTGACAAGCCCACTGAAATTATTCACAGTAGCCAATTCTAGGCCTGCTTCCTACCCTGCCTCGACCATTCCTTCCCTCAGAAACACAGCAAATGCTCCTGCCTACATTTTCCCCTCCCTGACTCTGCCTTCTGACCACCCTGGGGCCTCCACTCCTGGCCCTGCCTGGTATGACCTGCCCTCCCTACTTGGGGAACTGTGAGTAACAACTATTCTTTCAATAGCAATCAGATCCTGATCTCTTGGCCTCACCATATGTGAATATAAATAAGATCTACATTTGAAAGCCGGCTACATGCTCCCTAGGCTTCAAACTTGCAAACTCTAGGCCCAGCACAGCAGCTCATGCCTGTAATCCCGGCAGTTTGGGAGGCCCAGGTGGGAGGAGAACTTGAGCCTAGGAGTTTAAGACCAGCCTGGGCAACCCAAAGAGACCCCATCTCTACAAAAAAATTTTTTTTTAATTAACAGGGTGTGAGGCCAGGTGCGATGGCTCACACCTGTAATCCCAGCACTTTTGAAGGCTGAGGCAGATGAATCATTTGAGGTCAGGAGTTCAAGACCAGCTTGGCCAACATGGTGAAACCCTGTCTCTACTAAAAATACAAAAAAATTAGCCAGGTGTGGTGGCACATGCCTGTAATCCCAGCTACTCAGGAGGCTGAGGCAGGAGAATTGCTTGAACCTGGGAAACAGAGGCTGCAGTGAGCCAAGATCATACCACTACACTCTAGCCTGGACAACAGAGTGAGACTCTGCCTCAAAAAAAAGAAAAAAAAATTAACAGGATGTGGTGGTGCATGCCTATGGTCCCAGCTACTTAGAAGGCTGAGGTGGGAGGATGTCTTGAGTCTGGGAGGCCGAGGCTGCAGCGGGTCACGATGGTGCCACTGTACTCCAGCCTGAGCAACAGGCGAGACCCTGTCTCAAAAAAAAAAAAAAAAAGTTAAAAAAAAAATTTGCAGACTCCTCACCTCTGTGCTTCGATTTTCTCACCAGTAAGGCTGGGTTGCCAGCCATGCCTGCCTCAGGGCTGTCATGTATAATAGTGTAGGCTGTACCTTGTGCAAGGGAGCCATGCGAAGGACCTGAGTGGGGCCTCCAATGTGCTCCCTACTCTGCTCTCCAAGCTGGAGTTTTGCCAGGGAGAATGTGCGTCTTTTCCTCATTTGTAAAGAGGCCCAAATGGGACAGCAGTGGCCTCGCCCACCTCGTGAGGCTGCAGTCAGAACAAAAGCAGTAGAGTCCTGGTGTAGCACTTTGCACTCCAGAAGTGGTGTCATCAGGGTCTCCATGGGGAGCAGGGAGCACTTGAGATACTGCAACAACTTCTAGGAAGGCTTCCCTTCTCTTTTGTTTGGGGTAGTGGGCGGCTGTATGTATATTTCAAGTCAATTTTATCAAAGTATCAAAAGAAGGTGACCCGAGCTGGTACCCAGGCTACAAATGAATAGATAGTTGCACACCCATGTCCATAGCCACATTAGTCATGATAGCCAAAAAGCAGAAGCAGCACAAGTGTCCATCAAAACAAAATGTGGCCTATACATATAGTGAAATACGATTCAGCCCTGAAAAGGAAGGAAATTCTGACACATGCTACAGAATGGATGGGCCTTGAAGACATTATGCTAAGTGAAATAAGCCAATCACAAAAGGACACCTACTGTGTGATTCCACTTATATGACATACCTAGGGCAGTCGTATTTGTAAAAACAAAATAGAATGGTGGTTGCTATGGGTAGGGGGTAGGGGAAATGGGGAGTTATTGTTTAAAGGTGCTGAGTTTCAGTTTCGTAAGATGAAAACAGTAAAACAGTTCTGGAGATTGGTTGTACAACAATGTGAATGTACTTAATTTCACTGAAATATACACTTAAAAACAGTGAAGATAGTATATTTTATGGTACATATATTTTACCACGCTTTTTTGTAAAGGCACAGCCAAGTCCTACTTCCCAGAAAAACCACGCATATGGGAGTAATTACTGTCCCTGCTCTTGTCCTATAGAAAAATGGCTCAGAGACCGAGCACAGTGCCTCATTCCTGTAATCCAGAAGGCTGGGAGGCTGAGGCTGGTGGATCACTTGAGGTCAGGAGTTCAAGACCAGCCTGGCCAACATGGTGAAACCCTGTCTCTCTACTAAAAATACAAAAATTAGCAGGTGTGGTGGCGGGTGCCTGTAATCCCAGCTACTCCGGAGGCTGAGGCAGGAAAATCACTTGAACCCAGGAGCAGAAGTTGCAGTCAGTTGAGATTGTGCCACTGCACTCCAGCCTCGGCAACACAGAGAGACTCCATCTCCAAAAAAGAAAAACGGCTCAGACAACAGTAAGCCGTCTTTAAAGTGTTTCTCAAATAGTAAGTTTCCATCACTCTGCTGGACTTCCCTGGGACTGGCCCAGGCTGTGCACTCTTTCTGTCGCCTTGTGGGACACTTTTTCCCTTGCCGACACCAGCTATTATCACTTCATTATATGCACACATATTTATCTATGTATGGGCATTCATCGATTTGACAAGAGAAAATGTTATCTATTTTATTTTCTTTATTTATTAATTTATTTTGAGAGAGGGCCTTGCTCTGTCACCCAGGCTGGAGTGCAGTGATGCAATCTCAGCTCACTACCATCCTCCACCTCCGGGGCTCAAGCCATCCTCCTACCTCAGCCTCCTGAGTAGCTGGGACTACAGGCATGTGACACCATGCCTGGCTAATTTTTGAATTTTTAGTAGAGACGGGTTTTGCCATGTTGCCCAGGCTGGTGTTGAATTCCTGGGCTCAAGTGATCTGCCTGCCTCAACCTCCCAAAGTGTTGGGATTACAGACATGAGCCACCGTGTCTGGCCCTATCTATTTTAATTTTTACTTCTTTGTTTACTCCTGAGGTTCAGATTTTCTTGGCTATTTTTCTTTTTTCATGAGTTGCCTGTCCTTAAGGCTAAGAGAGCAACCAGGAGAACAAGTGTGTTCACTTAGCGTTCTCAGTCCCACAGGTGTGTCAGACCTCATTGCCCTGTTTTTAATAACTTGCGTTGTTTTTGGCACCAAGTGTATTAATCAGAGTTCCTGGTAACAAGAAATAGAAACCAAATCTGGTTAATGGAGTGGAAAAGCTTTGTTTTGTCATGTTTTTGGAAACATATCAGGCAGCTCACAGAATCATCAGGAAGGCTGGAAACCCAGGATGAGAAAATGAGCAAAAAACAAGGGTTACTGGCAGCAGAGTCCAGCTGGATCCCACCCAAGGCATGGTCTGGTTAGGACACTGGGTTCCATGCCAAGGGACCCGGTGCTGCCTCTGCCTCCACTGCCCAAATAACATTCTCCTGTTTTCCTTAGCAGGAGCATCCAATGAGCCACACTGGCCACCACAGAGCAAGAACGGGGACAGTGAATATCTATCATTCCTGTCCTGGGGAACAAGAAGCAAGGAGAGACCTTCACACAGTGGAGGAAGGGGGATTTAGATGCTGGGCTGTCCAAAAGATGCTGACCACCAAGTTTATGAACCACTTAACAGGGTACAAAGCATCTTCCTGTCCATAAATAGAGCTATCAGTGGCCACCACGTGTTGGATGTTGCTACATAGAAGGCACTCAGCTGAGCATACGATATGCTACATCATTAGTTCTTCTAATGATCCTCCAAGATTGGTATCACTCTCTGTTTTGTAAATAAGAAAACCAAGCCCAGAGTGATTCCATCACTTTCCCCAGGCACACAGTAAATGTCAGAGCCAAAATGCAAACCCTGCTCCATCTGACTCCAAAATCACACCCTGGCCAGGCGTAGTGGCTCACGCCTGTAATCCCAGCACTTTGGGAGGCCGAGGCAGGTGATCACAAGGTCAGGAGTTCGAGACCAGCCTGGCCAATATGGTGAAACCCCGTCTCTACTAAAAATACAAAAATTAGCCAGGCACAGTGGCAGGCACCTGTAATCCCAGCTACTTGGGAGGCTGAGGCAGGAGAATCGCTTGAACTTGGGAAGTGGAGGTTGCAGTGAACCGAGATCGCGCCACTGCACTCTAGCCTGGGTGACAGAGCAAGACTTCATCTCAAAAACTAAATAAATAAAAATCACACCCCACAGGGCCTCCCAGGTGGTTGGTTTGACAATTACAACATCCCACCACCACTCACTCCCCAGGAGTGGCCAGAGGCTACCCAATGAGTGAGTGGCAGAATACAGCCCCGCTAGATTCATTCTCTTTGGATTATCTTCAAGATACCAGGAGAGCTCCAAATACAAGGGCTCTCCTGATTGCCATAAGGAAGAGACTTTGGTGATGTGTTTTCTGCATGTTCCTTGTTTTAGCCAGCATGTCAAGAAAATGTGAAAAATGTGTATTTAAAAATCTATTTTAGGCCAGGCAAGGTGGCTCATGCCTATAATCCCAGCACTTTGGGTACTTCATTTGAGGTCAGGAGTTTGAAACCAGCCTGGTCAACATGGTGAAACCCTGTCTCTACTAAAAAAATACAAAAATTAGCTGGGCGTGGTGGCGTGTACCTGTAGTCCCAGCTACTCGGGAGGCTGAGGAAGGAGGATAGCTTGAACCTGGGAGGTGGAGGTTTCAGTGAGTCAAGATTGCACCACTGCATTGCAGCACGATCGACAGAGCAAAACTCCCTTTCAAAAAAAAAAAAGGCATTTTAAAGCCTGTGGTTCTAGGTCTGATGGAGGTGTCTGATGGAGTAGCGGGTATCATATTTATCTTTCCCTGGCCTCTGCTGTGAATGAATATAAAGCACGGACAAAATATAGTAAACAACTCTTTGCAGATATGCAACATCAACCAGTACAGGGCTATGGTCACTAAGAGAGTTCACCCCTGCTTTCACGCTGAAGACATTTTCTTGACTATGGGAAACAGTTTCCAAGGAGAGACTAGCATTGTTACTAGCTGGGGAAAACAGATGAGAGTGCAAGGCTGCTGAGGCAACAGGGATTTCGGGGAGAGGAAGAAGACACAGAACAGAAACCCAAAAATTCTGCATAAAAATCCTTCTTGAGGACACAAGGAAGATTTTTGAGGGATAAAAATATTCTATATTTTGATTGTGGTGATGGTTACACATGTGTTAATATTCATCAAAAGCCATTAAACTGTGCTCTTAAGATGAGTGAGTTTTATTGTAAGTATATCAATATATTAATTGCATTTTGTATTTATTTATTTTGAAACAGGGTCTCGCTCTGTCACCGAGGCTGGAGCACAGTGGAGCAATCATAGCTCACTGCAGCCTTGTCCCCTGGGGTTCAAGTGATCCTCCCACCTCAGCCTTCCAAGAAGCTGGGACTACAGGTGCAAACTACCATGGCCAGCTAATTTTTTAATTTTTGTAGAGACGGGGTCTCCCAATGTTGCCCAGACTGGTCTCAAATTCCTGGGCTCAAGTGATCCTCCTGCCTCAACCTCTCAAAGTGCTGGGATTACAGGCGTGAGCCACCACACCTGGCCAGTTTTTATTTTTGAAGAATGCCTTTGTCAAGCTCACCCATCATCACCAACACTCTGAATGAACATTAAAAAAAAATTGCCCTAGACCATTTCCTAGTAATTTTACTAAGGCAGTGATAGTTACAATAGGCTAAAACACGATGAGATTGGCATTGCTCATCTTAAATCCCAACGTACTGTATTTTAAATCAATAAAGTTATTGTATTTTATTTTGTTTACCGAGTTGGGGTCTCCCTCTATTGCCCAGGCTGGAAAATAGCGATGCGATCACATCTCACTGCAACCTCTTCCTCCCACCTCCGCAATCCTCGTGCAATCCTCCCGCCTCCGCATCCTGGGTAGCTGGGACTACAGGTATGCATCACCAAGCCCCACTAATTTGTTAATTTTTTAATAGAAATGCAGTCTCACTATGCTGCCCAGGCTGGTCTCAAACTCCTGGGCTCAAGTGATCCTTCATCCTCAACCTCCCAAAGTGCTAGGATTACAAACATGAGCTTCCACACCTAGCCAAAGTTGATTATTTTGTTTTTTTGAGTTAGAATCTCACTCTGTCACCCAGGCTGGAGTGCAGTGGCATACTATCGGCTCCCTGCAACCTCTGCCTCCTGGGTTCAAGTAATTCTTCTGCCTCAGCCTCCCAAGTAACTGGGATTACAGGCGCAGACCAATACGCCCGGCTAATTTTTTGTATTTTTAATACAGATGAGGTTTCACTATGTTGGTCAGGCTGATCTCAAACGTCTAGCCTCAATTGATCCACCTGCTTCAGTCTTCCAAAGTGCTGAGATTACAGGCGTGAGCCACCGCACCCAGCCAGAAGTTGATTATTTTAAAATTCTCCTTCTTGAGGCTTCGCTGACTCCTAAACTCCCATACACAGGGCAAGACTCTGGCAGATGGAGTAGAGAATAGCCTCTGCAGCTAGATAGCTGAGTTGAAGTTTCAGAGGCTTTTCAGGGCTAGGAGAGTTGGAGTTTGGCCCCAGCCAGAGTAGAGAGACCTTGGCAAAGACCTGAGGTTTTCACTTGAGACCCTAGAAAGATCATACACATGCGAGTGGGCCATGAGTTAGCAATGGGAATGGAGACAACTATGCCCTCTTGGAAGCTGGAAAACAAATGAATGAGTGGCAACTAATTTAGCAGATCTAAGAGAGTTGAGTCCTAAACTGAATAGAAGAAGCTAAAAACAACAAGATTTACTCTGTGGAATTTCCAAAAGGCTCAGGAATTGGCACCAGAATTAGAGGTGAAGGTGGGGCCTAAGAACAAGAGAACTGTTTGAAAATTTAAGAAAAAATTATATACCCCAAATGCCTTCCCCATATCCTGCCATCCAGAAAATTGGTGGGAGACTAAAGTTTATTCCCAGGAGATGGCTGGGCATGGTGGCTCACACCTGTAATCCCAGCACTTTGGGAGGCTGAGGCGGGTGGATCACTTGAGGCCAGGAGTTCGAGACCAGCCTGGCCAACATGGAGAAACTCTACCTCTATAAAAAATACTAAAATGAGTGCGGCATGGTGGCATGTGCCTGTAGTCCCAGCTACTCAGGAGGCTGAAGCACAAGAATCTCTTGAACCCGGGAGGCGGAAGTTGCAGTGAGCCGAGATCATTCCACTGTACTCCAGCCTGGGTGATAGAGCGAGATTCTGTCTCTAAGTAAATAAATAAATAAAGTTTATTCCCGGAAGAAAGTAAACTGCATGGTCTCTAGAGGATTCTGGACTCAGCTAGTAAGAGGGATCTGTACTTCAAGCAGGGGATTAAGCAAACATTTACAGCTGTAGTGTGAAACCCCAGCCTTCTTCATTCACTGAGCTCCCAGGGCTTCGTAACTCCAGGTGATCAGTGGAAGAGTGTATTTTGGAGAATCTGACTAGTTAAAAAAAAAAAAAAAAAAAGAAGACCTAAAGATACTGATAACAGTGAATGGCTCAGCCAGATCACCCTGCAATGAAGTTCATAGTCAAAAAGTTCTCCCCATGTGCTCAGACTTTTCAATCAGCTTTTTAGTGCCCCTACTCAGATAACCAACAGTCATCAGACATCTGACCAAAGTTTCTAACGTGAAAGGCAGAGATGAAAATAAATGGAAAAACCTACTTAGAGAAAACTATTTTACGCAGGGAAAAGATAACTTTTAAAAATACGGCAAAAACCCTATCATTATTATTTCTTAGCGAGATCTTAAAAATATGCATCAGGCTGAGCACGGTGGCTCATGCCTGTGATCTCAGCAATTTGGAAGGCTGAGGTGGGTGGATCATTTGAGGTCAGGAGTTCGAGACCAGCCTGGCCAACATGGTGAAACCCTGCCTCTACTAAAAATACAAAAATTAGCTGGGCATGGTGGCGGGCGCCTGTAGTCCCAGCTACACGGGAGGCCAAGGCAGGAGAAGCTCTTGAACCTGGGAGGTGGAGGTTGCAATGAGCAGAGATCACACCACTGCACTCCAGCCTGGGCGACAGAGCAAGACTCCGTCTCAAACAAACAAACAAACAAAAACAAACATGCATTTCTGAAACAATAACACAATACTATCAAAAACAGACATAATACTTATATGGATATTTTTCCCCCTTTCTGAGACAGAGTCTTGCTATGTTGCCCAGACTGGAGTGCAGTGGTTATTCGTAGGCATAATCCCACTACTGATCAACTGATCAGCATGAGAGTTTTGACCTGCTCCATTTCTTTTTTTTTTTCTTTCTTTTTTTTTTTTTTAGTTTGGGATATGACCTTTATTGAGCTTATGCACCAGAGTGGAAATAATGCCTGTACAAAACCAAATGTTTGTTACTATAACTTCTGCATCACTGTTAAAATCCAGTTTTTAAAAAACTCAATCAAAACCCACCACTTTGGAATCAATAGCTTCTTTGAAGCCATAGTAACAATTAAATATGGTTAAGACTAGAATGCAGAAATTGGTCGGTTGGAAAGCTAATTAAACTTCCAACTTGCTCAGATACAATTACAAAAAGGCAAAATTGGGCTGGGGCAGTGGCTGATGCCTGTAATCCCAGCAGTTTGGGAGGCCGAGGCAGGCAGATCACCTGAGGTCAGGAGTTCGAGGCCAGCCTGGCCAACATGATGAAACCCATCTCTACTAAAAATACAAAAGTTAGCTGGGCATGGTGGCAGGTGCCTGTAAACCCAGATACTTAGGAGGCTGAGCCAGGAGAATCGCTTGAACCCAGGAGGTGGTTGCAGTGAGCCAAGATCACGCCATTGCACTCCAGCCTGCAACAAGAGCAAAACTCCGTCTAAAAAAAAAAAAGAAAAAAAAGATGAAATTGTGTTTTTCACAGAGATACAGCCCACTGGAATCACCACGCTGGACAGCTGGTAGAGTACTTAGAGTCTCGAGATAATAAGGAATCCAGGCAGCCTTTAGACAGCCTGCTGTTGTCCTTTCTTCCTCATCAGAGATCTGTGAGTGTGTGGAATGACACCACCATCAGCAATTGTAGCTTTGATGACAGAATCCAATTCTTCATCTCCACAAACAGCAAGTTGCAAGTGATGAAGGGTAATATGCTTTACCTTGAAGTCTTTTGATGCCTTTGCTGCCAGTTCAGGTAGCTCTGTGGTGAGTTACTCCAGGATGGCTATGCTATGCACTGCAGCAGTTGCACCCACATGTCCATGACTGGTTGTCCTAGATCTCAGGTGTCGATGAATATGTCCTGCTGGGAACTGCAGGCCAGCTCTCTGCAAGTGGGAAACCGCCTTTGTCTTGTTTTTTCCAGAGTCCTTCCCAGCCTTATTGCCAGTCGTTTTGAATTCTGCTGAAGCTCAAACAAGCAAGACAAAGGGCTAATCAAACACCCAGCAAGATCCCACCACCTATTTCTTCGATGCAATGCAATTTAAACTGCCAACCTGCTCCTTTTCTGATCTGGGCAAGTTCACCCCTCCTTAGGCAACCTGGTGGTCCTCCGCTCCTGGGAGGTCATCATATTGATGCCGAACTTAGCACCCGATCGGCATAGCATGCTACAGCCCAGAACTCCTGGGCTCAAGTGATCTTCCTGCCCCAGCATCCCCAGGAACTGGCACTACAGGTGCAAACCACTATGCCCAGCAAGAACATAATTTATATAGACATTCCATATGCAAATATATAAACCTGAGACAAAAACACAATACTGTTGGGGTTTTGGTTGTTTTTGTTTGTTTTTGAGACAGCATCTCACTCTGTCACCTAGACTGGAGTACAGTGGTGCGAATATGGCTTACTGCAGCCTTGACCTCCTGGAATCAAGCAACCCTCCTGCTTCAGCCTCCCATGTAGCTGGGGCTACAGGCACATGCCATCACACCAAGCTAATTTTTTTATTTTTTTGTAGAGACGGGGTCTCACTTTGCTGCCCAGGCTGGTTTTGAACTCCTGAGCTCAGTCCTCCACCTCAGCCTCCCAAAGTGCTGAGATTACAGGTATGAGCCACCATGCCTGGCCACTGTTGTTTTTTTTTGTTGTTGTTTAGGGGAACATTCAAAGGACAAAAAGGAGCTCTTTAAACTTAAAAATATAATGTGAGAAATCAAAAACTCAGTAGAAGGATTGGAATATAAAATTGAGGAAATCTTACAAAAACATAGTCACAGAAAATAGGAGAGAATAGATAAGAAAATTAGAGGCCTAATACAGGAATTCCACTTTCTGAATAATAGGAATTCCATTAAAAAAATAAACAAAAATAAACAAAAAAAAAAAAAACAGAGAAAAAGGAGTGGAGGAAATGATCAAAGAAACACCTGGGTTGGGCACAGTGGCTCACACCTGTAATTCCAGCAGTTTGGGAGACCAAGGCAGGTGGATCACAATGTCAGGAGTTTGAGACCAGCCTGGCCAACATAGTGAAACCTCATCTGTACTAAAAATACAAAAAATTAGCCAGGTGTGGTGACAGGCACCTGTAATCCCAGCTATTCAGGAGGCTGAGGCAGGAGAATCACTTGAACCTGGGAGGCAGAGATTGCAATAAGCCGAAATTGCACCACTGCACTCCAGCCTGGGCGACAGAGCAAGACTCTGTCTCAATAAAATAAAATAAAATACCCAAAGAAAATTTTCAAAAATGGAGACATATATTTCCAGTTTAAAAGGGCCCAAGATTTCTCGGCCCAATGGATGAAAAGAGACCAACTTCAAGACAAATCATTATAATTCAGAACACTGAAGACAAAGAGAAGATCCTGCAAGTTTCCAAAGGGAAAGGGGAGCAGGTCAGGAATTAGAGTGGCTTGAATGTCTCAATAGATGCACTGGAAGTTAGAAGACAAGCAATGCTTTCAAACTTCCAAAGGAAAATCATCTCCAACGTAATTCTTTTTTTTTTTTTTGAGACAAAGTCTCACTCTGTTGCTCAGGCTGGAGTGTAGTTGTGCGATCTCAGCTCACTGCAACCTCCATCTTCTGACTTCAAGCAATTCTCCTGCCTCAGTCTCCCATGTAGCCGGGATTATAGGCATGAGCCACCAGACCTGGCTAATTTTTTGTATTTTTAGTAGAGACAGGGTTTCACCAAGTCTCAAACTCCTGACCTCAAGTGATCCACCCACCTCGTACTCCCAAGGTGCTGGGATTACAGGTGTGAGCCATGGAACCCAGCCATTCAACTTGAAATTTTATACCCAACCAAACTATCTTTTTTTTTTTTTTTTTTCTTTTTTTTGAGACGGAGTCTTGCTCTGTCTCCCAGGCTGGAGTGCAGTGGTGCAATCTTGGCTCACTGCAAGCTCTGCCCACCTGGTTCATGCCATTCTCCTGCCTCAGCCTCCCGAGTAGCTGGGACTACAGAACCAAACTATCAATCAAGGTTGAAGATAGAAAAAGACATTTGAGTCATTTAAGGTTCAGAAAAAAATGTTTATATACTCAGGAGGCTCCTGGAGGATAAGGTAGTAAACCAAGAAAAAGACAAGGGGAAACAGGAATCTGACATGTGATAGATAAAGAGAATCCCCCAGGATGTTGGTAAAAAGAGACTGCAAGATGACAACAATGCAACAGTCCTATAGGACAACTAGCCTAGACCAGAAAAGGTCAGAAATGTCTAAGAGAGATTTCTTCTTTTCTTTTTTTTGAGACGGAGTTTTGCTCTTGTCACCCAGGCTGGAGTATAATGGTGTGATCTCGGCTCACTGCAACCTCTGCCTCCTGGGTTCAAGCAATTCTCCTGCCTCAGCCTCCCGAGTAGCTGGGATTACAGGCACCTGCCACCACACCCAGATAATTTTTTGTATTTTTAGTAGAGATGGGGTTTTACCATGCTGGCCAGGCTGGTCTCAAACTCCTGACCTCAGGCGATCTACCCATGTTGTCCTCCCAAAGTGCTGGCATTACAGGCACGAGCCACCGTGCCCAGCCATGTCTAAGAGAGATTTCTTCAAGAAAATAAAATTGGTAGAATATCATCTGAAAGTATTAAGGGAAGATTATAACAACTGAAAGAGCTCGGCATTAAATACATAGGAAACTAAGTAAATGAAGAGGGGGTGGAGAAAATTATTAGCTCCGGGGAAAATAAAAAATTGTGCATAGTCCATCACATGGTAATAGTGTTTACATAGTGGTATTAATGTAAACACTGGCTATTGCTCTAACCAAATTATTGTATGACTATAGTGGAAAGATGGAGGCCAGGAAGGGCGCATGGGTTGTTCGAGTATGGGAGACAATAAATAGTGCCTAAAACTGAAAAATCATGATGTAGTAATAAAATAATATTACTGAGGGAAATGGAGACAAATGCCAAGAGAATGAGCTATAAAAATTGAAGATGGCCAGGCATGCTGGCTCACACCTGTAATCCCAGCACTTTGGGAGGCCGAGGTGGGCAGATCACTTGAGGTCAGGGGTTCAAGAGCAGCCTGGCCAACATGGTGAAACCCCATCTCTACTAAAAATACAAAAATTAGCCAGGTATGGTGGCATACGCCTGTAGTCCCAGCTACTTGGGAGGCTGAGGCAGGAGGAGAATCTCTTGAATCCGGGAGGTGGTGGTTGCAGTGAGTCGAGATCACGTCACTGCACTCCAGCCTGGGTGACGGAGCGACACTCTGTCTCAAAAAAAAAAAAAAGAAAAAAATGTTGAAGATGATTATCTCTGCCAAGGGGAAGGGAGAGGGCTCTTTTTCATAAGTCTTGCACCATCCTTTGACTTTTTAAACTATATAAATCAATAACTTAAATAAAAATTAAAACTTTGACCCAATTTCTATCTCCAAACGTACAAGCTGAGGCAGGCAAACACACAAAGCAACGTACAGACAAAGCATCCGAAACCTGAAAAGGAAAGTTAAGTTGTACACAGGCAAGGACAGCATACATGTAGGTAAGAGGAACAGCAGGACTTCCAGAAATAGGCTGAAGATATTAATGATACGTCCTTAGACTCATCCAGGAAACCATCTTATTTAACATGACCTGGAACTTGACCTTCCAGGATGCAGTCTGTTCTCCCAGGGATGGGAGGTGGGAACTTCCCTAGGGAAAGTAACGTGGGATGGAAGTTTCTAAAAGCCAAGGCAGCCATCACTCTCCCCTCACTTCCTGTTCCTCTTCATCCATCCTCTGCTCCATCCTCCACCAGCCCCTCAGGACCCAAGCTTAGAGATATTGACCTGTGCTCATGTTCGGGAAGATCAAACTGAGTGAGGGGATTAGGACGCGCTTAAGAGCCAGCAGACAAATCTGGCTTTACTTTTACCCCTGCATCCTCTCTCCCCAGCCATGTTTGTGGTATCTGGGCAGAGAGCTCAGCCAACCCACCTGCACAGCTTCCCCAGACATTCCACACCCAGACAGTGGTGCCAGGAGTAAAGAGGCAGAGAAAGGGAAGGTATTAGGGGAGAATTAAGGTGAGGAAGTGACTTAGCCCCACATAAGCCTGCAGGCATCCGGAGGAGTTCTCAGGAGGCAGTGGCGGCTGGGCCGCATTTCAAGCTGGCCTGTGAGTGAGGCTGAAATGTGACTCGCTCTGCCCCACCAGGCACTGAGTGTGGTGGGGGGAGGGCTGGCTAGGGCTGGCTGTGCTCCTGTCCCCAGCCCAGACTCCCAGAACATCCCTGGTGGGCTGGTTGGGTTTGGGATCACTGGATTTTGCATGGCAACGGGTTTCTTTCTTCTGCATTTGTTTGCCTTGCATAGGGTGGAACCAGGTAGAGAGGTGACTACTGCAGGAGTGGCCTCTCCTGTGAAAGAAGCTGCTCACCTCAAGGACAGAGGGCGGTGGGCTTTGGGGGCCTGGCAGGGGAAAGCAAGCCTGTAGGCGGGACCACTGCTTCGTAGAGAACATGCTGCCTTTCAGTCAGACAATTCAAATTCAGGCTCTTGACCTTGGACAAGATACCAGCCTCTCAGAGATTGTTTATTCATGGAACAAACCCTGGAAAACAAAATTACCTCGACTGTTCGTCAAATGCGTTCACTCTGTAACCAACTCTAATATGCCAGGGTCTGGGTTCAGTTTAGAAATAATTTTTAAAAGTAAGCCATCTCACTCCATTAAGATGGCTACTATCTGGCCGGGTGCGGTGGCTCATGCCTGTAATCCCAGCATTTTGGGAGGCCAAGGCAGGAGGATCGCTTGAGCTCAGGAGTTCAAGACCAGCCTGGGTGACACAGCTAAACCCTGCCTCTACAAAAAAATATTTAAAATTAGGCAGGCGTGGTGCCATGCACCTGTAGTCCCAGCTACTTGGGGGCGCTGAGGCAGGCGGGTTGCTTGAATCGGGAGGTAGAGGCTGTAGTGAGCCAAGATTGTGCCACTGCCTTCCAGCCTGCGGGACAAAATGAGGCCCTGTCTCAAAAAAAAAAAAAAAAAAAAAGATGGTTACAATGAAAAATTTAAAAATATATTTAAAAATAGGCTGGGCACAGTGGCTCGCACCTGTAATCTCAGCACTTTGGGAGACCAAACTGGGAAGGTCGTTTGAGGCCAGGAGTTGGAGACCAGCCTGGACAACATAGCCAGAACCTATCTCTACATAAAATTAAAAAATTAGCCAGGCATGGTCACACATGCCTATAGTCCCAGCTACTGGGGAGTCTGAGATAGTAAGATCCTTGAGCCCAGGAGTTCAATCCTGTAGTAAGCTATGATCATGCCACTGTACTGCACTCCAGCCTGGGCAACAGAGCAAGACTCTGTCTCTATAAGTAAATAAATACATATTTTAAACATAAATAAAAACCAGAAAATAACCAGCCTTAGCAAGGATATGGAAAAACTGAATTTTTTTTTTTTTTTTTTTTTTTTTTTTGAGACAGAGTCTTGCTTTGTCACCCAGGCTGGAGTGCAGTGGCACGATCTTGGCTCACTGCAAGCTCCGCCTCCCGGGTTCATGCCATTCTCCTGCCTCAGCCTCCTGAGTAGCTGGGACTACAGGCACCTGCCACCACGCCCAGCTAATTTTTTTGTATTTTTAGTAGAGACGGGGTTTCACTGTGTCAGCCAGGATGGTCTCAATCTCCTGACCTCATGATCCGCCCGCCTCGGCCTCCCAAAGTGCTGAGATTACAGGCGTGAGCCACCGCGCCCGGCCGAGAAACTGAAATTTTTGTGCACTCTGGGTGGAAATGTACAATTATGCATCTGCTGTGGAAAACAGTACGGCAGTCCCTCAGAAAATTAAGCATAGACCAGGCATGGTGGCTCACACCTATAGTCTCAGCACTTTGGGAGGCCAAAGCAAGAGGATCACTTGAGGTAAGGAGTTTAAGACCAGCTTGGGCAACACAGAGAGGTCCCCATCTCTGCAAAAAAAATTTTTAATTAGCTGGGCATGGTGGTGTGCACCTGTGGTGCCAGCTACTTGGGAAACTGAGGCAGGAGGATCACTTGAGCCAGGTTGAGGCTGCAGTGAGCTGTGATCACACCACTGCACTCCAGCCTGGATAACAGAGCGAGACCCTGTCTCAAAAAAAAAAAAAAAAATTCAACATAGGCTGAATGTGGTGGCTCATGCCTATAATCTCAGCACTTTGGGAGGCAGAGGTAGAAGGATACCTTGAGCCCAGGAGTTCAAGGTTGCAGTGAACTATGATCACATCACTACACTCCAGCCTGGATGACACAGTGAGGCCTTGTCTCGTAAATAAATAAAACATAGAATTACTATATGATCCAGGCCGGGCACAGTGGCTCACACCTGTAATCCTAGCACTTTGGGAGGCCGAGGCTGGTGGATCACCTAAGGTGAGGAGTTCAAGACCAGCCTGGCCAACATGGTGAAAATACAAAAATTAGCCAAGTATAGTGGCGAGTGCCTGTAGTCCCAGCTATTCAGGAGGCTGATGCAGGAGAATTGCTTGAACCCAGGAGGAGGAGGTTGCAGTGAACCAAGATGGCACCACTTCACTTCACCCTGGGCGACAGAGTAAGACTCCATCTCAAAAAAAAAAAAAAAAAAAAAAAAAAATTGCCATATGATCCAGCAGAGTATTTGCCTAAAATAACTAATTACGCTCACCATTTGGGCACCACAGTTTCCTAGATGAACAGAGAGTATATCTTGTAATATTTAAAGACATGGCATTGACAGGTGAGGTGGCTCACGCCTGTAATCCTAGCACTTTGGGAGGCTGAGGTGGGTGGATCACCTGAGGTCAGGAGTTTGAGACCAGCCTGGCCAACCTGGTGAAACCCTGTCTCTACCAAAAATACAAAATTATCTGGGCATGGTGACACATGCCTGTAATTCCAGCTACTTGGGAGGCTGAAGCAGGAGAATTGCTTGAACTGGGAAGCAGAGGTTGCAATGAGCGGAGAACGCGCCATTACACTTCAGCCTGGGCAACAAGAGCAAAACTCTGTCTCAAAAAATAAAATAACATAAAAAATAAATAAAGACATGGCATTGCTAAATACCTATTTTGCTCTCCATTTCGACTTGTGAGATACGTATCTGTAAGTGTGTGTGGTGAGGGCATTAGGCAGACCTGCCCAGAAGTGCTTTCCTGAGCAAGGATATCCATAGCAGAGATTGTTCATTGTCCTGCAAATCCATTCTCCCTCCTTCCTTAATCATGAAACTCCCAGCTTTTAGCTGGGCACACAGCCACCAAGAACAAGGACTACATTTCCCAGTATCACTTGCAGATCTTTTTTTCTGTGAGATTAAGCTTTGGCCACTGGAATATATGCAGTGCCTGTGAGACTTTCTGAAAGTGTATTCAAAGGAAAGGGACAAAAATTTCTTTTTGTCTTTCCTCCTTCTTGTTGGCTAGGATATAGACGTGATGGCTGGAGCTCAAGCAGCTCAAGCCATTTGCAGAGACAGTGGAACAAGAGCAAAGGAACCTACCTCATGGAGCACTATATCAGTCTGGATAGCTGACTTCAGACCTTCATTTATGTGGGACAGAAATGTATTTCTGTTTTGTTTAATCTGCTGTTATTTGGGGATTTCTGTTACTCACAGAAAAAAATAATTTTTTTATTTTGGGGTTTTGTTTTGTTTGTTTTTGTTTTTTTGAGACGGAGTCTTGCTCTGTCGCCCAGGCTGAAGTGCAGTGGCGTGACCTTGGCTTACTGCAATCTTTGCCTCCTAGGTTCAAGTGATTCTCCTGCCTCAGTCTCCCTAGTAGCTGGGATTACAGGCGCCCACCACCACGCCTGGCTAATTTTTGTATTTTTGTAGAGACAGGATTTTGCAATGTTGGTCAGGCTTGTCTCAAACTCCTGACCTTAGGTGATCTGCCCACCTCAGCCTCCTAAAATGCAGGATTACAGGCATGAGCCACTGCACCCAGCCAGAAAAAAATAATTTTAACTGACTGTCACAATAGCCAATAAATCTTGGGCTTACTCTCATCTCATAAATCTTGGGCTTGGTCTCTATATACCATTTTTCTTCTCCTCTTTCTTTTTATTGAGATAGGGACTCAGTCTGTTGCCCAGGCTGGCATACAGGGGTATGATCATAGCTCACTACAGCCTCTAATTCCTGGACTCAAGTGATCCTCCTTCCTTAGCCTCCCTCCCAAAGTGCTAGTGTGTGAGCCACCATACCTGACCTTTTTTTTTTTTTTTTTGATATGGAGTCTCACTCTGTCACCCAGGCTGGAGTGCAGCGGCGCAATCTCAGCTCACTGTAAGCTCCGCCTCCTGGGTTCATGCCATTCTCCTGCCTCAGCCTCCCAAGTAGCTGGGACTACAGGCGCACACCACCACACTCAGCTTATTTTTCTGTAGTTTTAGTAGAGACAGGGTTTCATCATGTTAGCCAGGATGGTCTCGATCTCCTGACCTTGTGATCCGCCCACCTTGGCCTCCCAAAGTGCTGGGATTACAGGCGTGAGCTACCGCACTCGGCCACACCTAACCATTTTTATCCTCCCCTTTCCCCAAACTCTTACCCTGATGAAACTAAGAGAGTTCAATTGGTATTACCTGTTAGGAGAGACTACCCTAGTGCTACTGAGTAAGTTGAACTGCAAATGAGACAGTCTAGAAGCAGATGCATTTCAGAAAACAGTTAGGCACTAGCTGGGAAAGTTGAAAATTACATACCCCATGACCCAGCACTTCCTCTTAAATATATTAAATAGATGTGTGCATTAGGAGTCACATACAGCAGCATTGCTAGTAATTGCCAAAGACTGGACACAATCCAAATGACCATCAACAGGAGAATGGCTAAGTAAATTGTGGTATGTTTATACAATAGAATCGGCCATGCAGCAGTGAGAATGTATAACTACCGCCACAAGCATCGACACAGGCAAAAGTCCAAAAAATATTGCACAAAGCAAGCAAGCCACAGAAGAAAACGTGTGGTCATAAATTCAAAACAAGGCAACGTCTTGTCTTGTGACATAGACACTCACAGTCAAACAATAAAGAAAAGTAAGAAAATGGCCAGAGGCAGTGGTAATGCCTGTAATCCCAACACTTTGGGAGGCCAAGGCAGGCAGATCACTTGAGGTCAGGAGTTCGAGACCAGAGGCAGTCTGGCCAACATGGTGAAACTCCATCTCTACAAAAAATACAAAAATTAGCTGGGCATGGTGGCAGGTGCCTGTAATCCCAGCTACTCGGGAGGCCGAGGCAGGAGGATCGTTTGAACCCGGGAGGCAGAGGTTGCAGTGAGCCGAGATTGGGCCACTGCACTCCAGCCTGGGCAACAGAGCGAGACTCTGTCTCAAAAAAAAAAAAAAAATTAAGAAAAGTAAGACAATGAGCCAGGCACGGTGGCTCATGCCTGTGATCCCAGCACTTTGGGAGGCCAAGGTGGGTGGATCACTTGAGGCAGGGAGTTCAAGACCAGCCTGGCCAACATGGTGAAACCCCATCTCTACTAAAAATACAAAATTAGCCGAGTGTGGTGGTGCATGCCTGTGATCCCAGCTACTTGGGAAGTTGAGGCAGGAGAATCCCTTGAACCTGGGAGGCGGAGGTTGTGGTGAGCCAAGATCGTGACATTGCTCTCCAGCCTGGGCGACAGAGCGAGAGACTCTGTCTCAAAAAAAAAAAAAAGAAAAGAAAAGTAAGAAAATGATTCCCCTCAGAATCAGATTAGAAGTTAGATGAGGGCAAGAGGGGGGGAATGATGATGTCATGGAGGGGGCCAGGAAAGGCTTCTGAGGTTCTGGCAAGGTTCTATTTCTTATCCTGGGGGCCAGCACATGGGGGTGACTATATGGGTGTTTGCTTTGGAACTGTTCTTGAAACTATACACATACATTTTCTGCTCTCTGGTGCCTGTAAGAGAGATGGAGGAAGAGTGAAGACACTGTTTTGACAGTGGAGGGGGAGAGAATGAATGCCTTTTTCCCTCTTCCTTCCCTGTCAGCATTCATGACTCATTCCACCACTATTTAGCACTTACTCCATTCTGCTTGAATTACTGTTAGCTGTTAACACGTCTGTCTCCCTCTGTCATTAATTTATTCATTCAGCTGACAATTACTAAAAGTCCCCAAGGTGTCTGCAGGAGAAAGGGGCGACTGAAGAGAGTTAACCAATAAAAGGGAACAAACCTGGCCTCTTTCCTCCAGCAGCTCAGTCTTAGGGTGGGGGACGGGAGAGACAGATTTCTCTGGAGCTCTGTGGCAATTTGGCCCTGTGCCCTCAGGGCCTGGGCTCTAACAGAGGTGGAAGCGCGGGATCCACCTGAGAACCGGGACTCGTTTCCTGCTGCCCTGTATCCTTCACTACCTGGAGCAACCATGGAGACAACTGCTGTGTGTTAGGGCCTGGGTAAGTCAGTGTGAGTCTCTGCAAGCTTCAAATGCAAGTTTAAATTGAAAGCCTTGTTGACTATCCCGGGGAAGGGATTTCAGAGAGTCCAGGTTCACTGTCCTGATAAAATTCACCTAGCATGCTAGTTAAAAATTCAGGTTTTGCCGGGAGTGGTGGCTTACGCCTGTAATCCCAGCACTTTGGGAGGCCAAGGTGGGTGGATCACCTGACATCAGGAGTTCAAGACCAGCCTGGCCAACATGGTGAAACCCTGTCTCTACTAAAAACACAAAAATTACGGCCGGACGCGGTGGCTCATGCCTGTAATCCCAGCACTTTGGGAGGCCGAGGCAAGCAGATCTCGAGGTCAGGAGTTCCAGACCAGCCTGGCCAACATGGCGAAACCCCATCTCTACTAAAAATATAAAAATTAGCCAGTGTGGTGGCATGCACCTGTAATCCCAGCTACTCGGGAGGCCAAGGCAGGAGAATTGCTTAAACCTGGGAGACGGAGGTTGCAGTGAGCCGAGTTTGCACCACTGTACTCCAGCCTGGGCAACATAGCAAGACTCCATCTCAAAAAACTAAAAATAAATTTTAAAAATACAAAAATTAGCTGGGCGTGGTGGCAGCCGCCTGTAATCTCAGCTACTTGGGAGGCTGAGGCAGGAGAATTGCTTGAACCTGGGTTGGGGTGGGGTGGGGCGGAGGCTGCAGTGAGCTGAGATCTCGCCATTGCACTCCAGCCTGGGTGACAAGAGCAAAACTCTGTCTCAAAAAAAAAAAATTAGGTTTGGCCTGGTGTAGTGGCTCACACCTGTAATCCCAGCATTTTGGGAGGCCGAGGCAAGAGGATCACTTGAGCCCACGGGTTTGAGACCAGCCTGGACAACAAAGCAAGATCCCGCCTCTACAAACATTTTTTAAAAATTAGCCCCACGTGGTGATGCATGCCTGTAGTCCTAGCTACTCAGGAGGGTAAAGTGGGAGGATTCCTTGAGCCCAGGCATTTGAGGCTGCAGTGAGCTATTACTGCACCACTGCACTCCAGCCTGAGTGACAGAGCGAGACCTTGTCTCAAAAAAAAAAAAAAAAAGTTTCTCAGGCTCTTGTCCTAGGTTGAAGCCCAGGAATTTGGATGTAAAACTAGCTCTTCCAGTGTTATGTGTGTTGTCTGGTGATACGTGTGTCCTGCTCTTTTCCGAGTGTAAACTATATTTCACCATCTGGGAAGCCCTGAAGTGAGTGGGTTGGGGATTAGCAGAGTGGCCTCCTCATTCCCGGGAAAGTGCTAGGTCTGAGGTGGAAAAGGCCTTATTCATAGCTCTCAGTATCTCTCTTGGGGATCAGTGAATGTTTGTGGAAGCCAAATGAACTAAGAATAAATGAGAAAGAACCCAACATTTCTCTGAAATATAAATGAATCCTGCTCCCAACTTTGGAACACGCAAAATACTGTTCTATTAGTATTTGATTTTTTTGATATTGTTTAGAGAGAGGACCTGGCTGTGTCACCTAGGCTGGAGTGCAGTGGCACAATCACAGCACACTGCAGCCTCGAACTCCTGGGCTCAAGTGATCCTTGCACCTCAGCCTCTTTGTAGGATTACAGGTGTGTGCCGCCATGCCTAGCTAATTTTATTTTATTTTTTTTTTTGTAGAGATGGGGTCTCACTATGTTGCCCAGCCTTGTCTCCAACTCCTGGCTTCAAGTGATCCTCCTGCCTTAGCCTCCCAAAGTGCTGGGATTATAAACATGAGCAACTACGCTTGACCATGTCCTATTCATACTTGTGTTCATTTGAAAACATTCTGAAGTGGTACCATAAGGTGTTTGAGAGCTCATCTCTGGATGTGGGTTTTAATCCTTGTTCTTCGACTTGCTATTTGTGTGACTTTGGGCACATCATCTGATGGCTCCGTGACTCAGTTTCCCCATTTGTTAAATGGACATGCTAATAATGGTACATATATGTATCAGAGGGCTGTTCTGAGGACTGAAAGGGTCTATATATGAAAAGTAGTTAATATCGTGTATTATGGCACACTACTACTAGAATGGTGAGTACTGTGATTTGTGATCCCCTTTGCTTTTGTCTTGCAGTGAGAAGGTGGAGCCAGGCTTGGGTGGAGACAACCCCAGGAAGGGAGAAGGGACTCTCCTAGAGCCAGCCAGCCTCCCTGAATAAAAGAGGCTCAGAAAACCTGGGTGGGGCTCACGCTCCCTGAAACCAAGGAAGAAAAACCTCCCTATGGAGGGCAGAGCTCCGTATGCAGGCCATAACTGGCCTTTCCTGGTTGGGAAGCTTCTGTGGCACCTGGTAACTCACTCCTGTGTGCATTTTTCCTCCTTTAGCCTCCTCAGTTTCACCATAGATTGAAGCCACACCCCGCAGAGTTGCTGAAAAGGCTCATGTGCTTGCTTTCCTGGGCAGTCAGGAGGGAGGAAACCAGAGAGCAAGACTGGGTCATTAAAAACCTCTGGAGGAGACGACCTCGGGTAAGTCATCATTTTCCTGCTTGGATTCAGGGTCCTCCCCTGAAAAAATGAAGGAACTGGACATGTAGATGTGCCCAGTTATGCTCAGAACAAGAGGGAGGTGGGTTATGTGGCAGCTGAACTGAGATCAGAGGTGACCCAGGGAGTGGGGATGTATCGGGGACTCCCCTACAATTCAAGGCATTTTCCTCCCAAAAGATTTATGTCCAAAATTATGGTCCCATTTCACAGATAAGAAAATCAAGTCATAAAACAATTAGGCAACTAGGAGGTATGGAAATAAACGAAGCCCACTCAAATGAAAATGAGCAAAGGCTATTTATTCAGAGCTTGCTATAGCAAGGGAGTCAGCTACCATCACTTGCCTTTGTCAGAGGACTCAAAGGTGGGCAGGGGAGTGGAGAAGCTTTGTGGTGGGAAAAGGGGAGGTTTTGGGTGTGCCCTGATTGGAGGCTGTTGACATCAGGAAGCTGTAGGTGGGCTCATTAGAAGCAGGACATCCTATGTGACTGGTTAGGGGAGCACATCTGGCTTCCTCCAGTTGGTCCTAAGTTGTACACTGGGGCAAAAATTAGGATGTTGTTGGTCAAGTTCTGGCCATTTTGTCAGTCGTTGGTCAAGTTCTGGCCATTTTGGACTGATTGCTGCAGAGGTTGTTTGGCTTCCTGGACTTGGTTGCCAATGGTGGGTCGGCTTTCTGAATTGGTTGCTACAGGTTGTGGGTTAGAGTTCTATTTTTAAATATAGTCTGGCCATTGCCAATTTGTACGTTCAGTCTCAGAGGTCTTCATGGCCCTGCACCCAAGCAGCTATCTCTGCGGTAGCCTGCTGCTGCTGCAACACCTCGTGTGACTGTGTTTGCTTAAACGAGGCCTCCCATGGAGGAGCTTTTCCTCCAAGGAACTCCACCAATAAAGCTGCATAGAGCTGGATGGCTCCCAGCTGGAAACTGAAGGCCAGTGTTCCATCTGGCAGCTGTTTCTCCAGCTGCTGCTTCTACACAAAGGAGGTTTGCTTAAAGGGGTCAGCCTTGCCCACACCTGTGGGGAGTTGTTTTAAGGTGGTTGATTTCATCACTTTCCAGCTTCATGATCCTGAGCAGGCTGACTTGCTTCTCTGAGCTTCAGTGTGGAATGGTGGTCCTGCTATGGCTACATGGAGAAAAGGAGGAACAATAGAGAAAGTGTGGGTGAAAGGGACTCTGAATGCCGTGGATGGGTTGGTGCCCAGGTGGGTTTCTGTTTTACCCACACCAGAATTCCCAAGCTACACCCGTCTCTTCTAGCCAGCTGTTTCTGGCTTCGGGGCATTCTCATCACCTCCAAGAGTCTGATTGGGCCCATGGGCCCCCTTTGCATCTGGTTTCCACATGTCTGCACCCACCAGCAGGGCAGGCAGGGCCACTGTTGACTTCTGGCTTATTCCCCAGGAGCTGGCTTTCCTTCCTTGGAAGGCAGGGGCAGTTTTTTGTTTGTTTGTTTGTTTTGTTTTGTTTTGAGATGGAGTTTCACTCTTGTTGCCCAGGCTGGAATGCAATGGCACGATCTTGGCTCACCGCAACCTCTGCCTTCCGGGATCAAGTGATTCTCCTGTCTCAGCCTCCCAAGTAGCTGGGATTACAGGCATGCGCCACCACACCTGGCTAATTTTGTATTTTTAGTAGAGACAGGGTTTCACCATGTTGGTCAGGCTGGTCTGGAACTCCTGACCTCAGGCGATCCGCCCGCCTTCCAAAGTGCTGGGATTACAGGCGTGAGCCACTGCGCCCGGCCTGATAGGGGCAGTTTTGATGCATGTGCAAAAGCTCTTCTGGGACTTCTCAGCCACTCCTGAGATTTTCTTCCCCTGCAAGATGGGAACCACACACAACTAGAAAGCCTGGGAGGGGTAGAAATGCACAGCTTCAGATCCCTTATCTGTATGATGGAGCTGCTCATGATGCTTACTGCCTATGGGTGTGGTGAAGAGTAACTGAGGCCTGTGGGCAAAGCACCCAGTACAGTGCTTGGAACATACTTAGTGCTCAGGAAAGGGGGACTGCTTCAATTTGCTTTGTGGCTGGGGTTGTATTTACCCTAGAGATACCGGTCCTCTCAGACCTGAGTCCCTGGTCTAGACTGAAAAATGGAAGTGTTCTTATGGAGAGTTCCTGAGGACAATTACAAATACCCAAAACAAGTAATCTCCTCTCCCTTCCTAATTCATTCTTTCAACAAGTAGGTGAGGTTTTTGTTGTTTTTATTTTTTGAGACAGGGTCTTGCTCTGTCACCCAGGCTGGAGTACAGTGGCACAATCATAGCTCACTGCAGCCTCGACCTCCTGGGCTCAAGTGATTCTCTGATCTCAGCCTCCCAAGTAGCCGGGACCATGCCCGGCGAAATTTCATTTTACTTTTTGTAGAGACAAAGTCTCCCTATGTTGCCCAGGCTGGTCTCAAACTCCTGGGATCAAGTGATCATCGCTCCTTGGCCCCCCAAAGTGTTGCGATTACAGGCATGAGCCACCACACCCTGCCTCAACAAATAGTTTTGAGCCCCTATTGTGCATCAAGCTAGATACTGGGGATATAGAGGTGAACTGAACAGGTGTTCTGTGGAGCTTAGAGTCTAGTAGAAAGCAGTCAGCAAACACAGAGTCACATAAAAGTAGTATAAAATGTGGCCAGGCACGGTGGCTCACACCTGTAATCCCAGCACTTTGGGAGGCTGAGGCGGGCAGATCACCTGAGGAGTTTGAGACCAGCCTGGCCAACATGGTGAAACCTCATCTCTACTAAAAAAAAAAAAAAATACAAAAAAATTAGCTGAGTGCACCTGTAATCCCAGCTACTTGGGAGGCTGAGGCAGGAAAATCGCCTGACCCAGGAGGCGGAGGTTGCAGTGAGACAAGATCGTGCCATTGCACTCCAGCCTGGGCGACAATAGCGAAACTCTGTCTCAAAAAAAAAAAAAAAAAAAGTATAAAATGTGATGAATGCCAGGAAGGAAAATGACTGCTCATAGAATCCAATTTTGGTCATTTGTGGGGTAGGTGGGAACAAGGTGGGGATATGCAGAAATAACCTTTAAACTGAGACCTAAAGGACAGAAAGATGAGAGCTCCCCTTGGCACACTTTCCCTTGCCTTGGTTTTTTCAATTCTCAGGTATTTCTGAAGCATCTACTCCAGGCCTTCCTCTGTCGTAGGCACTGTGAGGGATATGAGAAAAATAACAGCACAAGGTCCCTGTCCCTAGTATGTCTGGGAGGCAAAGACATCCCAGGCCAAACTTATGAATGATGCAAGGCAATAGATAATGGCAAAAGAGGAAGAGGCAATTCAAAGCATAGCACATCAGGACTTCTGGGAGGGAAAGGCAAGGTCAGCAGGAGTTTCCTGGCCCTAGAGAATGAGAGGAGTTTGGACACGCAAAGAGGAGGCAGAAATGGGCTCTGGGGGAGAAGGAGCACACTGTATTGGTGGAGGACAGAGAGGGTCAGTAGCTGGAGCATTGGGCCAAGCAATAGGAGATGAGTTAGAAGACAGCAAGCTTTGGATGCCCTGCAGGCAATGGGGAGCTAGTGAATATTCTTGAGGAATTGAGGGAGTGGTATGTTGTTCTGAAGAGGTGACTCCCACAATGCATGAGGCATTGTGCATTGGAAGACTAGACTGACCAGCAGATAATCTGCTTGGCCCACTGGGGTTCACTGAGAAGGCTATTCAGGCATCAGGTTAAAGTGTCAATCCTTTGGGAGAAGTAACCAGGATGATGTTATCACAGAGTGTCAGATCCTTTCCAGCTGTGACTTCAAATTGGTTCCTGTAAAAGAGACACATTGTAGGAGTGTTTTAACAGGAAGGAGGGATGATGGCTGAGGAGCTAGGGCATAGGCCTTGCAGGGTTGCTTCAAATGATTGAGGTGATAAACTTGAATTCCCACTCCAGTTTTGACAATAATTGACGTGTGGTTTTGGGCAAGCAACTTCTTAGCTCTTCATTTGCAAAGTGAGGTTAGGTAGCCCTAGGGCTTAGCCAAGAACTTGGCACACAGTAAGCACTTAATAAATAGTATTTTTATTTATTTCATCGTTAATAATTCATTAGTCCTTTCTAAGGATTAATCTGAGGTTCTCAAATGCTTTGAAACTCTCATCTCAGAATCTTGCCTTGTCCTTGGTATCTGGGCAAGATTCATGACTAGGTCTGGGCCTCTCTCAGATTCCTTGTGGTTTTTTTTTTTTTTTTGAGATGGAGTCTCGCTCTGTCGCCAGGCTAGAGTGCTGTGGCGTGATCTCGGCTCACTGCAACTTCCAACTCCCTGGTTCAAGGGATTCTCCTGCCTCTGCCTCCCAAGTAGCTGGGATTACAGGCATGCGCCACCACGCCCAGCTAATTTTTGTATTTTTAGTAGAGATGGGGTTTCACTATGTTGGCCGGGATGGTCTCGATCTCCTGACCTCGTGATCCACCTGCCTTGGCCTCCCAAAGTGCTGGGATTACAGGCAGGAGCCACCATGCCCAGCCAGATTCCCTGTTTTAAAATCCTGGGATATTTGCCTCTGGGCCATTCCTGAACTAAGAACAAAAGCAGTCTGGAAGAAAAATGTCTTCATGATTTGAGAAGCTACCAAGAGCCAAGTTGAAGGTAATTTTAAACAAACAGGCATAGTTCATTTCATAGATATAGCATTCCTAAAAAGGTGTGTGCAATATGGCATTTTCCTAAATAGAATTCCATTTTCAGCATCCTGGAGGAGTTCATTCTTTTAAGAAACTCTGCAAGGAAATCCTTTTAAATGTTGCATCTTGGATGTTGGGCCATGTGCAATTTCCCATGTGGGACAGGAAACCTGTCCTAGAAAGAACTGCTCCTCTGCTCACACACATCCATGTGTTCAGACACACACTTGTGCAGTTTGCACTCATAGACACCCATAGGCACCTGGAAATGGTTCCTCTCCTGCTCACAGTGCCCTCACACTCTTGTCAATGTGAGTGCATGTACACTCATGTGTGCACACGCATGCGCTAACATGCACAGACACATGTACACATGCTCTTGTTGGCAGCCTTGTGTACTTCCAAAGGAGCTGCACACTAGGAGCAGAGCACCAGGATCTGTTTCTCCAGGGAACAGCTGTAGCTTATCCATTAGAACACAAAATCCAAGGCCAGAGTGGGGCCTCTGCTCACTTAAGCCTGCAGAGAAAGCCCTGTATCCAGTATCTTTATTTGAAAATGTTCCCTCCAATCACTAGTGGAATAATGGATTCTGCCATAGATAACTTCTCCAAAAGCAAAGCCTGGTGGAAGGGTAGGTTTCCATTCTTCCTTTCACAGGGTGTTTTTGAGCGCTCAGGGCAGTGTCCTAGGCAGTATCTAGGCAGGTAGGTACAGAGGGTACAATAATGAACAAGTCGATATCCCTTCTGCTCCCACAGAGCTCATAGCTCATTGGGGATTGTTGGTCTTCTAATGCCATAACAAAATCCCACCAACTTAGAGCCTTAGAACAGCACCCATTTAAGGCTGGGCATAGTGGCTCATGCCTGTAATCCCAGCACTTTGGGAGGCCGAGGCGGGCGGATCATGAGGTCAGGAGATCGAGACCATCTGGCTAACATGGTGAAATCCCATCTCTGCTAAAAATACAAAAAGTTAGTCAGGTGTGGTGGCAGGCGCCTGTAGTCCCAGCTATTCGGGAGGCTGAGGCAGGAGAATGGCATGAACCAGGGAGGCAGAGCTTGCAGTGAGCCAAGATCGCGCCACTGCACTCCAGCCTAGGCGACAGAGCAAGACTCAGTCTCAAAAACAACAACAACAACAACAACGACAAAAACAGAACAGCACCCATTTAGTATTTCACAGCTCTGTAGATGACAGGTCCAGGTCAGCTTGGCAGGTTTCTCTGCTCAGGCTTTTATAAGGGTGATATCAAGGTGGTAGCCGCTGGGATCCTCTCCAGGGCTCTGGGAAGAATCCACTTCCAAGGTCATTCGGTTGTTGCCAGAATCCAGTTCCTTGTGATTGTAAGAGTGAGGTTCCTGGCTCCTTGCTGGCTGTCAGCTGGGGACCACTCTTAGCTCCTTGCATGTGGGCTCCTCCATCTCAGAGCCAATAGTGACCAGTCAAATCCTTCTCATGCTTGGAATCTGACTTCCCTTTCTACTGCCTCCAGGTGGAGGAAATTCTCTGCTTTTAAGAGCTCACATGATCAGATTAGATTGTGCCTGCCTGGATACTCAAGGATACTCTCCCTATTTTACTTTGTGTATTTATTTTTTCCTTTTTTTTAAATTTTCTCTTTTTTTTTTTTTTTTTTTGAGATGGAGTTTCACTCTTGTTGCCCAGGCTGGAGAGCAATGGCGTGATCTTGGCTCACTGCAACCTCTGCCTCCCAGGTTCAAGCAATTCTCCTGCCTCAGCCTCCCAAGTAGCTGGGATTACAGGCATGCACCACCATACTTGGATAATTTTGTATTTTTAGTAGAGACAGGGGTTTCTCCATGTTGGCCAGGCTGGTCTCAAACTCCTGACCTCAGGTGATCCACCCACCTCGGCCTCCCAATATGCTGGGATTACAGGTGTGAGCCACTATGCCCAGCCTACTCGCCCTTTTTAATTTTACTTTATTTTTATTTTTATTTTTATTTTTTTGGAGACAGAGTCTCACTCTGTCACCCAGGCTGGAGTGCAGTGATGCGACCTCAGCTCACTGCAACCTCTGCCTCCCAGGTTCAAGCAATTCTCCTGCCTCAGCCTCCCAAGTAGCTGGGATTACAGGCTCGTGCCACCACACCCAGCTAATTTTTGTATTTTTAGTAGAGACGGGGTTTCACCATGTTGGCCAGGCTGGTCTTGAACTCCTGACCTCAGGTGATCCACCTGCTTCAGCCTCCCAAAGTGCTGGGATTACAGGTGTGAGCCACTGCGCCCGGCCTACTCTCTCTATTTTAAAGTCCAGAACTTTAATCACATCTGTGAAGTCCCTGTAGCCATATAACAAAACATCTTCACAGGTTCCAGGGACTGGAGCATGGTTGTCTTTCGGGAGCTTGGAAGGGGAGATATTCTGTTTATCACAGGAATATGGAAAAGAAATGTAATTTTTTTTTAAGGCAGAGTCTCACTCTGTCACCCGGGCTGGAGTGCAGTGGCACGATCTCTCCTTACTGCAACCTCTGCCTCTCAGGTTCAAGCGATTCTCCTGCCTCAGCCTCCTGAGTAGCTGGGATTATGCTGATGAACTGGGCACAGTGGCTCACGCCTGTAATCCTAGCACTTTGGGAGGCTGAGGTGGGTGGATCACCTGAGGTCAGGAGTTTGAGACTAGCCTGGCCAACATGGTGAAACCCCAGCTGTACTAAAAATACAAAAATTAGCCGAGCATGGTGGCAGGCATCTGTAATCCCAGGTACTTGGAGGGCTGAGGCAGGAGGCAGGAGAATCGCTTGAACCCAGGAGGCGGAGGTTGCAGTGAGCTGAGATCACGTCATTGCACTCCAGCCTGGGGAACAAGAGCGAGACTCTATCTCAAAAAAAAAAAAAAAAAAAAAAAAAAACCCAAACAAAAACAAAAACAAACAAAAAATACACACTGATAAACCGTAATAAAGGGAGTAAAAAGTTGCAATGAGAGCATGTAGCAGAGACACCAAACCCTTTTCAAGGAGATTGGTAAGGCACGTATGGCTTCCTAAAGGTTAACATCTAAGCTGAAATGTGAAGATGGGCTCAGAGTCAAAGAGTTAATGCTCCCAGACAGCACTGTGTTTACAGAAAGCTTGAGGGGGCTGTGCCCTCAGGGCTATATTTGTCTTGGTGCCATCAGTTTAGGTCTGAATTTCTGAGCAGGGGCATCTTTTTTCTTTTTTATCACCCAAAGAAAATATTTTAGAGGCGGAGTCTCACTATGTTACCCTGTTTGGCCTCGAACTTGGGTCCAAGTAATCCTCCTCCTCAGTCACCTGAGCAGCTGGGAAGAGTAGTGGGGCCTGGTAGGCCAAGTTTATCAGCAGGACAAAGCAGGACAGGGTGGAGCTCCTGGTGCTTAGTGCCCCAGCAGTGGCCACTCTGCAGTAGGCAGAGTTCATGGTCCCTGCATTAAGTTCCCAACCTGCCACCCACTTCCTGTGGCACCAGGGAGAATTTGTGACCTTCTCTCATTTTGCTTCTGATGCTTCTCCTTTTTTATTTTTTATAGACACTGGTCTCACTGTGTTGCTTAGGCTGGTCTCAAACTTCTGGACTCAAGCAATCCTGCCTCAGCCTTCCAAAGTGCTGGGATTATAGGTGTTAGCCACAGTGCCCAGCCACTTCTCCTTTTGAGGTGCTTTCCTTCCCCATCTTCCCATTTTTAGTTGATATTATTTTGAAGTAGGGCCTCAACGCAAAATTCTTTAGTTTGTTCATTCATTCATATGTTCACCTATTAATTAAAACTACTATCTATTGAGCACCTACCACATGCCCGGTACAGTGCTGTGGAGATACAGCAGATAACAAGGTACTGGGGGCCCCTGCCTCACTGTCTGAAGACAAGCTAAATGGAAATCTTTCAGCTAGAGTCCACAACCACTCATTCATGAAACTAAAAACATCTGTTCAAAACCTGTTGCTACATGCTGTGGTGTCCTTCCTCTCAGAGGGAAGCCAAAAGAACAGTGGTACTTACCACGGATTGAGCGCTACTTTGATACTATTATTGACATCCCCATTTCACACAGGAGGAAAATGGGGCAGATGGAGGTTTACCCAACATCGCTCAGCTCATAAGTTGCCAAGCCAGCATTTCAGTCAGGCATTCTGACCTACAGGAGTTGCCTGCTCTAACATTAGGGAGTTTATATGCCTGCCAGACACCAGGCATTGTGGAGGGCTTTATATAAGTCTTATCATTTAATTCTCCTAATAACCCTACCAAAGGGTGATATTTATTGCCACTTTAGAGATGCAGAAATTGAGGCTCCGGGAAGTACAGTACCTAGCCCCAAGATACATAGCCAGTGAGTGTCAGAGCTGGGCACTGAGCTCATTTCTGTCCAGCTCCTCTGCAGGAGAGAAGGAGCATGCAGACAGAAGAGGATTGAAGAGTCAGCCTTACAGAGAAAGGAGCCAGCGGGGAGGGAGAGGAAGGTGGGAGAATAAGATGTCCCCAGTGGATGAAGCCCAGCAGAGTTGACAGTAGAGGAGGTGTGAAGGATAAGGCCTGGAGGTGGCATCAGGATGGGAGACAACAGTTTTCTATGGGGAGTTGTGCTCAGAAGCCTGATTATAGGTGGGGCATGGTGGCTCATGTCTGTAATCCCAGCACGTTGGGAGGCCAAGGCAGGAGGATAGCTTGAGGCCAGGAGTTTGAGCCTAGCCTTGGCAACATGACGAGACTCTGTCCCTACAAAAATAAAAATAAAAAAATACCTAGGTGTGATGATGGTGTCTGCAGTCTCAGCTACTTGGGAGGCTGAGGTGGGAGGATCACTTGAGGAGTTGGAGGCTGTAGTGAGGTATGATGGTGCCACTGCACTCCAGCCTGGGAGACAGAGTAAGAATCTATCTCTAAAAATAAATAAATAGGGCGGGGCACAGTGGCTCACGCCTGTAATCTAGCACTTTGGGAGGCCCAAGAGGTGGATCTCTTGAGGCTCGTTGTTCAAGACCAGCTTGGCCAACATGGTGAAACCACATCTCTACTAAAAATACAAAAATTAAGGCCAGGTGTGGTGGCTCACACCTGTAATCCCAGCACTTTGGGAGGCCAAGGAGGGCAGATCACCTGAGGTTGGGAGTTCGAGACCAGCCTGACCAACATGGAGAAACCCCGTCTCTACTAAAATTACAAAATTAGCCGGGTGTGGTGGCACATGCCTGTAATCCCAGCTACTCAGGAGGCTGAAGCAGGAGAATCGCTTGAACCTGGAATGTGGAGGTTGCAGTGAGCCGAGATCATGCCATTGCACTCCAGCCTGGGCAACAAGAGTGAAACTCCGTCTCAAAAAAAAAAAAAAAAAAAAATTAGCCAGGTGTGGTCATATGCACCTGTAATCCCAGCTACTCAGGAGGCTGAGGCAGGAGAATCACTTGAGCCTAGGAGGCAGAGGTTGCAGTGAGCCCACTGCATTCCAGCCTGGGCGACAGAGCAAGACTCTGTCTCCAATAAATGAATAAAATAAATAAATAGGCTGGGCGCGGTGGCTCATGCCTGTAATCCCAGCACTTTGGGAGCCCGAGGCGGGTGAATCACCTGAGGTCAGGAGGTCGAGACCAGCCTGGCCAACATGGAGAAACCCCCGTGTCTACTAAAAATACAAAAATTAGCCGGGTTTGGTGGTGTGCACCTGTAGTCCTAGCTACTCGGGAGGCTGAGGCAGGAGAATCGCTTGAACCCGGGAGGTGGAGGTTGCAGTGAGCCAAAATCATGCCACTGCACTCTGGCCTGGGTGACAGAGTGCGACTCTGTCTCCAGAAAAACAAATAAAATAAATTTAAAAAAAAGCAAACACAATAATTAAAAAAAAAAGAAGTTGATTGTAAAGCACCAACCAAGCGGTGAGCAGTTTATGAGATGTGGAGGTCCCAATGTCAAGCAATGATTGTTTCCGAAGGAAACGTGAGAGGAAAGGGAGGACCCTTGAGAATGGGGAGACTCAAGCCTGTTTTTGACAAATGAGAAGGAGCCCAAACCAAAGCAGAAGCAGACTGTGTGTGAGTGCGTGTGTGCGGGGGAGGAGAGGGATGCACAGATTATATCCAGAGCATGGAAGGGCTCTCCTCAAAGACAAGGAGCTCTCTTTTTCTAAGACCAGAAGAAAGTAGGAAAGGTGGGTAAATCTACAGAGGTGTCCTTAGGCAGTAGAAGAGTGAAGTGATAGGATGATTTGTAAAATAGGGACCCCCGTCTTTGTCCTTTTCACCTCCCCACTGTGCTGAGGCAAGTTTGAGTTTCTTAGGACTGCCATAAGCAGTGACCACAAACTGGGTGGCTTAAAACAAGAACCACTGACTCCACTGCAGTTGTTTTATTGGCTCACACTTCTCAAGGTCAGAAGTCTGAAATCCAGGTGTTGGAGGGTTGGTTTCTTCTGGATACTCTCAGGGAGAATCTGTGCTGGCGTCTCCCCTAGCTTCCGGTGGTGGCTGGCCATTCTTCACATTCCTCGGCTTGCAGCCGCATCACTTCAGTCTTTGATCCATCTTGACATGGCATTTTCTCTGTGTCTCTGCATCCAAATTTCCCTATTCTAATAAGAACACCAGTCATTGGATGAGGACCTGCCCTAATCCAGTATGACCTCATTTGAACTAGATTACATCTGCAAAGACCCTATTTCTAAGTAAGTCACATTCACAGGTACTGGGAATTAGGACTGGAACATATCTTTTGGGGGAACACAATTCAAACCACTACAAGGGCGTGCCCCAGAAGGTATAAAATGCTGCAGAAGTACAAGGTCACACCAAGGTCATTGGCTAAAGGAATCCTAAAATTGGTCCGGGTGGTGACTCACATCTGTAATTCCAGAACTTTGAGGGACCGAGGCGGGAGGATAACTTGAGTCCAGGAGTTCAAGACCAGCTTGGGCAATGTGGCAAGACCCTGTGTCTACAAAATATTAAAAAAATTAGCTAGGTGTGGTGGCAAGCACCTATGGTCCCAGCTACTCAGGAGGCTGAGGCAGGATAGTTGCTTGAGCCCAAGAAATTGAGGCTGCAGTGAGCTGTGTTTGCCCCACTGCAATCCAGCCTGGGCGACAGAGCGAGACTCTGTCTCAAAAAAATTTTTTTTTTTTTTTTTTTTGAGACAGTCTTGCTCTGTCACCCAGGCTGGTGTGCAGTGGTGCAATCTCAGCTCACTGCAACCTCCACCTCCTGGGTTCAAGCAATTCTCATGCCTCAGCCTCCCAAACAGCTGGGATTACAGGCATGCACCATCATGCCTGGCTAAATTTTTGTATTTTGGTTAGAGATGGGGTTTTACCATGTTGGCCAGGCTGGTCTCCAACTCCTGAGCTCAGGCAATCCGCCTACCTCAGCCTCCCAAAGTGCTGGGATTACAGGCGTGAGCCACTTCGCCTGGCCAAAAAATATGCTTCTAACCATAAGCCAAATTAGTCTCCAACTTTTCCTCTTTTCCCCTTCCTCCACTTTCACCTTTCTTCCTCCAACTAGCTTTCTAGTTAATCCAGCTAAGAACACAGGTGCCAGATGAAAGGTGCCTGAAAGGTGACTGCCTTGCAGATGATTTAAGCTCTGGGGTTGCCCTAAGAGAAGTGGCGGCCAGAAAGAACTATATCTCATGAGCAGGAGTGGGAGGGAAGAGCCAGGGAGCCTGTCTGGAACCCTGATACTATGCAATGGCCAGCCTTCCACTCCCCTAAAACCTTGCTTAGCCATAAAGGGTCAGACTACCAGAGCAGGCAGGTATCTTTAAATAGTTCAGTTCTGCCATACTGGGGTCCATTTGGAGGCCTTAAAGAACTTGGTAACTCTATGGACCCCATCCCAGAAAAATATATTCATATTTATGTTCACAAAAAAGTTGAGATCATGTCAAAAGCTTCATTGACATCCTTGAGCTTACTCATGAAGCCAAGGCTAAGAACCCCTGATATAATACATTCTCCCTCCACCATTTCTCCTGAGGACAAAACAGATCAGCAAGGGTTATTGGTTTGTTCCACCTTGTGCAGCTGCTTAGAGGGGAGTCCAAGTCCAAAGTGCAAATTCTGATACTCTTGTTCTTTCTACCATATAGTGAGTTCGTTTCCATAAATAAAAACGACTTCTCCCCTTGAAGAAGCAGACTAAGAAGACACTGCTTTTTGAGGGAAGAGAGGAGGCATGTGGCTGGGACTGGCAGTGTGGGTAGACAAAGTGCCTCCCACCCCCAGCGAGATCCACTCATTCCAACGCAGATATTTGAAATGGACCTGGGTTCCCACTCTACAGAGGAGCACTGCGGGGTCACTGAGCACAGTCAGGGTTCCAGCTTTGAAGGACCTTGTCCTGCAGACAGGGAGGTAAGCAATATGTGTCCACAAACGGCTGTCGTGGAAGAGAAGACATTCTTGGGCTTTAAGGGGGACTGCAGATCCTTTCCAGGTCATCAAAGGAAGCAAGGTAGTCCGCTGATTTGTCTCCCTCTGAGACATTTAGGGGGAGAGCGCCTCACTTGCCAGAAAGACCAAGGACTGCACCGCAGACGCCCACCTTTCTCTTCCTCATCCGGCGACACACCCTTCCTCCTGCCAACATCCCAACTCCTGTACACTCTGGGGACCAGCTCTTCTCAAATGCTGGCGCGGGGAACAGCCTATTTACCGCAGTTGAGGCGATTTTACTGGGAAATTCTCTACTTAGGAGCTCCTTGGAGAGGGAAAGCCTCACGGATTCGGCGGAGGTCTTAATCTGGAGATGTCCAAATTTACGGGAAACCCTCCCCACCATTTGTTTCCAGGCTGTATTTTGGAGTTCTCAGATTAGGACCCACTGGATTGGGGGCAAGATTTGTATGAGGGGGTCTCCAGCAGCTTGGGGGCTGGCCGCGTGCCAGGCCTGACTCCGTGTCCCCCACCCCCGGCTGCGCCTGGGCCTCGGGGGACCGGGAACCAGCCGGCGCCGCGTCCCCGCCTAGCGGGCGGGCCGGGGGCGGGGACCCCACCCCTCCGCCCGTCCCCTCCTCCGCTGCTGCCGCCTCCCGGAGGGACGGCCCGGGGAGGGGAGAGAGGAGGGACGGGCCGGCGGCGGCGGGGCTGTGGCCACGGCGGAGCGGGTGGCGGCCGCGGGGCCCCGGTGAGCCGGGCCGGGGTGCACGGGGGCCGAGGCGGCCTCCGAGCCGGGCCGGAGCCGTCGGGAGCCCGGGAAACACGGCCCAAGCGACTTTCTCCCGGGAGTTGTAGTCTCGCTCTGGGGGCGGCGCGCGGCCCGGCTTTCGGGGCGAGTTTTCTCGCGGGGCGGGCGGCGCGCGCGGAGGCTGAGGGGGAGGGGGGGCATGCCCGGCTGGAGCCCGGCCTCGGGGCGCGCCCCGGCCGCCGTCCCCACCTCCGCCTCCTCCTTCTCCTCCTCCGTCTCCTCCTCCTCCTCTTCCAGTCCCGCCGCCGCGGCAGCCAACATGGCTGCGCTCCGGAGCCCGGGAGGCGGCCGCTACTGAGCGCCGCCCGCCGCCCCGGGCCCCCAGCCCACCCAGGCCCCGGCCCCGGCCCCGGCCCATGGCTCCCGCCGCCTCACGGCTCCCGGCGCGCTAGGGCTGCTGCCGAGGCGCTCGCCTGCTCGCCCGCCGGCCTCGGGGGGCCCGGGAGGCGTCCGGCGGGGCGGGGCGGCGCGGCCCGCCACCATGGAGCCCCAGCGCCGGGAGCTGCTCGCCCAGTGTCAGCAGAGCCTGGCCCAGGCCATGACGGAGGTGGAAGCCGTGCTCGGGCTGCTCGAGGCCGCGGGAGCGCTCAGTCCCGGCGAGCGGCGGCAGCTGGACGAGGAGGCGGGAGGCGCCAAGGCGGAGCTGCTGCTCAAGCTGCTGCTGGCCAAGGAGCGGGACCACTTCCAGGACTTGCGGGCGGCGCTGGAGAAGACGCAGCCTCACCTGCTGCCCATTCTCTACCTGAACGGCGTCGTCGGGCCGCCGCAGCCCGCCGAAGGCGCGGGTGAGTGGCAGACCCTCGGCCCCTGCCTCTGGGACGCGCCCTCAGCTTCTCCCTCTTGCTGGCCGAGGGGGACTTCGCCGGGGCCGCCGCTCCACCTGGCGATGGCCTCGGTGGACTCGCTCTTCTGGCCCAGCTGGGGAGGCGGCGGTGCGCGGACCCCGAAGTCCCGCTGCCTCCCCCAGTCCCGCCGTTCGCTGTGAACAATGCCCTCCGCTGAAGGCCTTCACTCTCAGGTGCCTCGGCGACAGGGTCCCCGGGGGCCACCAGGTCCAGTAGCGGGTAGGGGGTACCTCGGAGGATGTCCATCAGTCCCTTTTCTGAGGCTTCTCACCATCCGCTAGCCCTTTGGGACCCTGTGCTAGCCTTTAACCAAGGGTACCGTCTAGAAGAATGGGACCTGGGCTAGGACCCCTACTCTTAAATTTTGGTCGCTGCCATCGTGTGCCGGGGCCACCGCTGCCTTTTCATTTTCTGGCTGTCCCAGTTCCTTTTCCTCTGCTCAGAGCCCAGTCTCTCCTAGACTTGTGGCTGATTGTGCACAATGCCTGCCTGGGTTTCTTTGAAAACTGGGCCCGGAAAAGTTGGGGAAGTTGCATTGCACCATGGGAAAATCCTAGTAGTGGCTGTTGGGGCTAAGTTCTCTCCCTGAGAGCACAGAGCTGCTTAACGAGGAAGGCTGGTGACTGGTTCCCTTGAGGGTGCCTTTTGGAACCCCTGTGTCTTTGGTCTTGGGGATGACTGATTTGTAAGTGTGTGTCTGGGTGCAGGAACGGATACTGGCGGGAGTTTGTGACAAGTGGTAGGCTTGTCCTGGCCTGGCCGCGGAGTGTGGAAGCCAGCCTTTTAGACAAGGCAGCTGGAGGAAGAAGACATGGCACTGAGGGAGGAGTAGAACTAGCATTTATTGGGCATCTACTATTGTGGCAGGCGCTCTGCTTTATCACGTTCAGTTGTCGTTGCCACTATGTGAGCTTTCTGTTATTCTTTGCCAGAGAGAAAACTCTGGCTTGGAGTGGTTAAAATGCTCAGAAAGTATTGGGCACCAGGAATTTTGAATTATAACCTATTGTTTGATTTAACTTGTTCAGAGCCAGGAAACAAAGTGCCATCTTTCTAGGTCTTGTCCCTGTTTTAACAGTGAATCGATAGGTACAGTAAAAATAAATAAGGATATATGTATAAAAGAAAAACAAGTGAACCGAGAGGGCTGAGAAACTGCCCTTAGCAACTTGAAGGTCAAAGGCTGATGGGACCCATTTATTTGGCTGTTAAAAGCCCCACTTATTAAGGGAATGATTTTATAAGGCATTCCTGGTAACAGCTCTCTTATATTGGCCATCTTAACCTCAATTTTTGTAGCTGCAGGAAACTGACAGAGAGACTAAATTGCTGGCCACACAGCAGGTCATTTCATTGGTGGCCCTCCTGTCTCCACTTTGAGCTTCTGACTTGCATCTCTGTCCCTCAAACCTGCATTCTTTCCTCCCAGTTGTGGTCATGTCAGAGTTACTGGGCAAACCTAGTCCTTTCCTGTTATAGTGCTTTGGGAGATGCTAGTAAGGGACTGTCAGATGTGGCCATGAGGATAAGGACAGAGGGAATCTCAACAAAGTAATTTTTTTCTTTTTAATTGTATCTATGTATCTATCTAATCTATCTCTGAATGAAGAAGTTAAGATCTGTTTCTGAAAGTCTTTCCTAAAGCACAGAACTTAGTACAGACTGGAAGTCTGCGTTGGGAAGCATGTAAATCAACGCTCGCCTTAATCTCTGAAGATTGATTGATGGATCAATTGCCATTAATTAGGTCTCACCCTTTGCGTACCTGGTGGAGAATGTGGGTCCTCATGGGGCTGAAGTTCTAGGAGCTAGTCTTGACCTCTAAGGAAGGCAGAGATTAGGATTTGGATTATATCCCCTAGGGCATTGATTTCAGACCCCAGTTTTACCACAATGCAGAGTTATGTGACTTTGGAGAGGGTCATGAAATCCTTAGAAAAATACTTTTCAAGGAGAAGTTAAGTTCATTTTATTTAATGCATTAGAAAAAAAGTTGGCTGGGTATGGTGGCTCATGCCTGTAATCCCAGCACTTTGGGAGGCCGAGGCGGGCAGATCTCTTAAGGCCAGGAGTTCGAGACCAGCCTGGCCAACATGGTGAAACCCCGTCTCTACTAAAAATACAAAATAGCTGGGCGTGGTTGTAGGTGCCTGTAGTCCCAGCTACTTGGGAGGCTGAGGCAGGAGAATCACTTGAATCTGGGAAGTGGACGTTGCAGTGAGTTGACATGGTGCCCTTGCATTCCAGCCTAGGTGACAGAGCAAGACTCCTTCTCGAAAAAAAAAAGAAAGAAAAAAGTTAGGACAGCATTTGGTATGGCAAGATGCCACCTGAAGCCCCTGGGGGAGAGGATGACATGGTGTGTCAGCAAACAGTGGTGTGTTGGGGGCTTTTTTAAAATTTTTTTGAGACAGGGTCTCACTGTGTCAGCCAGGCTGGAGTGCAGTGGCACAATCTCAGCTCACTGCCACCTCCGCCTCCCGGTCTGAAGCCATCCTCCTGCCTCAGCCCCCCAAGTAGCTGGGACCACAGGCACATGCCACCACACCAGCTAATTTTTGTATATTTTGTAGAGATGGGGTTTCTTCATGTTGTCTAGGATGGTCTCGAACTCCTGAGCTCAAGCGGTCTGCTTGCTGCAGCCTCCCAAAAGTGTTGGGATTACAGGTGTGAGCCACTGCCCCGGCGCGGGGGAGGCTCCTTTGTGAAGGGTGAATTGCTGTGTTGTAGGTCTCCAGTTTTTTGCTTTTTTTTTCTTTTAGCCAGGAAGTGTTCCTTATGGTCAAAGCTCAGTGCATAAGAGAGCGGCTCTGGCTGAAGGAATGGAAGTCTTCTTCCTTGAGGAGCCATAGTCAGGAAAACCCAGCACTTGCTCCTGCCTCCTTCCACTCCTGAGTGATTTCCACTCTGTGCTCTGGGCAGCAGCTCTGGGTGTGAACTGGCCTCAGTTCGAAGCCGTTGCGGAGCCTGAGAGAGGAACCAGCTGGCTCCCTGGGATCCTTAGCATCAAGGGGTGGCTGCTTTGGCACTGTCTCTCTGTTGGAGGTGATGCCATCACCTACCTAGGAGCTTCCTTGATGAATTCCACATCCTGTGTGGGCTCCTGATCCAGAATGCCCATCCCCCACTGGCACTTGGGTGCTGAGGGAGTCTGCATCGGCAGCAGCCTACCACGTGGGGCCTGGAACTGAAAGGAAACTGGGGAGGACATGTGCCTGGGTGTTGGTGGGCAGGTGAGCAAACCCAACCCATCGGGGCAACTCTTGCTGAGTTATAGATCCCCAGACATTTAAACCTACCACGCTCAGGCCTGGGGGTGTGGAGTGACTAGGAGACACACTGTGTTGTGGTTTTTTTGTTGGAAGTGTGGCTCTTATTCCGGTATTGATAGGGCATTGTCATTCAGGAGTTTGTGTCCTGTCTTCATATCTCATTAACTCTGTGGCAGCCCCAGGGAGATGAGTGGTGTCTTATGATCTTCGGTTCCAGGGCCCTGTCTGTAAGGAAGAAGTCGCAGGGCAGAAAGGTGCCCAAGTCAAGGCCAAGCCCAGTGCCCCTGATTCCTTGTCTGGGGTGGTTTTTTCTGTTCCCTGGTTAGGCCTTCCCACTGCAATTTCAGGACATTTCCAGTCACTGTGGGACTCTGAAATTATGTAGCTTTCTCTTGTCCCGGATTTGATACATGGATCTGCAGGGAACAAGTGAACACCTTTGCCCCAGCTGGTGGTAGGGAGAGGACAGACTTGTTTACTTCTGAGTGGCTCAGTTGGGTCTCTTGTTTTTCCCAGTAACCGAGTCTAGCTTGGTCACTTGGAGCCCCATGCAGTCCTTTGTTTTTTCCCTTTGATTCAGGGAAACACCTGGGTTTTTTCCCTTGAGGATTCTCAACTCCCTGCCCCTGGGGTGAGACTTAGTATCTTCATCTGTAAGATGGGGCTAATGGTGCTGCACTGCCTGCCTGTGTCACCGGGAGCATTGAAGTGCCTGGCCCAGGTGGGGCTGGGGTGTAGACAGGGGCTGGGGTGCACAGGATGTAATTCTAGTCCGTAGCTTGCCGCCTTGTTGGGGGAATGGGACACTCATGAGAGTGACATTATGAGACAGATCAACTGATACAGATGCACAAACAGGCTTTTTCTTTTATAAAAAACTTGGTATGCTACATACTTTCCCCAGATACTCTCATTCACCTCTAGTGGCTCTCATTACCATCTAAATGTGGGACTCCTCAAGTCATTCCCACCAGGCCTCTCTTGGGAGGCAGAAATGGCAGAACTCGGTGAGTGCCCGCTGGACCTCTCACATGCTCAGTGCCTGATGTTTCCTTCTCGTTCCCACTCCCCACACCTCCTGTGCCTCCTCTTTACTTTCCTAGTGAACTGGCTGACTTGCTTCATCAAACTTAAGAGAATGGAGCCGGCAGCATCCGCTGGAGAAGCCGAGGAGAGCTTTGCGAATGTGCTAGGACTTGGTGTTGAAGTGAAGCTCTGAATGCATGGAGCGATGGAGGGAGGACGTGTGGGCCGCGGAGGCTGGGCCGCAGAGGCTGAGCTGTAGAGAGGAGCCATGTGTTTACCCAGCCTGAGCAGAGCAGGGGATTGGCCTTGGCTCTGGGTGGAAGGGAATTGGGGATGCAGAGGTAATCTGGAGGACCTTGATGGCTAGGCTGAGTGGGAGGTTTGAATTTAGGCATTGTACACTGTCAGAAGTTAGAGCTGGAAGTTTGTTTTTTTTCCCCAAGGGAATAACCCTGCCAGGCTTTTCCAGTGGGACTAATGCAGTTGGGTGCTGATTGTCAGGTGAGGGTTATTTATTATTCAGTAGAGGTTGCCTGGGCCTTTTGTTCTCTCTCTACTTCCTTTGGGTACCAGCCACCTTTTCTTCATCCCCTCTGCCCTGGAGGGTCAGCAGGGCAAGGGACATAAGTAAAAGCTCCAGCTGTTGTAGTTTTTCTTTTGGTTCTTTTGTTTGTTTATTTACTTATTTTTTAGAGACAGTGGAGTGCAGTGGTGCAATCATAGCTCACTGCAGCCTCAAACTCCTGCGCTCAAGCCATCCTCCTGCCTCAGCCTCCTTAGTAGCTGAGATTACAGGCGCATGCCACCCTGCATGGCTAATTTAGGTTGTTTTAATTGTGTTATTTGAGAGGAAGTGGCAGAGGCATTTGAAATTAATGGTTGAGAAGAGGTTTTTAAGTGAAAGGCAGATTTTATCTGTGTATCATTTCAGGGTACCTTTATAACAAAATGACAGAAACTTAGCTCAGATCATCTTAGGTAGAAAAAGAGAAATGTATTGACTTAGAATATTCCACAACCTTTGGATGGATGGTGGAAACTGGCCTTTGGGACGTTTGACCTCTTGGATCAATGCTGTGGGCTTTTCCCACGGGTCTGAACATGACCTCAGGCCCCTCTGTTCATGTTCACAGCCCCTGACCAGGGAAGAGAGGGAGCTCTATCCAATCAGCCCAGGCAGACAAACCTCATGGTAGGATTCTGATTGGTCTGGCCAGCGTTATGTGTCCACATGAGGCCCGGTCACTGTGGCCAGGGCTAGAGGACGAAGACTGGCTCAGCTTTGGCACTGTGCCCAGCAGTGGAACCACAGGGTAAGGGTAAGGTGATGGGCTACTGTGATTGGCAGCCCATTCCAACACTATGTGGGTTTTTAGAGTGAGGCAGAGCAGTTGTCTAAAGGAAGACAAGCAGCAGCGATGGCACGCAGGTAAAAGAGCAGATGAATGTCCACTCCAAGCATTACCACCTTTGTGCGATAATACAGTTAGCACAGGCGGTCATTGCTGGAGTGGGATGGTGGGTCTAGGTAGTAATGATCAGACCTTACAAGGTTTTAGACCTTGAGCAAGGTTTTTAAACCCTTCTGAGCTTTTCTCCTCTACAAAGTAATTAAAACACTAACTACCTCACTGTGCTATTTGACAATCCATGGTAGGAAAAATGGAAGAGCATTTTGTTACCCTGAGTAATATAGCAGCACAACAGTGGCAGCAGTAGACAGCAACTAGCCTTAGAGCCAGAAAACTGGGAATCTCCTGGTGTTTCTGAGGGTTCTGTGGGAGCTCCTTGTATACTACGCCAAGCAGGTGTCAGAGCTGTCCTCCCTGAGCCGAATTTGCTGTTATAGTCTTCATGTCCAGAATAGAGCCTAGTACAAGATAGGTGTTCGATAATTTTTTGTTGAACGAATGAATAGTCAGCTGTGTATAGAGTGAATGATGTATCCTTGTCCATATCCTCTTCAAATATACATGAAGATTCCTAAGTGGTGACCTCATGGTGGCAGAGGCTGTGGGAGAGGAGGAAGGCTTGAGCAAGCCCCAGATATACACAGGGATATCACCGCCCACGGTATGTCTGTGATGGAAGCAGGTGGTGTGACATTGATGTCTGAAGTTCCCAAGGTTGCCCATCAGGTACTGGTGGTGTGGAGCTGGCTGTCAGGAGCCATGTGGAGCACCCACACTGTCTAAGAGTAGAGAGTCATTCCCTTTCTACACATAGATTTTGAATGTCAACTTGATGTCCTCAAAAGAATACTGAGGAACTTTTCTTTAGAAAAAAAAAAAAAAAAAGCCCTGAACTGGAGGTCTGCTCCTAACTGCAAAATCTTCACCATGGCAGAGCCTTTTAGCTTCCTGGTGCTTGTTTTTTTTTTTTTTTTTTCCCCAGTTCAACAGTCAAAACAGAAGAGGTTGAGCATTGATGGGGGACTTGCTCATTCCTGTGGGGTTTTGAGCACTTCCCAGGTGGCATTTGGTCCAAGGAGGTTGGGTGATTGGGTTGGACTCGATTTTGGGGGCCTTTCCAGCTCTACATCAGGATTGCTGTTAATCTGATTTAATGTTAGTGTTGAGTGGTTTTTGATACTCTGGCTTTCCATTTCCTGAAAAAGTAAGCAGAGTAGGATAAATATTTTGTCTCAGTTTTTTTTTTTTTTTTTGAGACGGAGCCTTGCTTTGTCACCCAGGGTGGAGTGCAGTGGCGCAATCTCAGTTTATTGCAACCTCTGCCTCCCGGGTTCAAGTGATTCTCTTGTCTCAGCCTTCCGAGTGGCTGGGATTACCAGTGTGCGCCATCACCCCCGGCTAATTTTTATATTTTTAGTAGAGACAGGATTTTGCCATCTTGGCCAGGCTGGTTTCGAATTCCTGACCTCAGGTGATCCGCCTGCCTCAGCCTCCCAGAGTGCTGGGATTACAGGCATGAGCCACCGTTCTTGGCCGTTGTCTCATTTTTTTTTGTCCCACCTCATTCCAACCACCTGTATGTTCTGCCCCATGCGAGGGGGCTCTAGAGTCGTTTCCTGAAACCCTGGGAAGACGTGAGCCACAGAGGTGGCAAACATAGAGAAAGAGGGCTGAGCTGCGTGTTGGCCTGGGCAGTAGGGATGCTATGTGTGTTCAGCAGGGAAGAATCTTAAATGGGATTGCGCTGGGGGGAAATTGGATTTTTTTTTCGCCTTTTACCTGGGATAGACTGCATACCTCTGAACTGTGTATCTCTATTGATCATTTTGAGACTGTGTTCCACAGAAGTGCTACAGAAACATTTTAAACCAAATAGAGATGTTCGGAGTGTCCCATGTTGGCAGTCTATCCCTCTAAACCCTTGGTGGATAATTCCTAGTTGACTGTTGACTTTGACATTCATTTCACACTAAGGCTCATAACCCATTTGCTTTGAGGATTTAAAGGAAATTGTGATGATAATTTACATAACATGAAATTTACCATTTGAACCTTTTTTTTTTTTTTTTTTTTTTTGATACGGAGTCTCACTCTGTCACCCAGGCTGGAGTGCAATGGCGCAATCTCGGCTCACTGCAACCTCCGCCTCCTCAGTTGCAGCAATTCTCCTCCCTCAGCCTCCCAAGTAGCTGGGACTACAGGCATGCGCCAACACACCTGGCTAATTTTTTTGTATTTTTAGTAGAGACAAGGTTTCCCCATGTTGGCCAGGCTGGTCTTGAACTCCTGACCTCAAATGATCCACCCACCTTGGCCTCTCAAAGTGCTGGGATTACAGGCGTGAGCTACTGCACCCGGCCTTGAACCATTTTTTATTGTGGAAAAATATATATAACATTTACTATTTTAATAACTTTTTAAGTGTACAAGTTCAGTTGCATTAAGTTTTTTTTTTTTTTTTTTTGGTGAGACAGAATTTTGCTCTTGTTGCCCAGGCTGGAGTACAATGGCATGATCTCGGCTCACCACAACCTCCGCCTCCTGGGTTCTCCTGCCTCAGTCTCCAGGGTAGCTGGGATTAACAGGCGCCCGCCACCACGCCTGGCTAATTTTTGTATTTTTAGTAGAGACAGGGTTTCACCACGTTGGCCAGGCTGGTCTCGAACTCCCTACCTCAGGTGATCCACCCGCCTCGGCCTCCCAAAGTGCTGGGATTACAGCCGTGAGCCACCGCGCCCGGGCAGCATTAAGTATTTTTACACTGCCGTGCAAACATCAACATCAACACCATCCATCTCTAGAAGTTTTTCATCTTGCAAAATCGAAACTCAGTACCTATTGAATAATAACTCTACATGGGCCCCTATACCTTGACAGTCACCATTATATGAATACTTCCTGTCTGTCTCTTTTTTTTTTCTTTCTTTCTTGCTGTGTTTCTCTCTCTCTCTCTTTCCTTCTTCTTCTTTTTTTTTTTTTTTTTGGAGGTGGGGTCTCACTCTGTTGCTCAGGATGGAATGCATGGGGTGCGGTGGTACAGTCATGGCTCACTGCAGCTTCGACCTTCCATGCTCAGTTGATCCTCCCACCTCAGCTTCCCGAGTAGCAGGGACTATAGGCACATGCCACCACACCCAGCTCCTTTTTTTTGTTTTTTTGTTTTTTTTTTTGAGATGGAGTCTTGCTCTCTTGCCCAGGCTGGAGTGCGGTGGCACGATCTCGGCTCACTGCAAGCTCCGCCTCCCGGGTTCATGCCATTCTCCCACCTCAGCCTCCTGAGTAGCTGGGACTACAGGCGCCCGCCACCATGCCCGACTGATTTTTTGTTTTTGTATTTTTTGTTTTTTTTTAAGAGACGGGGCTTTGCCATGTTGCCCAGGCTGGTCTTGAACTCCTGGGTTCAAGCGATCTGGCCGCCTTGGCCTCTCAAGTTGTTTGTTTCTAAGAATTTGACTACTTTAGGTATCTTTTATAAGTGAAGTCAATACAGATTTGTCTTTTTGTGACTGGCTTCTCTAAGCATAAAGTCCTCAAGGTTCATCCATGTTTTAGTATGTGTCAAAATTCCTTTTTTAGGCCGAATAATATTCCTATATATATATATTCTATATTTTATTTGTTTCTTTACCTGTTGATGGACACACTTGGGTTGTTTTCACCTTTTGGCCATTGAGAATAATGCTGCTGTGACACCATGGGTGTACAAATATCTCTTCGAGGCCCTGCTTTCTCTTCTTTTGGGTTTATACCCAGAAGTGAACTTGCTGGGTCATATGGTAATTCTGTGTTCAATTTTTTGAGAAGGTACCATACTGTTTACCTGAGTTTTAATTAAGGAAATCCATACTGTTCACAGCACCCTGACATGGGAGTGGATAGCATTTTCTTTCCTTTTTTTCTTCTAAAAATTATTTTTGGCCAGGCGTGGTGGCTGATGCCTGTAATCCCAACACTTTGGGAGGCTGAGGCGGGTGGATCATCTGAGGCCAGGAGTTCAAGACTAGCCTGGCCAACATGATGAGACCCCATCTCTACTAAAAATACAAAAATTTAGCCGGGCATGGTGGTTGTGTGCCTGTAATCCCAGCTACTTGGGAGGCTGAGGCAGGAGAATTGCTTGAACCCATGAGGCAGAGGCTGCAGTTAGCTGAGATTGTGCCATTGCACTCCAGCCTGGGCAACAAGAGTGAAACTCTGTCTCACAAAAAAAAAAAATTTTTTTTTTCTTCCTTCAGATATGGTTTGGAAAGTCTTAGGACAGTTCAGTAGTTATCTGTGACTCTTTTCTTTTTTGAGACAGGGTCTTGCTCTGTTGTTTGGGCTGATGCAGTGGCATGATCATGGCTTACTGCGGCCTCAACCTCCTGGGCTCAAGCAATCCTCCTGCCTCAGCCTCCTGAATAGTTGGTACTACAGGCATGTGCCACCATGCCCAGCTAATTTTTTTTTTAATTTTTAGTAGAGACAAGGTCTCATTATATTGCCCAGGCTGGTCTTGAACTCCTGGCCTCAAACAATCCATTATTGAATGAGCCACCACACCCGTCCTACATGTGACTCTTTGGAGGCCAGACATTAACCAAACAATCCTAGTGGCATTCATATCTGGCAGCCAAGGAATGTTCACACATTTTCTTTGTGTTTTCAGTACTTATATCTTCATCCCTAAAGGCCTTGAAGTATGTTCATTATTTTTGCTCTTTGGATACTTCCTCCTTATCCCGTTTAGGATTGGTTTGGTTTTTCAGTCTCAAATCCGGGATAACAAGGCTATTGAGACTTTCTTTCAAAAGGCCTAGATCAGCATTTCCCAAAGAAACATCTTCTAACTGCTAGTTTGCTGGGATGTTAGTGTTGCTATGCCCTAAAAGGGTTCTGCGGTCAAATGCATCCAGGCAGTGTTAGGTTCTTTTCTGCAGGCCCCTTGAGAGGGCTAAGCCAGTGTGCTTTGGGGCTTTACTAGAGTGGCTTTATTAGGCAGTGTTTCCCAAACTGATTTAACCACAGAGTCCTTTATCATGGAGCATCTTGCGACATCAGTGTTCTGAGGAATGCATTTTTGGGAAATTAAGACATTGATGTATGAAACTGGAGCATCAACGTATACCATCTTTTTTTTATGTTTCCCCTAGCCCTCTCATTCAGAGTACCCAAACACTAAACTTTCCTTTTTTTTTTTTTTTTTTTTTTTGAGACGGCATCTCACTGTGTCGCTCAGGCTGGATGGAGTGCAGTGGTGCAATCTTGGTGCACTGCAACATTCGTCCCCCCGGTTCAAGCAATTCTCCTGCCTCAGCCTACCGAGTAGCTGGGATTACAGGTGCCTGCCACTGCGCCCAGCTAATTTTTGTATTTTTAGTAGAGATGGGGTTTCACTATCTTGGCCAGGCTGATCTTGAACTCCTGACCTCATGATCCACCTACCTTAGCCTCCCAAAGTGCTGGGATTACAGGTGTGAGCCACTGTGCCCAGCCCCTAGTCTTTTAAATTCTGATACCAGCTGAAATAGTCACATGTGATTCTGGGGCCAGTAGTCATTGTTTTATAGATGTGTGTCTTCTCTGGTCCTGTTTCCCCTATGGAGTTCGCCAAGAATGAAGCCTGGTTTTGTGATCATTGGTCTTTGAATTGCTCTAGAGACTAGAAATGAGTGAAGAGAACTGGGCTTTGGGCCACAGTTGGGGTTTCTGGGAGAGCCTTGGAAGGATTTGTGGAGAGCCATCCTGGTGGTTTGGCGGCTGCAGGTCTGGGACTGGTTAAGTTTTGGGCAAGTCTTTGCTGACCCCCTGGGAGGTGCTGGGCTAGGAGGCAGGGAAGGTGGTCTCTGCTTTCAGAGTGTTATGTTACTCCTGGGAGAAGGACATGGATGAGTGACCCAGGGGGCATTCTTGGTGGGTTTGGAGCCAGGGAGCAAGGCTGCGGGACTAGAGACATCTGAATGTCATGAATCCACTCTTGGGGACCCCCACAGACTGGGGTTTAAATCTTGGCTCTTTACTCCTAAGCTGTGTGACTTCAAGTCGCTTAACTTCCTGGGCCTGCTTTCTCTTCCCCATCTGTAGAAGAGGGGCTAATAGTATTCACCCAGGGCTTTGGTGAGGATGGAGATGATTTAAGTGAGAGAGGAGCAAGCTGCTGCTGTCGCCTCTGGAGCTACTGGGGGTAGCTTGTCCCTGAGTAGAGAACAAACTCCCAGCCTGTGCATGGAATCAGGAGGCATCCCAGGGCATAGGCCATACTTGGAGTTCAAATGGGAGGTGCCCAAGGCAGAGGCCTGCAGTGGACGAGGAGGCCCATGCTTCTCTGGGCTGCTCAAAAGACACCTTCACAATTCTTTGGTCCTGAAGCCCACATTTTAAGGAGGACATTGCTGTGACCTGTGAGGAGTTCAGTTCCAAAAGGACCTTGAAGAGCTTGTTTTTGAGGAAAGGACACTTAGAGGGACTTAGATGCTGCCCGTTTTCAGTTGGTACAGGGAACGTGATAAGACCTGATTCTCTTTGATCCCAGAAAGCTGAACATGGTCTGAGTGCCAGAAGGTACTTGGAGGTAGAATTGAGTTCATTTTAAGGAAGAACCATTCTCCCTCCCTGTCTTTCTTCCTTTTAAAATTCTATTAAAGACTTTCAAGAGCCAGGCATGGTGGCTTATACCTGTAATCCCAGTGCTTTAGGAGGTCGAGACAGGAGGATCCCTTGAGCCCAGGAGTTTGAGACCAGCCTGGGCAACACGGCAAAACCCCATGTCTACAGAAATAAAAAAAAAAATTAGCTGAGCAAGGGGACACTGCCTGTATCCCCAGCTATTTGGGAGGCTGAGGCGGGAGGATTGGTTGAGCCCAAGGGTTTGAGGTTGCAGTGAGCTATGAGTGTACCACTGCACTCCAGCCTGGGAGACAGAACCAGACCCCAGCTCTAAAAAAGTAAAAAATGAAAAAGACATTCACACATGTGGAAGAACAGAGAGGATAATGTAACGATCACCCATCTCTCCCAACCAAATCCCAGGCAGCATGTCATTTTTCTTATAAATACTTAAAGATGTGTCTCTAAGAGATGAGGCATTAATAATAATTTCTTAATGTTATCAAGTTGCCTGGGTGATGCTCAGTTTTGCTTGTCTCAAAGATGTCATTTTATTGGTGGCTTATTAAAATCAGGATTTTAGCAAGGGCCACCCACTGCATTTAGTTGATGTTGTCTTTGAAGTCTGTTTTATAATCCCTGGCAGCTCCCCTTGCCCAGGCCGGTTGTTTCAGGAAGAACTTTTAAAAATGATTGGTGCTATCCAGCTCTGGAGTGGACTGTTCTAGGTGGCGACTTGCAATCCTGAAACTGTTTAGCCATGGTTTCCTCACGGGGCTGATGCAAACAATTAAATGAAATAACACGTACAAAGTGTAAATGTCTTTTATGACCTAAGTTTTTTATTTTTATTTTTTTAGCCATGAGATCTTTTTTGTTAACTGGACTCTTAGGTGAAAGCCAGATCTGTAAAATAGATGAGGGAGGCACTGATGGGGAGTATGGGCTTGGAGCTTGTCCCTTGAGCTTGTGGCCTTCTTGAGGCTCCTCCACAGGGTTCCCTGGGGTTCTCCACAATTCACAGAACGCAGTTTGAAAACCACTGGTCTGCTTGCTTTTGGTTTAAGATGCTCCCCATGTGGGAGAGCGAAGCACCACCTGAAAGCCTCACCTTGCTTTGCGTGAGCTGAGCTGGGGTGGTGAGCCACCGCTAGAGCCAGAGGCTGCGGATGGTGTTTTCACTGGGTACTCTTGTCTTCACCTGCTTCCTTTGTAGGTTTCCTCTTGGGATGAACTGTGCTTTTAAAAAAGACAAATAGCCACTTTGTGGCGAGTAAAAACCACTCTCTGTTAATCAGGACAGTGATGTGGGGAGGAACAGAGTGAAAATCCCATCAGAAGGTCAATTGCAGTGAGAAGTGGTTACTTTTTTTTTTGAAAAATTATTCTTGTCGGCATGTTGGCATGTTCCTGTAGTCCTAGCTACTTGGGAGGCTGAGGAGGGAGGATCGCTTGAGCCCAAGAGTTCTGGGCTGTAGTGTGCTATGCTAATCGGATGGCCAGTTCGGCATCAATATGGTGACCTCCTGGGAGCGGGGGACCACCAGGTTGCCTAAGGAGGTCAGAAATGGAGCAGGTAAAAATTCTCATGCTGATCAGTGGTGGGGTCATGCCTGTGAATAGCTATTGCACTCCAGCCTGGGCAACATAGTGAGACCCCACCCCATCTCTATAAATAAATTGATTGATAGATAGATATGAATAGACAGAAAAATTATCCTTTTTTTTTTTTTTTTTTTTAAAGAGACAAGGTCTTACTCTGTTGCCCATGCTGTCATGATTGATGGCATGATCCTAGCTTAATGTAATCTTGAACTCCTGGGCTTAGGTGATCCTCCTGCCTCAGCCTCCCTGAGTAGCTAGGACAACAGGTACCCATCATCATGCTGAGCTAATTAAAAAAAAATTTCATAGAGATGGGGTCTTGCTGTGTTGCCCAGGCTGGTCTTGAACTCCTGGCCTTAAGTGATCCTCCCTCCTCAGCCTCCCAAAGTGTTGGGATCACAGGCATGAGCCGCCACACCCAGCCTGTTTGTTTATTTTTTTTTTTAAGAAAATGTTATCACTTGTTTGCCTTACCCCTCTATGGCATAAGAGAACTGTTCGTTTTTATGCATAAACAAGCTCCTGCTAACATGCAGCCTGCCGTGGGGGCTGCAGGGCTGCCCGTGTGGAAAGCGGTGCCATTAGAGATGGCCACCTCTGACTCAGAGCTGCTGCCCTGGTGGCTACCTCAAGCCAGGGTGTGTTTTCCCTGCCAACAGGATTTTTATAGATGTGGCATGCCTCTCAAACCTCTTCCTCAGAGTCCATGCCAGTTTGCTTGTCTGAATGGTACCTCCCTGGCTCTAAGATGGCCCCTGAGTGCCCAAATTAAATCTGCACATCATTTGACCATTGCCAATCTGCTATCCAAATGTAGTAAAGATCTTTCCAGCCAATATTGAGGAAGGTGATAGCAAAACAAAGGAAACAAAATCTAATTCTATTTACATATTTTAACGTAAGAAGTAATACTTTAAAATACTTTAATTCGGGCTGGGTGTGGTGGCTTACACCTGTAATTCCAGCACTTTGGGAAGCAGGCAGATTGCTTGAGCCCAAGAGTTCGAGACCAGCCTGAGCAACATAGGGAGACCCCATCTGTACAAAAAATACAAAAATTAGCCGTGGCACATGCCTGTGGTCCCAGTTGCTTGGGAGGCTGAGGTGGGAGGATCCCTTGAAGCTGAGAGGTAGAGGTTGCATGAGCTGAGATTGGGCCACTGCACTCCAACCTGGGTGGACAGTAAGACCCTGTCTTAATCAATCAATCAATCGATCAATCAATAAAACACTTTAATTCTTAAAAAAAATATATAGTGGCCTTTTCAGTATTCATGGTAACCTCTATTCTCATTCCAAGTAACCTTTCTTCTCATCTAACCAGAACTTCTTTTCCTGTTTATGTTTTTTTTTTTTTTTTCCTTCAGACAGAATCTCGCTCTGTCACACAGGCTGCACTCCAGACTGGAGTGCAGTGGTGCAGTCTCAGCTAACTGCAACCTCTGACTTCCGGGTTCAAGAGATTCTTGTGTCTCAGCCTCCCCAGTAGCTGGGATTACAGGCGTGCGCCATCACACCCAGGTAATTTTTGGTATTTTTAGTAGAGACGGTGTTTCATCATGTTGGTCAGGCTGATCTCAAACTCTTGACTTCAGGTGGTCCACCTGCCTTGGCCCCCCAAAGTGCTGGGATTACAGGTGTGAGCCACCACGCCCGGCCTACATTTCTTAAGCAGCCTATGATTGTTGAATGCCATGGCTGGAAGGGATCTTAGAAACCACTTCGCCCAAACTCCTTATTTTACAAATGAGAAACAGTAGTCCTGAGACACAAAGTGACTTGACCAGGATTTCATGGCATGCCACTGGCAGAGCTGGATACAGGATCCAGGTCTCTTCCCAGGCTGGGGTTCCTTCCAAGACTTCTTTACCAGGACCAGGCTGGGTGGGAAGTCTCAGATCTGTGGCTGGTTTTTCCTGACATTCTCCTGGCTTTGTGGGCACCAACCTTTACAGTGAGGGTGAACAAGTGACACAGCATCGCAGTTTCTGGACTTGAGCTACAGCCTTTCATTCCTGATCAATGAAAAAAATCTTTTATCAGCCTCTGCAATTGATATTTATCTTTTACAGATGGGCATACTCGGCCAGTAGAGTTTGGTAGCCTGCTCAGGGCCATCAGCTGCTGAGAGGCTAGGCAAGCCCTGGAGTCCTTGTCAGTTTTTTGATAATGACTACATTTACTCGGTACTGCAGGCCACCCTGTGACCATTTCTGTGGTCTGAGCCTTGCCTACCTCTCCACCTCTCTTCGTCACAGCATTCGTCCATTCATTCAGCAGATGTGTTCTGAGCATCTGTCACACTGGGGGCTTTCTGGATGCAGACGTAGGACGTGATATCTAAATTGAGTGCTGAGTCGGGGAATGGGTCTGATGCTGGCAGGGAGACCCATGACTCCTTTTTGTGACACAGCAGAAACTCTGGGTGCTGGCTGCCGTGGCTTCTTCTTGCTTAGTCACAGGGCAGAGTTCAGGCAGGAAAATGAGGCCACCGGGCCTCTTGTCCCAGGGAAAAAAGCCTTTTATAAAGATAAGAGGATAAGGCCCCATGGACACTGAGTTGGGACCCACCCTGATAGCCAACCTCAGTAGGAGTTGGATCCAAGAAAAAGCAGGAAAGTAAACAAAACCAAAATGTGCTGGTTTTGAGTCCTTCTCCTGAAAAAAACAGAGCTAAACCCATGGCAGTTTAGAGTTTAGGGGCTGTGGGTGTGAGTGTATATACGCCTATGTATCCCCCCACTCATTTTTGCTACAAAATGGCAAACCGCCTTTCTGTATCTTGTTGCATTTCCCCCGATTTTGTGAGCCCAGGGAGAGAGAACAAGATGGTGACCAGCTGTCCTTGTTTCTTTGAGGAGTTGTGAAATTTCATGTAGTCTTGATCTTTTGTCCTCAGCCTCCCTCATTTTTTTTTTTAATACTTTTAAGTTCTGGGGTACATGTGCAGAACACGCAGGCTTGTTACATAGGTATACACCTGCCATGGTGGTTTGCTGCACCCATCAACCCGTCATCTACATTAGGTGTTTCTTCTATTGCTATCCCTCTCCTAGACCCGCACCCCTGACAGGCCCTGGTGTGTGATGTTCCCCTCCCTGTGTCCATGTGTTCTCATTGTTCAACTCCCACTTAGGAGTGAGAACATGCAGTGTTTGGTTTTCTGTAACCTCTCTCATCTTAGGGCTTCTCATGAGAACTCAGTGGAACTGGTCACAGTGTCTTCTCCTTGCATGAGATAACACAAGCTTTAGGGTGGAGCCCAGATTCCGACAAGAGTTTATCTGTCCATCTCTCCAGCAAGTACCTGGTCACTACTCTTTACCAGGCTCGGCTAAGTGCTGAACATGCAAAGATGGAAAGATATCTACCATGAACAATATTCCTACCTGGATTTGTTCTTTTAGCTGGAACATATATATCCTGCTGTTGTGTTTCAAAGGTTTTCCTTTTTAATTGCTCTATTGTGGAGCTTTTAGAAATACCAGAAAATAATCAGCCTAGCTTATACTGACTTCCTCCTTCTCACCTTCCATTTTGTGCTTTATAGCACATGGCAAATGTTTTTGTGTCTAAAAATCCATCAGATTCTCAGAAGGGCAACAAAGAAGATGGCTTCTGCCCCCCCACCCCCCAGGAGTTTATCGTCTCGTTGGAAAACTTGAACGAGTGGGTATCTAGTAGTACAGATAGTGCCGGACAGGTGAGGCTGCTTGAAGTTTCGGTGCCTAAGGAAGGAGGGTGTATGGTGAGCTGGGCATAGGCAGGCCAGGCGGCTGGAAGGAGGGAGGCAGGCCTGGCGAGGGGAGAGCACAGAGCAGGACTTGGGAGAGAATCCATTCTGTGACTGGCGGGTCTGTCTGGTAATTCGGGGCTTCTGATTGGAGCATTCGCTCAGCAGGTGCTGGAAAAATGAGGCCAGGCCAACCAGCCTCTGCTGTCTTTCCAGTCATTCTCTCTGGGCTGGTTCTCTTGTGAGGCTGCTGGGGCTGGAGAGAGGAATGGGTTGGGTTGGCATGGGGTGGGAGGCTGATGGATGGTCTGTGATGTGTGAAGGAGGACCTGGTGGCCGCAGGTGGGTAGGTGAGGATGTAGACTGACTGGCCTTCCCAGGATCCCCTGAGGTGTCTGACTGGCTTTCTGTGAGTTGCTAGGAGGATTGGAAAGCCAGCGTTCTCCCCAGTTTCAACTCTGAGAGTTACAGTGGGGATGTTTGGAAATAGAGTTGGTGTGTCCTCTGGGGAGTGTGGGACATGCTCCTGTGTTGTGGCTGTCTCTTTGGGGAGGAGAAGAGCATGACTGAGGTGAGAGGGGGCTGAGGGTACCTCTGCTTTCCAGGCCTCATGTCCTCACCTCTCCAGTGGGATCTGTGACTCCCCCCACCTCACGTGGCTTGTGTGAAAGGTAGGTGGCTGCTGCAGGTTCATGGCCACACATGGGTGGTCGTATGTTGTGTAGGTGGTAGATGATGTGTTGCATAGGATACTTTGTTTATTATTTTTGTATTTATTTTCTCATTTGATCTCACCAGCAACCATTTAGGGGTCCTTACCTGACCTTACAAGTGAGGAAGCAGGTGGGGAAGGCCGGGTTACTCAGGAGTCAGTTTAGGAGAGTAATTAAGAGCCTGTACCTGAGCCAAGATACTGGGTTTGAATCCTGAATCTGCCACTTACTGTGACCCTGGCCAAATTGCTTTCTCTCTCTGTGCCTTAGTTTCCTCATCTGTGGAATGGGGATAATAATAGGACCTTGTATTGTGAGGATTAAATAAGTTAGTAAGTGTTGACAGCATGTGTGGCACATGGTAAGTACTGTGTAAGCATAAGCTGCTATATTTATGTGTGTATTTGAGACAGGGTATCACTCTGTTGCCCAGGCTGGAGTGCAGTGGCATGATCTCAGCTCATGGCCACCTCCACCTCACAGGCTCAATTGATTATCCTACCTTAGCCTCCTGAGTAGCTGCAACTGTAGGTGCATGCCACTGTGCCTGGCTACTTTTTGTATTTTTTATAGAGACAGGATTTCACCATGTTGCCCAGGCTGGTCTTGAACTTCTGGGCTTAAGTAATCTGCCTGCCTTGGCCTCCCAAAGTGCTGAGATTACAGGCATGAGTCACTGTGCCGGCCTGGTTATTTTTATTCTTATGATTGTCCCAGTTCCATGGCTGTTTAAGTGCCATAGGGGGGCAGGAGCCCAGCCATGACATCCAGGGTGGTTCGGTTGGTTTGTTTCTCCCTACTCTACCCCCAACTCAGGGTGTGTTCTACAGACCAGTGCTGGTTTGCAATCTCCTGGTTCCTGGTCTATGATGAAGTAAGCAAGCACAGCGATTGAGTGTTTAGCAACCTTTAGAGCAACTTGACCTTGCTGGTACTCATTGAATAGGTATAGACTGCTTCAGTGTTGTCAGATCATGTGGTGAATGGTGTGTAGTGTGAGCTGCAGGTAAGTCATCAATAGAAGGATGATGTGATTGCAAATAAAAAAGTGGAGCTCTGGGCCAGGCGCGGTGGCTCATGCCTATAATCCCAGCACTCTGGGAGCCTGAGTCAGGTGGATCACCTGAGGTCAGGAGTTCAAGGCCAACCTGGCCAACATAGTGAAACCCCATGTCTACTAAAAAATAGAAAAATTAGCTGGGCATGGTGGTACGTGCCTGTACTCCCAGCTGCTCGAGAGGCTGAGACAGGAGAGTCGCTTGAACTGGGGAGGTGGATGGTGGAGTGAGCCAAGATTGCGCCACTGCACTCCAGCCTGGGCAACAGAGTGAGACTCTATCTCAAAAAAAAAAAAAAAAGTGGAGCGCAGCACTGTTGCTGCCCATCCTAAACAGTCGACCTCCTTGGGAAGAGCCTCAGCCGGTAGGAAAAGGTGGGATTGATGGCATTTTGTAGGCCAGTGCATGACATTTGTGTTCCAGTAGTCCCTGACGATTCAAGAAAGTGAGGCCTCACAGTGGAGACTTATCAATGAGCAGTTGTTTCCATTTCACACCAGTGATGCTTACTGTGCAAATGCTTTTCCTGCCATTCCCTTAGCAGGTACGGTTCAGTCAGGTTTGGTAAGAATCCATACTGGAACACAACCTTGAGCTCGATCCTGTTTCACCTCTTAGACTGGTGGGAACTAGAAAGCTGGATGCTGTCTATCAGCAGTGGGTGTGGGGATGCAGGAACTCTTGCCTTTGCAGGTGCAGCTGTCCTGGAGCCTCTGGCAGGGTACCAGCAAAGCCCTGACCCAGAAGCCCCTCCCGTGGGTGTCAGTTCCCCAGGTTCTCATGCAGGTCCTAAGGGGAAGGTCCAGGTTGTTCACTGCAGTGTTGTTTGTGGTGGTGAGGTAGAGCTGGATGTCCATTCCTGCAGAGCAAATGGGTATAATGGGTGAGTATGAGTCTGTAGTCCCTTGCAGCAATTCCAAGTGACTGGTGAGAAGCACACGTGGCAGGCAGCATGATGTATTTAAATGCACAGTGCTCAGTGAAAACATAAGAAATAGAGCATGGATGGTGCAGTGCTATTATGTAGATTGCTGATATAGAACAATATCCATCTTGCAAGAACACGAACAGATAAACACAAGAGAATGGTTGACTGTGGGTGAGGGAAGGGAAATGGGAATAAAAGGAAATAAATAAGATGAGAGAGAGAAGAGGAAATAAATACATCTCTTTCCCATCCTAGTGCTGCCTTTGAGGGGAGGGTCTCGGCTGTGCTCCATCACTCAGCTCTGTGGCACCTTGTGCCTTGGCTGAGCTGGCAACCTCAGGCAGGTCGTTCACCCAGAAATGGTCTTGGTGAAGAGTTACCCATGCTGTTACGTAGCTGTTAAGGTCACCAGGTGGGGAGGGACAACTTCAGCTCATGTGATAGTTGACACAGCAGGGACAAGGGTGTTTTTAATGTAGGGACAAGGATGATTAGCTAGGTGATTGTGGAAGGAAGAGGTGCACAAACACTTGATTTAAAGATGGCATTGTGAGTATGCATCAGCAGTGCTTGCAAAAACCCATATTCTCATCTTGGCCATAGTGGAAAAAGTATGAATGGTCTAGAAAAACAACCACTCCGTTCCACGTGTTTATTGAGCTTATGATACTACATAAGATAGGAAGATGGGCTGGGTCAAGTGACTCATGCCTGTAATCCCAGCACTTTTGGAGGCCGAGGTGGGAGGATCGATTGAGCCCAGGAGTTTGAGACCAGCCCGGGCAGCACAGTGAGAACTCATCTCTATGAAAATATTTTTAAAAATGACAAGGAGCCAGGAGATTTTTTTTTTTTTTTTTTTTTTTTTGAGATGAAGTCTCGCTCTTGTCGCCCAGGCTGGAGTGCGATGGTGCGATCTCGGCTCACTGCAACTTCTGCCTGCCGGGTTCTAGTGATTCTCCTTCCTCAGCCTCCCGAGTAGCTGGGATTACAGGCACCTGCCACCACACCTGGCTAATTTTTCTATTTTTAGTGGAGATGGGGTTTCACCATGTTGGTCAGGCTGGTCTCAAACTCCTGACCTCAGGCAATCCACCCGCCTCAGCCTCTCAAAGTGTTGGGATTACAGGCATGAGCCACCACGCCCGGCCGGAGCCAGGAGATTTTACCTTCAGGAAAGTAAAACTCTGCTCAGGATTAGGAGCAACATGTTTATTTTTTTAATTTTTTTTATTTGGAAGAACAGGATGTTTAATTTGACTTACAGTTCCACATGGCTGGGAGGTCTCATAATCATGGCAGAGGGCAAAAGGCACTGCTTACATGGTGGCAGCAAGAAAGAATGAGGAAGAAGCAAAGGCGGAAACCCCTGATAAACCCATCAGATCTCGTGAGACTTACTATCACAAGAATAGCATGGGAAAGACCGGCCCTTATGATTCAGTTACCTCCCGGTAAGTCCCTCCCACAACATGTAAGAATTCTGGGAGATATAATTCAGTTGAGATTTGAATAGGGACACAGCCAAATCATTATCATTCCACCCCTGGCCCCTCCAAATCTCAGGTCCTCACATTTCAAAACCAGTCATGCCCTCCCAACAGTCCCCCAAAGTCTTAACTCATTTCAGAATTAATCCAAAAGTCCACAGTCCAAAGTCTCATCTGAGACAAGGCAAGTCCCTTCCGCCTATGAACAGTTCCCCATGGCTGGGGAGGCCTCGTAATCATGGTGGAGGGCAAAAGGCACTTCTTACATGGTGGCAGCAAGAGAGAATGAGAGGAGCAACATGTTCTTTTTCTTTTTGTTGAGATGGGGGTTTTACCATGTTGCCCAGGCTGAAGTGCAGTGGCCATTCATAGGTGTGATCATTGTGCACTACAGCCTCAAACTCCTGGACTCAAGTTATCCTCCCACTGCAGCCTCCTGAGTAGCTGAGGTACAGGTGCACATCACTACACTTGACTTAGAGCAGCCTTTTAATTGCCAGAAACCACTGTTAAGGAATTGTGAGAGCTCTTGTTTTCTGACAATATTCAAGTAGAACCTCAGCCATGTCAGGGAAGGAGTTCTACCATCTTCATGGTGTATGTAGATGCCATCTGCAGTCCTTCCTGCACTAATTGAAGTGGGCTCCAAGTTTTAGGTCTAATGCTGTAACAGGCAGAATATCCCTTATCCAAAATACTTAGGACCAGAAGTATTTCAGATTTTGGATTATTTTTGGATTTTGGAATATTCCCATATACATAATGAGATATCCTGGGGATGGGACCGAAGTCTAAACGTGAAATTCATTTATGTTTCATGTATACCTTCTACATATAGCTTAAAAGTGATTTTTTTTTTTTTTTTTTTTTTTTTTGAGATGGAGTTTCAAAACAGAGTCTCACTCTGTTGCCCAGGCTGAAGTCCAGTGTCGCGATCTCGGCTCACTGCAACCTCTGCCTCCCAGGTTCAAGCGATTCTCCTGCCTCAGCTTCCCCAGTAGCTGGGATTACAGGTGCCCACCACCATGCCCGGCTAATATTTGTATTTTTAATTTTATTTTTATTTTTTATTATTATTTTTTTGAGACAGAGTCTCACTCTATCACCCAGGCTGGAGTGCAGTGGCGCAGTCTCAGCTCACTGCAACCTCTGCTTCCCGAGTTCAAGCAGTCCTCCTGCCTCAGTCTCCCGAGTAGCTGGGACTACAGGCACATGCCACCACACCCGGCTAATTTTTGTATTTTTAGTAGAGATGGGGTTTCTCCATGTTGGCCAGGCTGGCCTCGAATTCCCGACCTCAAGCGATCCGCCTGCCTCGGCCTCCCAAAGTGCTGGGATTACAGGTGTGAGCCGCTGCGCCCGGCTGCTTAATGGTGATTTTATACACTATTTTAAATAATTGTGTGTATGAAACAAAGTGTATGTACATTGAACCATCAGAATGCAAAGGTATTACTATCCCATGTTGACGCTCTAAAAGTTTGGGATTCTGGAGCATTTTGGAGTTTTGAATGAGGGATGCGCAATGGTTCATGTATTTATTTATTTATTTATTTATTTTTTGAGACGGAGTCTCGCTCTGTCGCCCAGACTAGAGTGCAGTGGTATGATCTCGGCTCACTGCAAGCTCCGCCTGCCGGGTTCACGCCATTCTCCTGCCTCAGCCTCCCGAGTAGCTGGGACTACAGGCACATGCCACCATGCCCGGCTAATTTTTTGTATTTTTAGTAGAGATGGGGTTTCACCATGTTAGTCAGGACGGTCTCGATCTCCTGACCTCATGATCTGCCTACCTCGGCCTCCTAAAGTGCTGGAATTACAAGTGTGAGCCACCGTGCCCGGCCCTCAATGGCTCGTTTTTAATGGGAGCACAGTCTTGCCCGATTGAGATTTATGTCACCAGTTCTCCTTGATTGGAGATGTAGAGATTTCCCATTTTTTCTGTACTCACAATGCTGTGGTGCATCTCCTCGTGCTATAGATCTTTGTATGCTTATTTTCTCAGGATGAATTCCTAGAAGTAGTGCTGTTGGGTCAAAGGGTGTGGACTTTGAACGGCTGTTGATACAAATTGCTAGGCTGAAACAGCAGTCCTGGGTTCACACTTGGGGTTCCCCAGGTGCGGTTTTTGGATTGGCATTTTCAGAGTCACTGGGGAAGCTTCTGAAAGATTAAACCCCTTGGCCTCACCCTAGGTCCGTGAATCAGAACCTGGGTGTGGGCTGGTCCCCAGGGGGTCCTTTTACTCATTGGTGTTTGGGAAATAGGCATGGCATCTCCTCAGTGTCCAAGCCTGTCCTGGAAGGGAGACAGAGAGACCACACCTGTCTGTTCCCTCTAAGGGAGAGCTGTGGTGTGAGTGCAGCTCGGTGGCAGCGAGTGAGAGGAGCTCAGTTTAGGGACTTGGCTCTGGGTGTCACTTTGTATCTCTGTAAAGTGGGAGTGGCCTTGGGGAGTCTAATGTGCTAATACCAGCATACGAGTGAGTATTTCTCTTACTAATGTCATAAGATGAGAAGGATCTCATAGTTGGCTTTCTGGCTGGGCCAGGCCAGATCTGGGAAGAGTGTGCAGGGAGAAGTAGGTCAGGACGGAGAGCTCGTCTTTACAGCCCTTCCCCAGGGGGACCTTGGGCTGCTCCACCGTTGGAGTGGGGTGCTGTTGGCTCAGGCCCACTGTGGGTCCTGGCGTCCTTATGTCCAGGTCAGCAAAGAGGAGCTGCTTTTGCCCGTGGTTGCTGCATCCTGTGCCTAGAAGTGAGAGTGCCACGAGGCTGGGGTGTGGGCTTCCCAGCCAATGTCCGCAGTGTGGGAAGGAGGCCCCAAGATGCCTCCCCGCCCGTCAGCGTGGACCGCAGAAGTCACGGATGCTGCCTTTCTGATGCGATGCAGCAGTCTTTCCTCAGAGGGCCATAGCCGCACTGTGTGGATGTGCTACTTCCTGACACCGGAGTTAGTCCAGATGGGTTTGCTCAGGTGCACCCAGCCAAGGGGTAACTCTTTGCCAGGTGTAACCTCCAGGATGCTACTGTAGATGGGCTGTTTCCCTGTAAAGGTCAAGTCTGCTCTGACGACCCTGTTTCTTGGTCTGTAAGTCAGAAGTAACATCATTTATTCACTTCTTCAAGTAAACGTACTGTGCTGTAGTAGAGTCAGGATGAATGATCCACTTTAGGGAGCCGACGGCAGCACAGCTGACTTGGGGACTGGTAAGTTGTGCCTTGCTGTGGGCGCTTGGGAAACACATCCAGGGAAGGGGATTGTTTTTTTTTTTTCTTTTCTTTTCTTTTTTTGTGAGATGGAGTTTCGCTTTGTCACCCAGGCTGGAGTGCAATGGCGCGATCTCGGCTCACTGCCACCTCCGCCTCCTGGGTTCAAGCCATTCTCCTGCCTCAGCCTCCCAAGTAGCTGGGACTATAGGCATGTGCCACCATGCCCGGCTTGCTTGCTTGCTTATTTATTTATTTATTTATTTGAGACAGAGTCTTGCTCTGTCACCCAGACTGGAGTACAGTAGCATGATCTTGGCTCACTGCAACCTCCGCCTCCCGGGTTCAAGCAATCCTCCTGCCTCAGCCTCCTGAATAGCTGGGATTACAGGCTCTTGCTGCCACATCTGGCTAATTTTTATATTTTTAGTAGAGATGGGTTTTACCATGTTGGTCAGGCTGGTCTCAAACTCCTGACCTCGTGATCTGCCCGCCTTGGCCTCCCAAAGTGCTGGGATTACAGGTGTGAGCCACTGTGCCCAGGCTTTATTTTTGTATTTTTAGTAGAGACGGGGTTTCACCACGTTGGCCAGGCTGGTCTCGAACTCCTGACCTCAAGTGATCCGCCCGCCTTGGCCTCCCAAAGTGTTAGGATTACAGGCGTGAGCCACCATGCCCAGCCGAAGGGGTTTGTTTTTCTCTTATGGAAGGGGGCCCCGGGGTGAAGGTCTGTCTCCTGAAGGAGATAACTTGAGAGCAGAGCTTTCTGGGCTTAGTAGAAGTTCATTAGGTGATAGGTAGGTGCGTTCCAGGCAGGAGAAGCAGAAGCGTGAGGATATGCAGTAATGTAGGACACAGCCAGGTGTGCCAGGTGACCATGGGCACCGTGGTGACTGGACAGTGGCTGGGTCAGGGAGGGGTTGCAGGAGATGAGCTGGAGAGGAGGTAGAGGCTGTGCCAAGGACCCAGCCTTGTGGCCTCCCAGATCTGGCCTCCAAATCTGCTTCTGCTTCTGAGCTGTGACGCTTAGGTAAGTTGCCTAGTGTCTTGGAGCCTCAGCTTCCTCACCTGTAAGATGCAAGTAATAAGACGAACTTTAGAGGGAGTTATTAAATGATATAATATATATACAGTATAGAGCAGAGAACTCGACACATAGTCAAATGTTCACTAAGTGTTTATCTCTTCCCTTTAAAGTCTGGGGTAAGGCTTTTTGACTTTAGGCCAGAGGGAGCCGTAGAAGGTTGTGAAGGACGAAATTGATAAGATTATATCCATGTGCTGTTATGTTTGGGTGTTGGTGTTGTGTGGAGGATACTGGTCCAAGATAAGGATGAGTGAGGAGTGAGAAGAGCCTTCCTCTTTCACGGTCTCTTGCTGGATTTCTCGTCAGCCATCTCCGATGGGCGGCAGGGATGGCTTGCCAGGGCTCTGAGCTGAAGTTTTGGAGGGAGAGGCCAGGGTTTAAAATGTGTCCCTGGTGAGCCAGCTACCCCTGAGCGAACCTATAGGATCGGACACTTGCTGAGCACAAGTCTGGTCATGAGAAAGTGGGATGAGTGTGAGGAGAGGGGCAGAAAGCTGGGCCTGAGCCTGTGGAACTGTGTGTTGTAGTGTAGCCATAGAAAGCATTTGTTGACCACTTGTGTGAGTCCTGGGAGGTTGCAAGGATCATCTCATCCCACCCTCATCCCAGCAACTCTAAGATGAAGGCCACTACTCTCCTCATTTTACAGATGAGGGAACTGAGGCGCAGAGAGAGTAACTCACTTGCCCAGAGTCCCAAGCCAGTGAGTCGGGATTTTGCCCTTGGCTGTTGGAATCCTGAGGGCACGCCCACTGTGCTGGGGTGGAGAATTGGAGCAGGCTTTGGGGAGTTTTCTGCTACCAGTTCCTGCTGGCAGATTTCCATTGCCCGCAAGGAAGAATGCTGCAGCAGGGTGTGTTGGTCTGCGGTGAGGTGGCTGCCTCTGGAGGTGCTGAGCTCCCCCAGTCTGGGAGGGCCTGGATGGCTGCCTGGCGTGGATGCTGCCACAGCAGAGTCAGTGCCATCCTTACTAGGGAGACAGGTTACATGCTGTCTTAGCCCTTGCCAACTTCAAGGCCGATGGGACCTCAGAAACCAAGCCTTGCAGGAGGGCACAGATCTGGGAGAATTCAGAGGAAAGCCATCTTCAGATTGGGCCATGAGTTGTCTGAGTACGTGGAGAGTGGCAGGTCTGGGGTGCTACCTGCTGTTTTCCAGCACTGGCTAGTTGATAACAGCTGTCCTGGGCTGCAAACCTCTTTGCCGCATCTGGGTAGGAGGAAAATCCTGGGATTGCTGCCCCGTCCCAGCGTGGGTGACTTTGGGTGAGTGCCCTGCCTTTCTGGGTCTTTGCATCTAGCATTTGGTGACCTTGCACAGCACAGAGCTTCCTCCACTTCCTCACCGCCTGCCTGGCCCTCTCAGGCATGCACAGGCCTGTCAGGAGCCAGGCCGTGGAGGGGGCAGGGGCCCACTTCCTCAGGAGCACTCAGGGCAAGCCCTGACCTGAAGGGATAGACGCGGGGCCTAGCCGCGTGACTCGTGTGCCGTCAGGAGCTGCTCCTTCGCTGGTGCCAGGTGGTGTCATCCGGGGTTCGGATTAAAAGATAACTCTATTGGCAGGAGGAGGCAGGCCTTTTCTGGCTTTAATAGCCAAACCCACAGCCTGCGCTATGCAGCATCTCCCAGCCCCTGCTCCCATGTGCTTCTGCCTCTCCTTTTGCTCCCTGTGTGCCCGGGAAGCTGGCAGGGGACCCGTCCTCAGATTGTGCTGCTAGCACTGTCTCTCCTGCCTTGTCCCCAGCTCCCCTCTATGGAGAGGTTTTTAAATCCTAATGAGCAATTCAGGATTTGCTTCCCTTTTTCTCTCTCCTTCTCCAAGAAAAGCGAAGTCCCAGGGAACTGCAGAGTCCACGTGTGGTAGAGGGTGGAGATGTGGAAACAGAATCCAGGTCTTCGGGGAGGCCAGGTTGATGGGGACATGCAGGGCTGCTTTGGCCTAAGCGTGGTGGCCAAGTGAGCCATGTGCCACTTGGTCACCTGCGCTGATGGAGAAGGCTGTTCTGGCTCCTGGGAGGAAGGTGCTTGTGGTAGCAGGAGCTACCCTGAGGCCAAAGCTTCCTTGAAGCCATGCTGGTCTTGCATAGTCTTTGGTGGTCCCACTCCTGAATGGGCAATCACAGGACTTCGGAGGGTCTCTGGGGAGCCTCAGGGGTTATACTGTTTATGGGAAAGGAGATAGACCCTGCCTGGAAATTCTGCCACTCTCCAGTGACACAGAGGCAAGGGGACCAGAATATTTGGATAGAATATTTTCACACTTCTTCATCATGTCTCCTATGTTTGTATAGGCCCTCATTTGGGAACCACATCCTTTTTTTTTTTTTTTAATTCTACCACTAAGAAATTATGTGATAGATTTTTTTCTTTTTCCTCTCTTTTCTTTTGTCTCTTTCCTATCTCCCCCTCTCCCCTTCTCTCCCTTTCCCCCTCTCCCCCTCTCCTTCTCTTTCTCTTTCTCTCTTTGTAGAAACAGGGTCTCACTATGTTGCCCAGGCTGGTCTCGAACTCCTGGGCTTAGGTTATTGACCCACCTCCGTCTCCCAAAGTGCTGGGATTCCAGGCATGAGCCAACCAGATTTTTTCTTGAAGTGTTGTTTTTATCTGTTTGCCTAAACATTAGTTTATTAAGAGGAAAGATTCTCTTAGGATATTTTCCCTTTTGGGGTATATAAAACATGGCAGCAGTAGCACAACATCACTCACTTGTTTTTAAATCAATTGTTAAATAGCAAAAATTATTTATTTATTTATTTATTTATTTATTTATTTATTTATTTATGGAGATGGAGTCTCTCTCTGTTGCCCACGCTGGAGGGCAGTGGCGCAGTCTCCACTCACTGCAACCTTCGCCTCCCAGGTTCAAGCTATTCTCCCGCCTCAGCCTCCTGAGTAGCTGGGATTACAGGCATGCACCACCACATCCAGCTAATTTTTGTATTTTTAGTAGAGATGAGGTTTCACCATGTTGGCCAGACTCGTCTTGTACTCCTGACCTCAGGTGATCTGCCTGCCTCAGCCTCCCAAAGTGTTGGGATTACAGGTGTGAGCCACCATGCCTGGCTTTTTAATTTTTCGATGCCTATTTTTTTTTCCTGCAGTAAGCAACAGATATTTTATAGAATTATTTGGGCAGTGGGATTATTTTTCTTCAAATATTCTGTTTTAAACATTTTAATGATACTCTCTTTTTTTCTCGACATTTTGTTTTGAAAATGTTCAGATCCATCAAAGAATGGAAGGGAAAGCACGATAAACCACTCACCAGTGGTTAACAGCTTACCATATTTGCTTTTTTTTTTTTTTTTGAGATGGAATTTCACTCTTGTGGCCCAGGCTGGAGTGCAATGGCGTGATCTCGGCTCACTGCAACCTCTCCCTCCTGGGTTCAAGCGATTCTCCTGCCTCAGCCTCTCGTCACCATGCCCAGCTAATTTTTTTGTATTTTTAGTAGAAACGGGGTTTCACCATATTAGCCGGGCTGGTCTCGAACTCCTGACCTCAGTGATCCACCCCCCCCCTTGGCCTCCCAAAGTGCTGGGATTACAGGCGTGAGCTACTGCACCCGGCCCATATTTGCTTTTTTACTTTCTCACTCTGCAGATGTATCCACATAAAACTTGTTTTCCTGATTCATTTGGAAAAAAGCTGTGGACATCAGGACAGTTTACCCCTAAACCTTGAAGTATGCACAAACCAGGACATATTCCTACATGACACACCACCATTATTAGACCCAAGAACCTCAGCACTGATGCAATTATATCCTCTATAGTTCTTCTTAAATCTCTCTAATTGTCCTATACCTGCCTTTTATAGATTTTTTAAAAATCTAGGCTCTAAAGAAACATGTTGCAACTGGTTGTTAGGCTAATGTTATACTAGCCAAATAAAATCTGGATTATCCATGGTTGACAGATCTTTGTTAGAACACATTGTTATGATATAGACATTTACACTCACTACTATTTTTTTTTTTTTTTTTTTGAGACACAGTCTCCTGGAGTGCTGTGGCGGGATCTTGGCTCACTGCAAACTTTGCCTCTCGGGTTCAAGCGATTCTTGTGCCTCAGCCTCCTGAGTAGCTGGGATTACAGGCATGCATCACCACACCTGGCTAATTTTTGTATTTTTAGTAGAGATGGGATTTCGCCGTGTTGGCCAGGCTGGTCTTGAACTCCTGACCTCAAGTGATCCGCCTGCCTCAGCCTCCCAAAGTGTTGGGATTACAGGCGTGAGCCACTGCGCCCAGCCTACACTGACTACTGATATCCCCGGGATAGCCTTAGAATTCTTGAAACTTGGGAGGGGACTGGGAGATCTGGGGACATCTGCTGTCCTCTTTTTACAGAATCTGTGGTCTGAACAGCTGAGGGACTTTTCCAGTGTTCCTGAATTGAGGTTTGCTTCTGTGTTCTGAATTTCTTCACTTACGAAATCTGACACCTTCAAGTCTGGACATTTTAAACTGTCCTGCCAAATTCTTTTCTATACCCAGGGCTCAAATGTACCATTGCCAGGAGTGTTACAGGTTATTTGACATAAAACAGAGAAAAACCAGTAGCATCTTTTACAAAGCTCAGAAATGTTTTCTCTCCTTTCCCTGTTTGATGTGGGGTCACTGGCCTCCTTAGCTCTGAACACCTTCAGAACATCAGCCAGGGCCACTGCAGACCAAAGCACAGCCAGGGCAGAAGGGAAATCCTGGGGAGGAAGGAGAAGGGGCGTGAGTAGTGAAACGGCGTTGGCGGGGACAGGGTGGAGGAAGAGATGTATGATGGGCCAGGGCAGTGCTGCCCTGTGGGTGAGGGTCTGTCAGCTGAGTGCCTGCTGTGGGCCTCCCATGGGAAGCAGCCTGGGTCTGCAGAGTGAGCCCTGATGGACTTGGTCAGACTGGGGTTAAGTCCAGCAGTGTGATCTGCTCATCACTTTTCTTCCCTGAACCCATGTCCCCCTCTCATAAGGTTGTATCGAAGTTCCAAGAAGAAAAGCAGAGCGAGTGCTTTGAAAGGACATAGGAAGGAAGGTGGCCCTGCCCCTCAAGACCGCTGTGCTGGGGTCTTGGCAAACCCCTTGCCCCTGGAACAGAGACCGGTACAAGACCTCTGAAGTGGATAGTGCCAGCTAGGGGAGGGCAGAGTGAGGAAAGGCCTTGTTCCCCAGGAGGAAGAGAGGTGCTGAGCTAGCAGCGAGGGCTTCTTGGAGGAGGTGAGATTTGAGTTCTTCTGGATGGGCAGAGGTGGAGAAGGGGTACGCTGGGAATCAGGGAGCAGAAAAGGTTGGGCTGCTTTGGGCAGTAGAACTCCTTGCCCATCCAGAAGATCCTAAAATAGACCAGCAGAGAGAGGGCTGCTTCCGTCCTCTGTGTTTAAAAGAAAGGGTTACTTGGGATTCTGAGCTGTTCTTCCTACCCCATCAAAAAAAAAAAAAAAAAAAAGCTTTATTCTTTGCTGACAATAAAGCATGCACATTCATGTAGAAAATTTAATTAATGAAGAAGAAAAAGAAAAGCACACAAAATCCCAGAGGCAACCCTTTTAACATTGTGCTGGGGAAAAATAGAACTTTTCTTGTCTGGCAAGTGTGCTAGGTGTTATCTCATTTTAGCCTCACAAAAATCCTGGGAGGTGGGTACTTTGCTTACCCCTGTTTTAGGGGCAAGGAGAGTGAGGCGCAGACAGAGGCACAGAGTGGTTAAAGAACTTGCCCTGAGTCACACAGCTAGTCAGTGGGTGAGCTGGGATTCCCAGGCAGGCAGTTGGGCTCCAGAGCTCACACAGGTAGCCCCTCTGCAATACTGACCCCCCTTGTAGATACCTTGCTGTTTTTGTATGTGCACATGCAGCCTCTCGCACACACAGGCTAGGGTTCAGATTCTGAATAGGCGATAGAGATCCAAAACCACCAGGCAGTAGACACGCACCATCTTCCACCCACAGCTTCCTATGTGAGGCCTTCCATTGGTGGCTTGGAGTTTGGGAACAGAGGTTTTGTCCACCGGCTCTGGTTGCCTGAGGGACAGAAAAATCAGCCCACCTGTGGGAAGGCCCCACGCGGGCCACGCGCAGAGTAGGGAGACAGTAGGGAGTGGAGAAGAGGACTCAGCTCTGGGAAGGGTTCAGGCCCAGGGAGTAGGGGGTCAAAAACTGCTGTCCCTTCCCCCATCCCCCATTGATCCAGTTTCCTCCAGGGAGAATTAGAAAACTAGGTAATGGTGTCTGCAATGACTTCTAGTCCACAGGCTGTTGGCTATGTTTTGGTTACTTTTTGCTGGTCCATTTGAACTACTTTGGACTTATGTCATTCTGCCCCCAAGCACGGGACCGTCCAGAGCAGATGCTTCCCTATGGCATTCAGGGGCTGACTGTGGACTTGGCAAGTCACAGCCCAGCACTGCTGCCCATGAGACACAAGATTGGCAGGTGCTGTCTGGGGCGGGCAGGGACTCCTGGAGCCCTTTGCCGTGCCCCCAACCCCTTGGCCTGGCAGGGCCACTGGAGGACAGACACTATCGATGGCCTCTCTCGACCTTGTTTTCTCTTCAGTAAAGTGGGGCTGAGATGTCTGTTCTCATTACCTAACAGGGTTATGGAGGAATAAATGGGCTGGTGGATAAGGAAAATGTGGTGGCATTACTGGGGGGGTCCCCAGTGAATACCTTTGTGCCCTGACAGTCCTGCTTAAGTATGCATTGTGTATTAGGTCTTCAGTGCACTTTCACCTCCTTCTCTCTCACATTCCTTGCTGAGACACTGGTGGGTAGGCAAGGTGACGTTTATTTGTCCTGCAATCAAGAATGGAAGAAACTGAGCTTCAGAGAAGGGCTGCTCTGGTGGTCAAATGGCTAGCACGCCAATGCCAATGCCAGAGGCAGGGCTGGGACCAGGCTTGGCTCCCAGCCTGGGGGTGCCCTGTCCCTGCACACACAGCATACTGGCCTTGCCATTCTCCCAGTGACCCAGTACCTACTGCGTTTAGTCTGAGAGGACAGCAGGAAGCCAGTGTTCCATATTCAGCTTTGTTTGTCCTTGGCTGCATGGCCGCCTCTCTGGTTGTTCATTTATTCAGCAATCCTGTATTTTCATTTTAAAAACTTGATTACCCTTTAAAATGGACAAATACTGTATATATTTATCATGTACACATATTGTTTTGAAATTCAGCAATCCTTTATCGGGTGCCTCCTGACTGCCTGGCCCTGTGAGGGAAGCTAGGGCAGCAGAGATGAAGGTACCACCCTGGCCTCCAGGAACTCACCGTCTGGTGTGTGAGGTGGCTTGTAAACAGTCAGTGGCAATACAGTGCACAGGTGCAGTGTTCAAGGGGAGCAGGCTGGGGCTCTGGGAACACAGAGGCCTCAGTTTCCCCATCTGTCAAATGGGGCACTGGACTACTTTATCTTTGGGGTCCCTTCTGTTGTTGACATTCTGTGACTCTTCCTGATAACTGTGCTCTCTTACAAGTAAGAACACATCTAGTGTCAACCAAAATTTTATGATGAAAGTGCTCCCAAGTCAGATGCAGAGGGAGGAGGCTGTTGCATTCCATACATGTACCTTTTCACAAACAAGTCCTCACTTTCTGATGGGCCACCTACATTTGTTTTGCATGGCCAGGCAGTGTTTTTCTCACAGGTTGCTTGGCTAATGGCTGTGTGCCCGTGCCAACAGGCTGCTTATGGGTCACGAGGTAGGGAGGGATTGAGGGCACGTGTCAGATGTGCTACTGCGATCAGAGCCAGGACTGGGTGCGATTCCATTAGCTGGGGCATCCCAGGAAGCTGCGCCATCCCTGGTTCCTAATGCCTTGTTTGGCCTGTGGGTGTGTCCGTCCTCCTGAGTCTGGGACTTGTGGGTACCATAAATGCAGATGATGAGGGCAGGGTGCTGTGATCCCTGAGGGCCTGTGTCTCTGAGCCAACCTGCAGAAAGAGGCAGGGTCAAGTCTGAGAGAGGGGCAGGGCTGGGGACAGCCAAATCCCTGAGGGTTCCCCCTTTCTGGGCCTTGTGCTAGGGGACTCATTCAAAGTTATACAGCCAGAAGCAGCAGAGCCGGATGGCTCCCGAGTCAGTGTTCCCGCATGCAGAATGTGAGCTTTTCAGCACACCAGCCCTCAGCCACCTGCTCTGGGAGAAAGTGTTTGAGATGAAGTGCTGAGGGGCTGCATTTTCAGTAGGATCCAGGGACCTTTTTTTGTGATGTCCTGTGGGAGTGATGTGCAGCGGGGTGGGAGGGAATGTGGCTTTGGGAATGAGCTGAGCTGAATTGTTGCTTCTCGTGTGTGTGTGTGTGTGTGTGTGTGTGTGTGTGTCTGTTGGGGGACAGAGGTGAGCTCACTAGCCTATGAATAATGAGCTGTGTGAGGTGACAGCTGCTCACAGAACAAAGAGACATGGAGACTCACCACCTTCCCTCCTTTGTTAAGTCCTTACTGTGTCCCAGTCACTGCTGCAGGCTGTGAGATGCAGAGATAAACCAAAACCTCATCCTTGAGAAGTCCTCAGCAGGACCACATCTGCAGTTTGCAGTTTGCAGGCCCAGTGAAAAATGAAAATTGGGAGCTCCTTGCAGCACATAAATCATTGAGGATTTCACGATGGCAACAGCAGAGTGTGAAGCCAATTGTGAGTCTTGTGAGACTGCACAAGGTCACATATCCAAGAAACCTCCCTGACCCCAGCTTCATAGGTGAAGCCAGGCCTAGTAAACATCAGCTAGAACCATAGGGAGGCATGCATAGGGAGATAGAGGAGCAGGTCATTCCTGGGTAGGGGGATCTGGGAAACTCCTCGGAGAGGTCTCATTTGAGCTGGGCCTGAAGGGTCGGCTGGGATGTTGGTAGAGGCAGTAGTGATGGTGGAATCAGAAAACTGAATGGGAACACCTGGGAATGGGCTGGATGTGATGAGCAAGTGGCACTATAGTCTGGCCAGAGGCGTGGGTGGTAGAAGGGGGAGCCCTGGGAGGGTGTGGACAGGTTAGTCTGGGCCCATGGAGACCCTCCAGTGCCAGCTTCCAGGCAGGTTTCATTCTGAGGCTGGAGAGCTGGGGACTCCTGGAAGCTCAGAGATGGTACAGGGCTGGGCTCTGGGAAGCTCCCTCTGGAGGTGGCACTTGCTGATATTCCAGTAGCTTAGAATAACTACTCCAGTGCTACCTTGAGACATCCAAGTGTAAAGCATAATTATTTACAGGCATGTGCCACTATGCCCGGCTAATTTTGTATTTTTAGTAGAGATGGGGTTTCTCCATGTTGGTCAGGCTGGTCTTGAACTCCCGACCTCAGGTGATCCGCATGCCTCGGCCTCCCAAAGTGTTGGGATTACAGGCGTGAACCACCATGCCCGGCCGTAAAGTGTAATTATTGACCTCATCCTCTATGTGCCATTACAGAGGAGGAATCAGAGGCGCAGAGAGGTATTATGTACCTTGCCCATGGTGGTAAATGGCAAAGCTGGGACCCTAGAGACCCAAGGTGAATCGTGGGGTGGATGAGATAGTTGAGCTATGAGAGGTGTGGCCACATCATGGCAGTGGAGAGGAAGTGACTAGCACAAGAGGCTTGGAGGTAGGACAGGTAGACCTTGGCTGCTGATGGGCTCAAGAGCTCCCTCCAGCTGAAGCCATCCTGCTGCAGCTCAGCATCAGTGCTGGCAGGGGCATCCCTCTTTGAGAAGCTGCTTGCCGTTCTCATTGGTAAATCCTGCTAGCTGTTGTCTGTAGGTTTTTGGCCCCAATCTGCCTCTAAGTTTCCCCTTTTCCTCATCATCACCTTTTGGGCATGTATTTTTTTTCTTCTTGCAACTCTTGGTTCTTCCCTGCCTTCCACATTTGTTGTGGCTTTGTGCTGAGTGTAGTGGTTCAGGTATGGTCAGAGCAGCTGGGGTAGATGGAACTGACTTCAGTATATCTCAGTGGATGCTCTTGGCTTTGGGATCTTCTGCACTTTCGGGATGCTCACCATCTCTGGCTCCCACCCGTAGTGCCTCTCCCTATCATTGTTTCCACCGCACCATGTCTCCACACATTTCCAAATACTTCCTAGGATGGTTGTCAACCACTGGCTCAATTCTCGGGTTACTCCTGGGACAGGTTCTAGCCTCCTCCTCGTAACACCTTTTCTTTTCTTGCCCTCCAATGTCAGAGGGTGCAGTGCTTAGCACAAAGATACAGAGGCAGACGAAGTATCCTTCTTGGGTCTAGAACCTGCATTCTGTCCATTCTCCCAGCCTAGCAGGTGACCTGCTGGAGCTCAGTAACTCGACACCGCTTTGCTAATTGTCTGCTGAGGTCACAGTGAGCTCTTGTCACCACCCATGCAGCAGGACCACAGTCCCCGACTGGGCTAACTGGTTCAGCCACTGTTCTGGACACTCATGGGAAACAAGTGGCCTTTGTCATGAGCTGGTGGACAGAGTGCGCCGTCAGTACGGGTGAGGGCTGGATACCCAGAGTTTCTGGGGAAGGCTGCACCCAGGGCAGTCAGCTCAGAGCTGGGAGGCCCAGAACAGACCTCATTTTCTCTGATAATGGGGAGCACAGAGTTGCAGAGACTTTTTTTTTTTTTTCTAGTGACTTGTGGCAACAGACTCCATTGGTTCTGCTTGGCAGAGGCCTGGGAGGTTACCTATGGGCTTATGAGGCCTGGGAGGTTACCTGTGGGCTTCACAGCCAGGTGTTCATCTTATCCACTGAAATGCAAACACCTAGGGGGAATGGAGACATTTGGAGATTTGAATGTTTCAGTTTGGGCAGTTCTTCAGTTATCTTGATGGGGGTGTCTTTGTCACTACCCCTCAAACACACACACAACCCACATATGAAAGACCACACATCTTAAAAGAGCTTGGAAAATATTAGTTGACTTGGTTTAATGCATAAAGCTTGAGAGGAATATGTACGTATTAACGGGGGTTGGGATGGTCCTTATGGGTGTCCTTGCCCGAGGATTCCATTTGCTTGGCACACGGTGTTGGTGCGCAGGTGGATTTGGGTGCATTCCTATCTGTCTTTTGAGGCTATCTTAAGAGGCTCCAGTGAATGGACTTATAATGAAAAAGCGAGTGGCCCTTTAAAATGATTCCAGAAGAGTCAGTACCATTGCCTAAAACTATGTCGCAAAGCTCCGCCTGATGAATATTAACACATTTAACCCCTTCTTACCTAATCCTATTCATATGGGAATTCTGCTGTCCTCTGTCATCATGGTTTTTTGCACATTCTTTGCTACCATTTTCCTCTCCAGGACCTTGTAGGTCACCCGAGGGAAGAGGTGCTGACACAGACTGGGCTGTCCACGCAGGGGCTTCAGGAGAGGTGGGGAGCAGAGCCAGCCAAGGTCTTTCCTCTGAGGCTGCTGCCCAGGAGGAGGCCAGGCACATAAGTTCCTACCGCACTTTGCCTCCTAGTAATTCATTCTGCTCTCCCTGCACTTTGCATTTGCTCTGTTCTCTGGTGCTCCCCGACAGCCCTCCCCACCCGCCTCTCTCATCTTTGATGTAGTCACCATGGACAAAAAGCTCTCAAAATGAAAGAACAAGTTGTAGGCTCAGAATGTTTGCCCCTGAGGAAAACGCATGTTTGCACAAAATCCTGTCTGACAGTTTCCATCTAAACTAAGAAGTTGGGAGCCCAGCAGGCCCTAGGAAATATGAAAATTGCCGCTTTGTTGGGCTGCATGATGATGGCAGCTCGGTGTGGAACTCTTCTCTGCCATGAGAGATCTGAGTTTTTCAGATGAAAATCACCGGCTGGCTGTAGGCACGGCTGCTGCTGCCGTGAGCACACACAAAGGCGTGTGGCTCTGGAGCCTGTTTGTCTGTCCCTCAAGGTCTCTTCTTTGTTTTTCTGAAATGTGATGAAATGGAACGTGACTTTAAAAATAGATATTTTCTGGAGATGGCCTGGCTGGGATCTCTGGCCTCAGCAGCCTTACTTCTGCCCCATGAGTCTCTTATCTCATCTCAGCTGATGGGACATTGGCAAGGGCAGCTTGTATTTTTTTTTTGTTTTTATTCTTAGTAGTCTTTCCAAATATATTCCGTTTGATCACTTCTTTCTTTCCACACAGGCTACAGATTGAATAGAATCTCTTAACGGTGTTAGCTTTTTTCTCTTTAATATTAATTTTTTTTTTCTGACCACCAAAGCAACAGTGCTTATTTAAAAAATAAAAGAAAGAAAAAGTTTCAAGAACTACAGATGATAGCAAGTCAGTGTTCCCCTGAAGTGTCTGCTGGGGGCCTGAGGCTGGGAAAGAAGGCACAGTGGGCTCAGACAGTGTTCATCCAGGTGGGGTAGGACTGCAGCTGCTGAGTGGGCCCAGGACGGATGGCAGAGAGGACTGAGGACTCAGGCAGCTCAGGAGCAGTTACAGGCAAAGGGCTGGGAGGTGGGTGCATCTGGTCATTGACTTTGTAGCTGAATGATCTTGGGTTAGTTCCTTGATCTTGGAGAGCCTTGGGGTTCTTGTCTGTAAAATGGGGCTAACAGCAATACGTTTGTCCCAGGGGCTGAAGTTTTAAGTGAGATAGTGTATGTGGGTGATGTCTGTGTTGGAAGGGGCTGCACAGAGCATGGGTAAATGGTTGCAACTGTATAGTTTGCTAAGGCTGCCATACAGAGTATCACAGACCAGGAGGCCTAAACAACAGACATGGATTATCTCACAGTTCTAGAGGCTGGAAGTCCAAGGTCAAGGCGTCAGATGGGCAGGGTTCTTCTGAAGCTTCTTTCCTTAGCTTGCAGATGGCCATGTTCTCCGTGCAGTTCTTCATGCAGTTCTCCTTCTGTGCATGTCTGTGTCCTGATCTCTTGTTATAAGGATGCCAGTCATTTGGGATTAGGGCCCACCCTCATGGCCTCATTTTAACTTTATTACATCTTTAAAGGCCTTATCTTCCAATACAGTCATATTTTGAGGAACTGCAGAAGGGGTTAGGGCTTTAACATATGGATTTTGTGGGACTACATTTCAGCCCGTAAGAGCAACATTACTGGCAGGGCGCAGTGGCTCACACTTATAATCCCAGCGCTTTGGGAGGCCGAAGCAGGCAGATCACTTGAGGTCAGGAGTTCAAGACCAGACTGACCAACATAGTGACACCCTGTCTCTACTAAAAATACAAAAAATTAGCCAGGCCTGGTGGTGTGTGCCTGTAATCTCAGCTACTTGGGAGGTTGAGGCGAACCTGGGAGGTGGAGGTTGCAGTGAGCTGAGATCTAGCCTGGGTGACAGAGCGAGACTCCGTCTCCAAAAAAAAAAAAAAAAAAGCAACATTACTACTCTTACACGGTTCTCTAGTGACAACAGTACCCTAAGGGGGCAAGCATTTCTGGCTGAGGGTCAGTGGCAGTGTTCAGGAAGCTCAGAGGGCAGGAAGTCCGGGGTGTGTGTGCAGACCCTGGTGGTATTCCCCAACTGAGCCACTCACCAGAGACTCTGAGCCGCATCTTAAAAGCCTGGAATGCTGGAGGTGCTGATTCCTGGGGATAGGAAGGGGTCCTGAGACATTTTTGGTTTTTATTTTGATTTTTTTCCAGCATTTTTAAAGAGCAGCTTGGATGATTGATGAACAGCCAGGCTGGGAGCCATTGGCCAGAAGCTCTGTTGACCGACTGCCCCTCCCTGTTGGCTCTCACAGCCTGCACAGGGTGTCCAGGTGCTTATCTGGGGGGACCTTTCTTTACCTAGGGATTCCAGCACTCTTGCCTTTGCTGGAGGGCACTTCCTTCATCCCCTTCCTCCTCTCATCCTGCTCATTAGAGTTGTCGGCTTGTTTCACTCCTGGCACTGGCACCTGCTTGCTGTGTGACCTGGCTCAGTCACGCCCCCTCTGAACACCTGTAGGATGTCAGGGCTGGACAGTAGAGGGGATACCCCTTAAACTATGAGAGGGCTGAAGTCTGACTAGAAAATGCAGATTCAACTCTTACTCTTCACACTTTCACTAAGCGTTTGCCTTGCTCAGGGGGCAGGGAGAGTAGAGCAGGCATAGTGGTGCAGGCTGGAGGGTCCCAGTCCGTTGAGATGAGACTGCCTGCAGAGCTCCCTACAAATGTCCAGAGGGTCAGGAGCTGCAGAAGGCTGGAATCTTTGGGGGCTGGCACACTTTGATTCCAGGGTTGTGGATGTGGATTTTGGTTTTTTTCTCTTTGCACAAGAGAGTGAATGAAATATTTTCCCTTGTTACTCAAGATCAACTTTTCTGAGGGTTGCCCACGTGTGAAAGATAATCTATATCCTTTTATGCATTTGAAATGCTTCTGTGATCTCCTCTTCCATTTTCTATGGTTGATTTGGGGCAATTTGAAGGCATTGTGTGTCCAGATTTTGCTTGGAGTGTTTTAGGGGGAGCTCCTCTTTCTGCATTTAAACAAAGAGTAGCATGGGCCTGTTTTCTGAGCATAGGTATCTAAGAATGGGCTCATGCTCTAGCTGCGGGCCCATGTGAGCACTTGAATGTACTGAGATGACAGGTGTGGAATGGGTCATGATGAAAGCTTGCTGTAGGGTTTTAGGGCGAAGAATGCTTGTGCTGTTTTATCTTTATTTGCGGGGGGATAGGAGGTGACAGCCTGAGTGTATAGTACCCAAAGTCTCATTTAAAAGCTCCTCACTCCTGCTCTGGGTGTGACAAAGGTGAGTGTTGGATACCTCAGTGGATGTCTGCAGGTAAGTGTGTGCAGCGTCCTTTCTGTAAAACATTGGAAAGAGTCCCAGCAGTTTCAGGAACGGACTTCTGAAGGCCACCATTTCCAAAATGCACACCGAGTACTGTGAAAATGAGGGTGAACCCTCCTGGACGGTGTTACTTTATCGGAGAGGAAGCATGTTTGGAACATCTGAGGGCCCGTCTTGGATTGGAAGATCATCTGCTTTGGGCAGGGCCGCCCAGAGCGCCTCTGATAGCCAAACTCTCAGACTTTCTGTTTCTCGGGGCCTCAAAAGAAGTCGATGGAAAAAAGATAATTGCCCTTTTATTTTTCCCTGAGTGCTCTTTGAATCACAGTCATTTAAAGGATGTCAGAGACACAGATTAGATTGCAGAGTTTAATTCCAATCAGTAATTAATTACAGGAAGCCTGCTAAGTGCCGACCACCATGAACCATGTCTCTGGAGGTGGACCGGCCTGTAGAAACCATGTGCTCCAGGGATGAGGTACTCTTGCCCGACTTGCCCAAGGCAGACATTGCTGATCCACTGTGGGGTCCTTTCCCAGTGAGCTGAGGTATGGCTTTAGGCACAGTACTCAGGCAGGTGGTGTGATGCATGGCTGCTCTTTCAAGATGCACCTTGTGCCTTTTCTGGTCTTATCCAAGCCCTTCAATTCTCAGATAGAGAAACAGGGCCAATCAGTTGCCTGCTTAATTGACTCCATGCATAGCATCTTTGACCTCCAAATGACCAGGTCAGAAGTTTCTTTGCTTCCGAGTCCTCCCTAGCATTTGGTGTGGCAGACCAGCCCCTCCAGGCTCCCTCCACCCCATTGCCTTCTAGGATGCGTCATTCTCTTGCTCCTCCTACCCCTGCTCCAAGTGATCTTTCTATGTCCTTTCCAGAAACTCTCATTTTTTTCTCCTGTCTTCACAGGAAGTATTTCCCCAGATTCTGAACTGTTTACGCTTAGAACAATGTTACTTCAGGCCAGGCATGGTGGCTCACGCCTGTAATCCCAGAACTTTGGGAGGCTGAGGTGGGTGGATCTCCTGAGGTCAGGAGTTTGAGACCAGCCTGGCCTACATGGCAAAACACTGTCTCTCCTAAAAATACAAAAAATTAGCCACTCCTGGTGGCAGGCACCTGTAATCCCAGTTACTTGGGAGGCTGAGTCAGGAGAATTGCTTGAATCCAGAAGGCAGAGGTTGCAGTGAGCTGAGATCACACCACTGCACTCCAGCCTGGGCAACAGAGGGAGACTCCGTCTCAAAAAAAAAAAAAAAAAAAAAAAAAAAAAGAACAATGTTACTTCATAGTCACTGTTTAGGGGGTCCATAGATCCAGCCCTCTCCTCTGTTTTTTCTTTTTCTTTCCCAATGACATTGTTCAAATTGAGTCTTACGTTTTTTTCTAACCCAGGGGCTTCACATTACCAATTAGTGACTCTGGGCTTGTCACTCACATCCTGCAGGCTCAATGGTGTGACTCTGGAGTGGACTGTGTTAGCCTGAAACTTTCTCTGTGGTGCCACATTCCAGTTTCTGAGTATCAGCAGGCTGTCTTCACAGGGATTTTCTTTAGTGCATTCTACCCGATGGATTTCAACGATCTCATTCCTCCTTCTTCAATCCTCTGCCTCTGTTAACTGTGTCACCTTCTGGGATGCCCCAACCACAAACCTCAGCACCATCCTCCATTCTTCCCTACCCGTGGTCTTGGGCCCTCTCCCTACCCATACCCCATGACCAGTAGTTAAGGACAGCTCTTGTGGGAACATCGTAACTGTTCTCTCTGCTTCCAGGCTCTCCCTGCTTCCATCCTTCCAGTTCACAGTTGCTGGAGACAGGTTCCCGAAGCTCATACCTGCTTGCTTATTCCTGTGTTCAAAAACCCTGGGCATTCTTGAGCTCCAAGGCCCAGAAGCTGGAGCTTTCACCCATAGTAATGAAAGTCAGCATAGAATTGTGTGAAACTAGGTGAGGTGTGGTCCACCCTGAGGGCCCAGAGATTTTGGACACCTCTAATGGAGAGAAATGGAGGTGAAGCTCTTGGGTGTTTTTTTTTTTTTTTTTCTTTGAGACATTGTTTCACTGGAGTGCACCCAGGCTGGAGTGCAGTGGAGTGATCTCGGCCTACTGCAACCTCTGCTTCCCAGGTTCTCGTGCCTCACCCTCCCGAGTAGCTGGCATTACAGGCGTGCACCACCACACCACGCTGATTTTTTTTTTTTTTTTTTTTTTTGTATTTTTTTAGTAGAGACGAAGTTTCACCATGTTGGCCAGGCTGGTCTCCAGCTCCTGGCCTCAAGTGATCCACCTGCAACAGCCTCCCAGAGTGCTGGGATTACAGGCGTGAGCTACTGCACCTGGCCTTCTTGCTTTTTAATTCCTTTTCCTTTTGTATGCATGTTTGTTGTTTTCGTTGTTTGTGTTTTGAATAAGAGTAGAAGGAAGAAGGAGTTTCTGGAAGAGAAGAGGCTGACAGTGGAGAGTAGAGAGCAGCATGAAGGAAGACTGGGAAAGATTTGCAGTGGAGTCAGGGACAGAGATAGACCTGAGCCTCCTGAGGAGGTGAAAAATGGATCATTTATTAGCAGTTACGAAGAGCTTTCAGCATCCACTATTTCATTTGCTCTGCACGACAGCCTGTGAAATACTGACTGTATAAAGACTTTTAGCCTCAGTGTGCAAATGACACCGAGGCTCAGAAAAAGTATTTGCTCCTGGTCACTGATTAGGAGGTGGCCAAAGCAGAGGGAGCCCATGTCCATCCAGCTCCTGATCCTGTGCCCTTTCCACAGTATGGGGTCACTTTGTGCCTCCTGCCCTATGGCAGGGGTCCTGACGAGTTCAAACTCAGCAGGAATACTGTGGTGGGCAGGGGGTTCTCCATGACCTCAGAGCCCTAGTTGCTGCTACTACAGACCCAGGCTGAGTTGCCTTGGTGGTCAGTGATTCTCAATGCAGCCCACAAAGTAGATGAGGAAGGCAGTGTAGATGACATTGAAGAAAGAGGGGGCAGAAACAGCACCCGTTTGCTGATGTCTTAGATAAGACCTTTCCTTTGTAGTTGCCCTCTTTGGCCTTTGTGGACAGAATGTCCCCGACCTGTGAAGCCTGGGATGCCATGTCCTTGCCTAATGCCCAGCTCATGCCATGTGACTTGGGCAGTTCCCAGAGCCATCATTTTCTCTGGCTGATGACTCAGCTTACCTTGAACTGAGATTAATGGAACATGCCATTATGGGATGGTGTGGCACTAAGGGACAGTGGGGGAGGGACACCTTTACAGTTCCTTTGCATTTGGTCTAAGCATCAGAATCATAAACAGCTTCCTGAAACTCCATTGGCCCACTCCATTTCCTGCTGCCTTCTAAAGACCCAGGATGGAGATATTTATCTAGCTTGTTCCAGAGACAGTACTGATCTCTTCTGAGGGGGACCAGAGAAGTCCATGGCCAGAGGAGTGACAGGGTCAGAGAGGTTGAAGCCAGGACTAGAGGACAAGGCTGGCAGCTGAGCTGTGACAGAGGTGACTGGAACCCTTCTTTTTCATGCTTCCCTTTTTTCCTTCTGTTGGAAAGATGGCCTTGGCCACAGTGCTGAATGCTGGCCACGAGATAGCATGCCTGCTTGGAGAAGAGCTACTGACCTGCCAGTAGTGATTACTAGGTACCTCCTGTTTCCTGAGTGTTGACACTGGGTGAGGGATGCCTGCTTGCATCTTTTTCTATCCAGTGGGACAAGGAACTAGTGAGTATCACTTTTTCTGATCTTGTCAGAAAGGAGGAGGTCTGGTCAGGAGTTCAAGACTAGCCTGGCCAACGTGGTGAAATCCCATCTCTACTAAAAATACAAAAATTAGCCAGGCACAGAGGCACATGCCTGTAACCCCAGCTACTCAGGAGGCTGAGGCAGGAGAATCACTTGGACCCAGGAGATGAAGGTTGCAGTGAGCTGAGATCACACCACTGCACTCCAGCCTGGGTGACAGAGCAAGACTTTGTCTCAAAAAAAAGGAGGTCTAGGGTTAGTGGATGAGAGTCCTGCTTGAGTTGGGACCCTCTGCTTACTAGCTTTGTGGCCTTGGGCAAGTTACTTGGCTTCTCTGAGCCTACATTTCTTCATCTAGAAGGTGAGTTGATAGTGGCCCATCTTGTAGGATTGTTAGGAGAATTAAATGAAATAATCCATACAAATAGTGCCTTTCCTGCAACAAGTACTCAATAAATGTTACCTGATATGAGTAGAGTGTAACAACAAAAACATAAGCTGTGCCATGTAGGATGCCTAGTATACATTGAAGGGTCTCCCTAATGCTCTGCCTCATTTCCATCAGCCTCCTTGATAACTGGGGAAGTTCAGGGGGTAGGTGGAGTGCAGATTCAGCTTGATCAGGAGTCGGGAGGATTGTGTGTCTGTCTTACCTTCACCACTAAGCAACATGGGCATATCTGAGCACCTGTCTAAGACCTGACCACATGCAGTTGTGTTCAGTTTGTTTGTTTGTTTGTTTTTATTTATTTTTTGAGACAGATTCTCGCTCTGTTGCCCAGGTTGGAGTGCAGTGGTGCAATCTCAGCTCACTGCAACCTCCGCCTCCTGGGTTCAAGCAATTCTCCTGCCCCAGCCTCCTGAGTAGCTGGGATTATAGGCATGTGCCACCATGGCTGGCTAATTTTTGTATTTTTAGTAGAGGCGGGGTTTCACTGTGTTGGCTAGGCTGGTCCTGAAACCCTGACCTTAGGTGATCCACCCGTCTTGGCCTCCCAAAGTGCTAGGATTACAGGTGTGAGCCACCGCACTCGGCTGTGTTCAGTTTCTTTACTTGTGTGGTCGACTCTCCCATCTCACGACCCACTTCTCTGTCTTCTTGGTTGATTCCTCTTCTCATCCCTTAGCCCCTGCATGCTCAGGTTCATTCCTTGGACCTCTCCACTGCCCTTCCTGTCTGTACTCCTTCCTTGGGTGATTTTATCAAGGCTCATCACTTTAAATACTAAGCATATGCTGACAATTCTCAGATTACATCTCTAGCCATGACCTTGTCACTGAACTTGAGGCCTGTACATCCATCTGCCTGCCTGACACCTCCCTTGTGTGTCTGTAGGCACCTCACGCATGACCAGGCCCCGCGGGAACTCGTGATTCCCCAGCTCCCTCCCCCATCTGTTTCTCCTGCAGGCTTCCCCCTTTCAGCAAGGACCAATATCATCCTTCCAGTTTCCAGGCCAAGAACCCTGGAGTCATCCTTGACTTTTCTTTCTTTCCTATTCCACATTGGGCCTGTGAACAGATCCTTTCAGCTCTGCTCCAAGCCAAATGTGGAATAGGAAAGAAAGAAAAGCTCCAAAATATCCCTCAAATCCAGCTACTTCTCACCAACGCCATTCTTGTCACCCTGGTCCAGACCCCCAGCATTGCTCCCGTGGACTTGCGAGTTTGCTGTCTGACTTGTTTCTATGCTTCCCTGCTTATGGACAACATTCGACAAATCATCTAATGAGCCTAAGTAGACGTAAGTCAGATCATGGCTTTCCTCTACTCAGAACCTTCCAGAGGTTTCCCATCTCACTCTGAGTAAAGCCCTGCATCCTCTCTGTGGCCCATAAGGTCCTGCCTGGAGCTGTCCTGTTGCCCCTGTGACCTCATCTGCATCCTCCTGCAGGTCCCTCCACCCACAGCAGACAGGTCTCCCCGCATGGGGTGGCCCCAGGGCCTTTGCACTTGCTATTCCTTCCTCTGGCACTCTACGCTTCCTCTGGGTCTCTGGGGAAAGATGACCTGCCCAGAGAGACCCCTGCCACCACTGTACAATAGCCACATCTCCTCTCCACTCCCACCACCTACCATTTAACTCTGCCACATTTTTCTTCATAGCACTTACTACCCAATACAGTTTATGTTTGTTTATTTCTCCCCCACCCCTGTCACCCTGTTCATGTGAGCTCCATGAGGGCAGGGATTTGTCCATCTTGCTTCCTGCTGCATCCCAGTACTTCACCCAGCATTAACCCAGCGTTTGGTGAATGAGTGGGCCTTGTGTTTCCGGGGACAGACGTGCCCACCAATGAGCAGCATCTTTTACAGGGCGCTGACTGATGTCTGTGTGTAGGTGGTGGGAGCCAGGACTGGATGAGTGGAGGTGCAAGCCTGGTGTGATTCCAGGCACACCGTGAGCGCTCTGGTTTGTTCTTTGTGAACCAGAGAACCAGAAATCATAAGGGATGCTGAGGATGGCTTGGAATTTCCATGGCCACGTGGAATGGTGGGAGGGGAGAGGAAGCCTCCTTATCCACAGGCATAGATAGGGCTGTATTCAGGTATTGAGAGGTGACACTCATGGCTAGGGTGAGGGGGAAGCATTAGCTCCTGAGGGAGATGGTGATGGGAGGTACACAGAGTACTCAGTGCAGAGCTTCTAACCAGCAAAACATTCCAGAAGTCAAGGGAAGGCTGCATGACTGTCCTCCAGGTCCCATCCATAGCATCTGCTGTCTGTGTACACTGCAGAGGCCACCCCATGCCCTGCCTTCCTTAGGAGCCTGCGAGACGGTAACAGTAACAAGAGCTGGTGTTTGTGGATCGCTTGCTGTGCGCCTGGCTCTGTTCTAAGGGCTTTCCCTCTCTTTGCTCATTCTGTTCTTATCACCTACTATTCTTCCTATTTTATAAATGAGGAAATGCACAGAAAGTAGAAGCAACTTATTGAGGTCACACAGCTGGTGAGTGGCAGGCCTGAGCCAGCCGGTCTGAATCAGAGCCTGCCTTGCTACAGTTGCCCTGGGAGGGTGGGGGGCAGTGTACTCTGCAAGGTATGCGCTCCATCCTGTGTGGGAGGGAGGCAGCCTCTTCTCCATTTACTCGATTTCCCGGTGGAAATTGAGCACCGGGCCAGAGCAGGAGGGAGCCGGGGGTGCCCAGTGCCTTTCAGAGAGCTGCTTCCTGCCTGTTGTGACTTCTGGGGCTTATCAGAAGTTTATTCCAGGGCAGACGTGGCCCCCGGGGGATGTCCGGCTGGAGCATAATGGAGGCTTGGCTGCCCCTTGGGTGCCCGTGCTGCTCAGATTTCCTGTCTGGGTTTGGTGTGACATGTGCTGTCAGGGTGGCGGGGCAGAGGTGCTGCGGCCGGCCCTGCTCCACTCCTTCAGCTATGCTCCTCGCTTTGCGGGTGCTGTCAGGCTTGGCTATGTTCGTTGTCCCCCCTCCACCCCCACCTTTCAGGGCATAGCATGATGGCCCCGTCCTCCTCCTTAATCAGACCCTTTTTGGGCCTCCTCCTGTGCCTTTTAGGTGCAGAACTGTCTTAGTCTGGCCAGGAGTGACAGCAGGGAGCAGGGCTTGGTTTTGGTGATGGAAAGCAGGAACCGAGAGGTGGTCCCACCTGGTGTCAGGTTTGATGGTCTTAGGTCCTCCCACTGCCTTCCCTCCCTCCCTGCTCCCATCCCCAACCTGCAGCCCGGCAGCTCTGAAGGGAGGCAGAACAAAGAGGGTGGCTTTCATCAGACACAGGCTTTGTGCTCATCCCAAAACCTCCAGGAGCCTTTGCTTCGCTGATGAAGACAAGCAGGCTATCCAACTGTGGACTCTTTTCATCCCTCGAAATTCAACAAACTTCCATCTTTCCTTTATGTGCCAGGTGTTTTTTTTTTTTTTTTAGTCCCTGTCACTTGCCACTTAAAAGAGGAAAAAAAAGAAAAAAGTAAAGAAAAAACCAAAACCAGTCCAGTAGTTAGCGAGTGAAGGGTCTTGCATGGTACTGAATGATTAATTCTGGGGTGCACATGTTTTGTTTTCCCTCTCTTTTCATATTTTTGCCTTGGGGCATTTTGGGTGGGGAAGGGAGGGGAGTCACAGGTGGCAAAATTGATGTGAGAGTTTTCTCAGGTCCAGGCAATTTAGTTCATTATTTTATAAATGGCCTCAAAAGTCCAGTGGGAAGGGGTTAGGGAATGTGTTAAGGAATGGACACAAAAGCCAGGTGTGGTGGTGCACACCTGTAATCCCAGCACTTTGGGAGGCTGAGGCGAGCGGATTGCTTGAGCCTAGAAGTTTGAGACCAGCCTGAGCAACAGAGAGAGACCCTGTCTCTATTTATTTTAAAATATAAAGTTTAAAAAAAAAAAAAAAAAAGAATGGACGGAGAGCTGGGCAGCCATCATCTTCCTTCCTGCCACCCCACACAGATCTCACTGCATACCTGAGGTTAAATCTCTAATTATCTGGGCAATGCTCCCTCCCCTTTACTTTTTTTTTTTTTCCTTCCTTCCTTCCTTCCTCCCTCTTAGAAAAAAAAGATGGGATCGGCTGGGTGTGGTGGCTCATGCCTGTAATTCCAGCATTTTGGGGTGGATCACCTGAAGTCCGGAGTTCGAGACCAGCCTGGCCAACGTGGTGAAACCCTGTCTTTACTAAAAAATACAAAATAGTCAGGCCTGGTGGTGCGTGCCTGTAGTCCCAGCTACTCAGGAGGCTGAGGCTCGAGAATAGCTTGAACCTGGGAGGTGGAGGTTACAGTGAGCTAAGATTGTGCTACTACACTCCTGCCTGGGCAACAGAGCAAGACTCTCTTTCAAAAAAAAAAGATGGGGTCTTGCTATATTGCCCAGGCTGGTCTTGAACTCCTGACCTAAGTGATCCTCCTGCTTCAGCCTCCCAAAGTGCTGGGATTACAGGCATGAGCCACCTCACCTGGCCACCTTTACCTTTTAAAGATAGGTAAGCAGTTCTTATAACGACCAGAAATAGGGGGAATCCACATCATTATGATTTTTTTTTTTAGCACAGTGATGCTGCTTGTTCCAAAACTTGGTGGAGAATACTATAGCATTATCTCAGCTGAGGAAAACAAATATTAAATCTTAACTTACAAACCAAGAGCGGGATTTTCCCACCCTCGGGTGGCATATAAGGCGCATGAGCAGGACTTCCTTGATGACATGCCAGTGTCTGTGGTTGCTCCATTCCAGGGCCATGTTCACCCTATACCTCCCTGAAATACTGGGACTTGTCTGCTTCCAAGTTTGGGTTTCAGTGTCTGCAGCCTTGGGCCATGCTTTTAAAGGGTAGGAGGCTGAGCCCCTAGGGAGGGGCTAGGGCTGCCCTGAATGTAGTTTTTTCTTTTCTTTTTTTTTTCCCTGCCACCTTTCTTCCCTCCTGAGAACTGAGCATGGTTCTGTAAGCAGGCTTCCTAGTAGCCCGATAGTAGGATCTGAGCCCTCTGTCCCCCCAGCATCCCAGGAGGTCTTTAAAACAGAGAAGGTGGGCTCTGCCAAAGGTGATAGCACTCCACAACTTTCACGTTGTCACCTCCTTCCTCATCTCTGCAGTTCACAGAATTGAGTGGCTCTTGAGTGCAGGCTTGCCCATACCCTGCGACTCCCCTCTGCAGCCAGCACAGGCATGGGTATGGAATGGGGGCCATGAAGCCACAGCTCCTTCTCTTTCTTCCCACTTGGGTGGAAGTGGCTCAGCTCAGAATGCCTGTTGAGTGTTGTCTCGGTGTGGGGAGGTGGGCAGGGAGGAGATGAGCCCATTCCCAGGGAATAGAGGCTGGGAGGCCTTGGCCCAAGCCAGCCCTGCTCTGAGACTGCTTACCCTTCCAGAGAAATGGGTTCTGCCTATTGTCTCCTGCAAGCTGATCGGGCTTCTCATGTGCTTATCCAAGGCCACCACCTTCCAGGGCCAGCTGCAGGCCCCTGCCTCCGTGAAGTCCTCTCTGACTGCTCTTCCCTGTGGAGCCGGGCAGCAGTATTGTGTGTAGGATTTGAGAGCACAGGCGCTGGGGTAGACTGCCTGGGTTTGTATCCTGTTTGCACTTTTAGTAGCCCTAGCATGAACTTAAGCAAATTAATTTTTCTAACTCTTAGTTTCTTCCTCTGTGAAATGGGACTAATAATGACAACCTCTGGGTTGTTATGGAAATTAATGGAGGCAATACATGTAAAGTGCTTAGCACAGTCCCAGCACTTAGTAGTGCTTAGTACCTATTAGCTGCTATTATTTTTCTTGAGAGTGCCATATACAGTGCAGCAGTTTGCTTGTGGATTGTGTGACTTGTCATTCGAGTACAGCTTTCCATGTAGGTAATTGAGGAATTGAACAGCAGAGTTGGAAGGGCCCTCTGCAGGTCTGGACTGACCATAATAACAGCAGCTAACACTTAGAGTACCGGCTATGCAAGGTACTGTTTCAATCACTTTTCACAAACAGGCAGAATATCCCTTATCTGAAATCCTTGGAACCAGAAGTGTTTTTGGGGTTTGGATTTCTCCAGATTCTGGAATATTTGCATATACATAATGAGATATCTTGGGGATGGGACCCAAGTCTAGATGTGAAATGTATTCGCATTTCATATATACCTTATATACACATAGCCTGAAGATAATTTTGTTTTTCCTTTGAGGAAGCAGAATAAACTGTATCCTGCACCTGCGTTTTGACCGGCTCATCACATGAGGTCAGGTGTGGAATTTTCTGCTGTGGTGTCGTGTTGGTGCTCAAAAAGTTTCAGATTTTGGAGATTTTTGGATTTCAGATTTTTGGATTAGGGATACTCAACCTGCATTAAGTCAGTTTATCCTCAAACAGCTCTAAGAGATAAGCACTTCTATCATCCCATTTTACTGATAAGTATGTGGAAGCACAGAGAGGCAGAGTGACTTCCCTAACAGCACACAGCTCATAAGAGGCTGGGCTGGGAGTTGACTCCAGGCAGGTTGACCCCAGCTGTGTTGCAATCATTACTGTTTGGCTCAGAGAGAAGGGCCTTCTTCTGAAGGCTGCTGACAGCAGATGAGTAACCTCCAGGCTCTTGAGCCCCTGGCTTGCCATTCTTTCTCTCGAACCTGGCCCAGTGCCATGCTAGGCGGGGGGCACGTGTTGGAAACCTGGCTGACACGTGCGAGTCCGGGAGCGATTGGGCACCTTCAGTCATTCTGCTGTAGGCTGTGGTTCCTCAGTGTGAGCTGGAGGAGGGTGGCAGGTGCCCTGAAAGTGACTGTCCTCCTGGGGCCCAGGCAGCACTTCCTGCTCTGTCTTCAGGGACCCCAGACCTCCAAAGAGTAGCAGCTTGGTTTCTCCCTGTCCTTTCCCTGGGGATTGAGGTAGGGGGTGCTGGCCTCCCTGTGACCGTGAGCTGTCAGCTCTCTGCCTTTCTGCCTGGGCCCTTCTGGAGGACAGGGAGAACTCTGTGTGCTGGTTCAAGGCTGGAACAAGTTCCTTCAGCCACTGTGTGCTTCACAAAGAGGAAGCGTGAGTCACCAGGGCCTTTACAAGCTCCAGGTGAATGGAAGCGGTGTGTTGGGGGCGTGCTTCCATCTCTCTTGGGCCTCATGGGCTATGGGAGGGGGCCTGGGAGGGCTGGGGCATTCCATTATTGTTTGGTGATTTTTACTGGAATTTCTTTTGAAGTGGTCTTCGTGACCCAATGGCACTGAGTCACGGGGTAAACAGAATTATCAGGGGCTGGGCTCTTGGAAAGGACACAGGCAGTGCCCGTGGGCCAGTCCCAGAGGGTCACCAGGCTGGCTTCCTCCCAGTGGCTTCCTTCCACCTCTCCCCGGGTTTTGGCTGCAGCTTCCATGTGCATCCCACCTGCGGACTCCAGCTCTGGGCCAGTGTGTAGAGCATGTGCCCTGGGGGCTTGTGAGAAATGCATTCTGAAACCCCACCCTCATCTGCTGAATAAGAGTTTACGTTGCCCAGGTAGTTCCTTTGATAGTAAAGAATCTCTTTATATCACGCCCTGGCCCACATGTCCATGTCTAAACTTGGCCTCAAGCTCCCCTTTTCTGGAAATGTTTCCACATCATCCAACTTTCTCTGGATCTCATCAGCACCTCTGCACAGTACTTGGTAGCTTGCATGAGTTTGTGGTTGGTGCACTCCTCTCGTGTGTGCGCACGCACACACACATCAGGAGGCTGATCCTACAGTCCCCCTTAGCCCTGGGCACTCTGCGAGGTAGAGAATCCCTCCACACTGTTTCTCCTTCCACAGCAGCCCATCCTAGGTTTCAGGGCAGGTTGGGTGGAGGTGCCTTCAGGAGAACCTGGGGAAATTGTCTCCTCCTGGATTGGGCCGTGGCAGAGGATGAGGAGCACCAAAGTGTGCTCGGCCTAGATGGGACTTCTGTTGACTCCAAATTTGATGGCGAAACCCCAGAGGTAGATGATGCCGACACCTGCCCCTCAGCCCCATGGAAGCAACTGGCCTTGAAAGGACACTGTGTGACTTTGGGGGACAGTGGCTTCTTTTGCATTTTCCTGACAGTCCTGACTACACAGGCCTTTAGGACAACAATAACCGCAGAGACAAAGCATGACTGAGACAATGTCGTCTTTGGGCCTTTTTTCCCCCTTAATGACGTCCAAGGCTCTGGGAACATTGTAAAAACTGGGTCCTGTCCAATTTTAACCACTCCCCCCACCAGCTCCTAGGAGCCCTGCCAGCTCCCTGGGATGGGGGTGGGAGTGATGCCCAGAGATGCACATAAAGATGTCACGCTGCCCTGGTTAGGCCCCAGAGGCCAGTCAGGACTGCAGGGACGGGGAAGAGGAACAGAACGTGTCGCTTGGCCTGTGGACTCCCCCAGCCAGGGAGGTAGGTGGGCGGAGAGAGGGAAGGGCATCTGCCAAGCTTAATTAACAGTGGAAACTCGCCACGGGGGAGGAGAGAGATGATTTGAAGAGGAGGGGCAGTTTACTGGAAGATGGGGCGCTGCCGATGCCAACAGTAAGAAAGAGGGGAGTGTTCCAGCAGAGGCATCCGGAGCGCAGGCTGCCAGTGTCGTAAGCTGGGATGGGTTGAGCATAGAGATTTCTGGAGGTGAGAGTGGGGGAATTTATTTGTGCCTGCTTTCCTGAGTAGGCGTCTTCCAAAAACAATCCACCAACATGCCAGCGGCTAGCCTTCCTTGCCCCCATAAAGAAAAAATACTATTTAAAAAATGGTAGTTGAGTTTAGAAAATAGACATTGTGTTGGGTTCTTGTTCTTTGAAGATATCAATGGATTGCCCGAATTGCACTTGACTTTATTTCACAGATATTGAAGCAACACGTAATGTGTATGATATAGAAAGAGAGATGGGTTAAAAAAACGTGTGATGCAGGCCAGACATGGTGGCTCATGCCTGTAATCCTAGCACTTTGGGAGGCTGAGGCCTGGTGGATCCCGAGGTCAGGAGTTCAAGACCAGCCTGGCCAACATAGCAAAACCCCGTCTCTACTAAAAATAGAAAAAATTAGGCAGGCATGGTGGTGGGCGCCTGTAATCCCAGCTACTCAGGAGGCTGGGGCAGGAGAATCGCTTGAACCCAGGAGGTAGAGGTTGCAGTGAGCCGAGATCGCGCCATTGCACTTCCAGCCCAGGCGACAGTGCCAAGACTCTGTCTCAAAAAAAAAAAAAAAAAATTGTGATGCTTATTGCTTTGTTGAGACAAAAATGCAGAGATATTGAATGTACAGCAAAACTAATAGTGTGGGTTGGACTTCAGATATGGGAGGTGGAGCATGGGTTATTCATTATTAGCAGGATCATAGAATTTCAAGGCTGAACTGGGTTTTCTGGTTTCATCTCCCTTCAGATGTGCAGACTTCCTCATGACATCCATGCCACTGAGTGCTGGGCCTCCCTCACTCTCTCACCTCCTCACCCTTAGGCTTTTCATACCTGGCAGTGCTGACCGTGGCCATCCAGACCTGTTTAGAGATGCAGCTTTCTCCAGCATCCACCCGCTGCTCCTGGTTTGGCTGCTGGAGGCCATCAAGAACAAATCTAATCCCTTCTGACAGTCGTATTGAGAGACAAGACACCTACCCATTCCCCAGTCATCCTCTTCAGCCCATGCTCAACACCTTCAGATTCTTCAGAGAGTCTCTGAAAATGTGATAATGAGGCTACTGGTCATTGCCGGTTACGCCTGTCCTAGTGCTTGCCATTACCAAAGTCGCTTTTTGCTTGCTTTCTCTTTTTTCTCTCCCCCTTCATCTCTTTTTCTGATGGACATGCCTGCTAGCTCATCTGCCTGCAGTCTATCTCTCTGCCCTCCTGCATGGTCCTCACCTCCCCAGCAAAGTCTCCCTGCTTTCCCCTCAAGGTCTCTCCTGTCCCCCAGGGGCCTCCCACCGACTGTGCGTCTCCCTCCCCCACCCCGCTCCCCCATTTACTCCCATTTCTTCGTTTCCCTCTTTCCCATCCAAAGATGCGTGTAGGGTGGCTAGTCAAGAATTGCAGTGGAAGAGTGTTTTTTTTTTTTTTGAGACAGGATCTCACTTTGTTGCCCAGGCTGAAGTGCAGTGGCATGATCATGGCTCACTGCAGCCTTGACTTCCCTGGGCTCAGGTGATCCTCCCATCTCAGACTCCCAGGTAGCTGGGACTACAGATGTGTGCCACCACGCCCAGCTAATTTTTTGTATTTTTTGTAGAGATGGAGTTTCACTATGTTGCCCAGGCTGGTCTCAAACTCCTGAGCTGAAGCAATCTGCCCACCTCGGCCTCCCAAAGCACTGGGATTATCGGTGTGAGCCACCGTGCCCTGCTGGGAGCTCCTTAAATTTGGTCCCCACATTTCTGGTTGTGGAGCCCAGGATCTCATTAGTTCTTGGCAGCTTTCTGACGCCAGAGCCCTAAGGCTTGTTCAAAGCCCTTATTGCAAAAATTCCATCTCCAGCTCACCCACTTGGCCTGGTACATACCGCTCTTCATTGTATAGTTCTTTTGGCTCCAAGAGCAAAACACTGGATTCGTCCTTGTTTTATCTGACCTGCCATCTCTGTGTGTTATGCTTTGTCCACTCCCAATTTAGTCTCTGAGTCAGTTTGCCCTCCCTTTTAATTTTATGTCATCCATAGTCTTGATGAGCGAAGTGTACCTTCTGTTTCCGTTAATCATGGAAATTGCTGAAATGGGATGGGGGATGGGGGATGGGGGAGGGACCTTATAAGCCATCTAGTTGAACTCCTTCATTTTGCAGACCAGGAAACAGAGTTCCAGAAAACAAAAGCTAATTGCTCAGCACGACCCAGCTATGGGCACCTACATAGAGCTAGGTTCAGAAACTGGGCTTCCCGGTGCTGGGAGGGTAACATCTGGTTTTGAAGATATTTGAATTCAAACCAAACCACAGTGGTTGTGTGTCCACAACCAGGAATTAACATTAAGTGTGGACCAAAAAAAGTGCTACCCTCTGGCTTTGGTGATGGTATAATTGCTCATCATTTTAGGAGTAACTTTTAATAAGGAGGCAGATACTAACTAAATTATTAAGAACTGAGCTTGAATACAGTTAGAACCTAAAGAGCAGAACAGTCAGAGAAAGAACAGATAGTTCAGTTGTTCTTTAATTTCTGCTCTGTTACCCTCTGCATGGAAGCCAGAATCATATTGATAGAGATGTGGAGGAAATCCCCACACCCCATGTTTACCTGGGGCATGTGACTCCCTTGCTAAGCCTTTCCCCAGATGTCCCAACAAGAAGCCAGCTGACTGACTCCAAGTTCCCCTCTGCCTGCCTGCCCAGAGCAGGAGGGGCCGATAAAGTGAGGTGGGAGGCCTGGCAGAAACACCGAAGTCCAGATCTGCTGAGCGCGCCTCCTCTGCTTGGCCCCTGGATGTGCATTTCTAGTGCCTGGTGCATGTAGCTCTCATGGCCTGGCATTGACTGATGATCAGCTGGTCTGACAGTGGCTTGGGGTGAAGATGAGTGACCCCTTGGGGTTAGTAACACGGTCTCCCCTCTTTCCCCAGGTTCTACCTACAGCGTCCTGTCCACCATGCCCTCAGACTCAGAAAGCAGCAGCTCCCTCAGCAGTGTGGGTGAGTACCGCCGTCTGGGGAGGACACCAGGTGGGCCAGGGGTCTGGGTGAAAGCCAAGGCAGCTGGGGTTCATGGGAGAGGAAACTGGTTCTCCCTTGTCAGATTACTCACAGGATCATCCTTCTGTTGATTTCATTTACATTTTCTCCCATCATCAAAAACCCAGTTCTGATGTTAGAAGGAGGTGGGGAGGTGAGTGCTGGGAAGCACATGTTTTGCCATTGTTTACTTTGTCAGGACACAGGGCTTCTAGGGGAGCCTGTTGTCCCACCATCCCCACCCCAACCCCAAAGGCCTTGTAGTAACTCAGTGACCACTGCCCAGGAGACTCACCCCTTTTGGAGTTTCCTTGGAGATAGGCATTGCCAGTCCATGCTGAATTGGGTACGTTTCTCTGAACATGGGTTTCAGAAAGCCCATAAAATGAGGCCAGCCCTTCCCTGAAGTCCAGCAGGAAGGCTGCAGTGGTCTCTCAGCCTTCCCACACCTCTGTGACCCATTCCCTCTGTTTAGCACCTCTAGTGGGGTTTCTCATGGCTTGATATGACCATGATGGATGCAGACACCTTCAGTGGTGAGTCCCGGCATCTTTTGAGCCCGAAGGACTCACAGAGGTCATCTACTCCAATTATTTTCTTTTCCCCCTGCAGAGAGATGGGGAAATTGACATTCTGGGAGGGGAAGTCACATGCCTGAGATTCTAGAACTAGTCAGGACAGCTCTTTCATATATCAGCTCACATCTTGAACACCTCCAGTGTGCCAGAGGTGGGCTTGGGCCATAGTAGCGAATTAGGCAGATGTGGGCCCCGCACTCCTGGATGTTAGGGTCTTTTGGTGGGAAACAGTTAAATAAGTAGCTACAGTAAGGGAAGGCGGTGTGATGAGAGGGAAGACAGTGACCAGCGGGGGAGTTCCATCTTAGTTTTCTAGGGCTGCTGTAACAAAGTGCCACAGACCAGGTGGCTTACACAGCAGAAATTGATTGTCTCACAGTTCTGGAGGACAGAAGCCCAAGATCAAAGTGTCAGCGAGGCTACGCAGGCTGAAGGCGCTAGGGAGAGATCTGTCCCGGGCCTCTCTCCTCGCTTCTGGTGGCTTGCTGGTAATCCTTGGTGCTCCTTGGTTTGCTGACATCACACTGATCTCTGCCTTTGTGTTCACATGATGTTCTCCCTCCCTGTGTGTCTGTCTCCAAATTTCCCCTTTTAATAAGGACACTGGTCAGATTGGCCTAGGAGCCTGCCTTATGGCAGCAAGACCTCATCTTAAATTGATCATCTGTAAAGACTGTTTCACCATCAGCAATAACTGCCGTGGGCTGAGCAGCGTCCCTCTCGGGGCTCCCCTTTTAGAGTGCAAATGCGCCTGGGAAAGATAACGCTTTGACCTTTCCAAATAAGGTTCACATTCACATTTACTGGATTGGGATTTTAGCATATTTTGGGGGGCCACAATTCCACCCATAAAAACACAGTTCCTTCCATAACCCTCATCCTGTTTAGGGCTCAGGGCAGGCCCTTCTGGGACTGCAATTCAAAGCTCCCAACGGTATCCTATTACTTTGTTCTGCCTGCTTTTGGTGACCGGAGACATATCAATGGAATGATGGGATTGTTGGAATTTGGAATGTGGGACTCACCCTTCAGGAAGTGCATGGAGTGGGGCAGTCAGGATCAGTAGATGGGGAAGGTGAGGCTTTGTAAGGTGGACTGGGTAAGCCCTGAGCATACTCCTCTGACCCGTCTAGTTTTTCACCCTTCACCAATATCTGTCTAACAGATAGCAGTCAGCAAACTCATTCCCATCGGCATTTCAAGGGTTAAATCGTTACCTTTCCTAGGCACATGTGCATTCTAAAAGGGGATTCCAGAGAGGGGTATTGCCTAACCCATAGCAATTACTGCTGATGGTGGAATTCCCAGCCTGAGTAGGAAGATATTTCTTGGGCAACTGGACCCCAGCATACTCTGGGAAGAAGCATCATGGCCGTGACCCACCAGTTGGTTCTGCACTCACTTGAAGCTGACTCAGTCCTTGCGATGGAGCCGTCAACAGTATCCCTGTGCTCTTCCTGGGCATCACAGACAGGCAGAGTGCAGTGCTCTGATGTGTTTCTTGGAGCAGGATGGGTCTGTACTGTCTGTGTCTGGATATTTAATGCTGAAATAACTGTTTGCATCCCTTCTGGGCAAAGCCTCTTGAGTTCACAGGGAACCGAGTTTTGCTTCTCTTGCTGTTCTGCTTGAGATTGCCATTGTCCTTTGGGTGCAGGCATCAGGGAACACCCACTCATACCACCTTAACCAATCAGGAAATGTATGAGCTCCCATATGAGGCTGTGCTGAGGTCAGCCAGTACATGGGGATGCAGCTCTGCCCTCCTCTGTGCGGTGTCTTCGCACAGTCTCATGGCGGGGTGTCTGTAGCAGCAGCTCCAGCCATCGCGTCCAGACCTGACAGTGTCCAGGTCTGCAGTGTCCAGTATGGGCGCCACTAACCACAGGTGGCTACTTAAATTTAAATGAATTAAAATGAAATTTAAATTTCTGGTTACTCAGGCAAATCCACCACATTCCAAGTGCTCTGTAGCCATCTGCGGTGAGTGGCAGAAGAAGGTCCCTTTGCTTATGAGCAAAGGAACCTGTTCCAGAGTCCGTCAGTATGGACTCCTCTCATTGACCACAGTTGGCTGCTTGTTCGTGTGGAAACCAGTGGCTCACAAAGCCTGGTCGCTGGACCACTGGGACACTCATTAGAGAGGCAGGTTTGAGCCTCCTCGCACCCCTGCTGCATCAGAAAGGCTGAGGGTTTCTACAGCTTAATAGCCCTCCAGTTTGAGATGGGCTGGCCCAACCTCATCCCTGAGAAGGGAACCAGAATGTCTGTACCAGGCTTGCACCAGTCCCTTGGGGTGGAGTGCCTGGTGGGGCTGGCCCTGGCTGAGAGCACTCTAGCACCTGCCAGGGAGTTCCTGCTGGCTCAGCCACACCTGATGAGAGGCAGAAGTCTTTGCAAGCACACACCACCCTGGCAAGAGGGGCCACTGGTAAGGTCACATGGCGATCTTAGGAACCTGAGGAAAGGCAAGAGCAAGATCCTTATAATAAAAACATCACTTCCACTTTCCCATTTACATCTCCCTAAATGGAAACGGCTGGGAAAACAATGGCAGGTTGTATTCAGCATGAGAAGAAATCGGAGGCTGAAGCCTTGGGCGTTTAGATAGTGTTCTCTCAGGCGGTCTGTCTGGTCTCAGATCTCCAGCCTGGCCCTACTCACAACTCACCACACCTTTGCCAACAGCCTTAAAGGCGGCAGGTCTTTGTGCCAAGGCCTCCTCGGGCAGTTTTCATCAGCTAAGCACACACAGCTTCCCCGAGGCCCTCCCCCGCCTCCTGCGCCTGTTGTTGTGACCTGCCCCGGACCCTACCAGTGGATCTGCCTGGGGACTGCACACTCGTTTCAGGCAATCAATACTTTTTTCCTTCCCATTCATCCTGACCTAATTTCTCAGTAGCCTTTTATTTCTCATCTTGGAAAACTGGGGAGGTTTTAAGGAGGAGAAGAGACATTCTTGGGCAGCACTTGTGAAGCCAGCCTTAAATTCCATGAAGATTGAAATAGCAGGAGATTTCTTATTAAATGGAGAGGTCTCCAGGCTTATCGGCAGGAGAAATTGCTGGAGGGCTTCCCTCGTATCCCAGGGAAGATTCCTTGAAAGTGCTTCTTCTGGTTGACAGGGGAAGGTGGGGTGAGCCATCAGGGAAGCGGGGGCTGCCCACTGACACCCTGTGACCTCTGATCCTTCATTCCTGGCCCAGACTTTTGGATCAGGGGTAACGCTTTGCAAAGCCAATTTATCAGAGATGGGAATGCCTCCTCCTTGTGGGGCAGGTGTTTGGTACTCATAGGGATCACGGTGAACATAGCCCCAAAT